>NC_041408.2:29413679-29747732 GCF_900747795.2 Erpetoichthys calabaricus | reverse complement strand
CAACTCTACCCCTCTTAGTCTGTTTCTTATTAATGATAATTAAGTTATGTGATAAATAAAAGAAAGGTGAAATGGTGCCATCTTTCCCTGCTCTAGTATTGTGCCTTTGTGAAGGCCTTTATTGTAGTTGCTCTTGTTTGTAGTGTTTGCTAGTGATTTGATCAAGTGCTGTCTTTTGGATTTCAGTTTGCTGTTTCTTTTTTTGGATACTCTGCCTATATAGCATTTAGAGTTTGGTACATTTTAAAGTTTTTATGAATTTGCTTTTGCTTATTGTTTTTGTTTTTTTTTCCATTGCTTACCTTTTCATGTTTTAAAACTCCTGATAGTTTTGGTTAGTCTTAATAAATACAATTTTCTTTTAACTCGAAATTCCCATCTGGGTCATTACTCACACCATACTATTCATCATCTACATAACAAGATGAGGAGTTCATCTGCTTTCCACCCTTAACACTCAGTGTCTGAAGGTCCCGTTAAGATGACAGTCACCTCTGCTCCTATTTTGCATTATAGAAACGTCTTCACAACTTTCCTCCTTATCATGCCTGATAATAAATGGCTGGTCAGGCTGAAATTTAAATCACGTGACTGAAATTGTAGGGGGCATTGCAGAAATGCAGAAAGTGTGGAATTATTAAAGACCAGTCGATTGTCAAGATTCAAGAGAGATGGCTAAATTTAAAGTCACTAACAAAGCCAGTCTTAACCAAACAACTTCAAACCAGACATATGCTCAATAACCAAATTGTCCCTTTATTTGTAACAAAGTTTGGATGCATTGGCAATTATGTGGCAATTAGTATCACCCAAGTAACCATACTCCATGTTGGTGCATAGGAATAAATAATGTCCAACAAGATGGCACCCATGAAATAAATAAATGCAAAATGCTTCATCAGTAGTGGTTTCAGCTTTTGTGATCCAACAGTTGTGATTGCTTTTAGCCACCATTTTATGGGGTGGTTACTTTGCTGTTGTTAGAGATTGAAGTCAGGAGGTTGCAACCCGTGATGTCACCAGTGCAAAAGGTTAAAAGTTATCATGATAAAGCTGATCTAAATTGTGGTTCCTCCCTTGAGACAGCCCACTTGTCTTCTTTTATATACAATATTATTTGGTCCAAACTGTGCTTCTGACATATAAAATCAGATAGGAGTCACTGTTTCATTACTATGTTTGTTGCTTGTATAACTAGACAGGCATACAATATTATGCAGGTGCTTTGTCATGGTAGGGTCTGCAAAGGTATCAGAGTTTGGTGCATCAATTTTGACCAAAACTTGAAAAAACAAGTTCCCTTTGATCATTTGATGTTTTTCCAATGATGAACAAGTTATAAGGTTGGGAGAATGCTCTGAAACACCTGGATTGGGACCCGAGTGCAGTGGGTGACACCTCAGCACCACTCTGGAACAGTGTTACATTTTTTATGATGGCTGGAGTGCCAATCCTCCCACCAACCCCCAAGTTTTCCTTGTAAGTTGGAGGACCTGCTTGCAGGACCCTATGCAGATTAACGTCATACACAATAGTAAAAACAGGAACAGGAGTAGGTTGATAACCTTAAATAAACAAGGGAAATAGAAGAAAACACATATTTTCATTCATTCTGGTTATTGAAGTTTGCTACAGGCCACCAAATTCTGAAATGTTAGATAATAAAATGTTATTTAATGAAATACAATATATGTGCAACAAAGGGTATGTAGTGGTCATGGGTGATTTTAACTTTCCAAACATTGATTGGAAAGCCTCCACCGGGAATACAAAAGCGGAAACTGAAATGCTGCAGATGGCAAATGACAGTTTACTCACCCAGTTTATCTGAAGCTCAACACATGGTGACGCCTGTCTGGATCTCATCTTTTCAAACAATAAGAACAGAGTAACAAGAACAGAAATTACTGATACTTTAAAAATTTGAGGTAATCTTTGAAAACACATAAATGTGCACCAAAATGAAGAATTATAACTTAAGGAAAGCAGAATTTATGGAGATGAGCAAGTCGCTACAAAACATCAAATGGAAAAGAAAAAACTCAGCAATGATAAATGACAGGTGGTGTCACTTCAGAGATCTTCTGATCCAGGCTCAAAGTAAGTTTATTCCAAAATGCAAAAAAAAAAAAAACTGAAAAGATCACCGTACAAGACAATTTTAAAAAGCCAGATATAGAGGAATACTGGAAACTACAGCAAGAGATCATAAAAAGCATTTAAAACATCAAAAGGGAATCCAAAATAAAAATTGCTAGAGAAGCCAAAATGAACAGTAAGCAGTTTTTTTCAGTACTACTCCAGTAAAAAGATGATAAAAGATAATTTAAGAAACCTTAGGGACACAATTGGAGTAATCATTGAAAATGAGAAATAAATAGCAAATGAGCTGAACACATATTTCACCCAAGTATTTATAAAGGAAGAAACAAGTGGAAAGCCTCATGTAGAAGTAAAAATAAACTCTGAATTCATGGACTTTAAAATAGAAGAGTCAGATGTGCTTCAAGCCCTCAATATGTTGAACACCAATTAAGCCCCTGGACCTGATGGGATCTCACCAATTCTACTGAAAGAAATGAAAGATGTCATCTATATACCCTTATTAGGCATATTTCACCAGTCACCTCGGAAAGAAGAAGTACCGGAAGACTGGAAATATGACTCCTATCTTCAAGAAGGGAGATGCAATGGATCCTGGTAATTACAGGCCAATAAGTTTTACTTCAGTGCCATGCAAAATTACAAAAATTATAACAAGAAATAAATTAGAAAGCTACCTAAACAAAAATAATATAATAAATGGCAGTCACCATGTGTTTATGAGAAAATGGTCCTGTCAAACCAATCTTTTAGTTTTTTTTGAAGAAGCAACTGGAATAGTTAACAAAAACAAAGCATACAACATCATTTACTTAGACTTTCAAAAAGCCTTTGACTCAGTGGTCCCACACTAAAGATTAATTATGAAACTAGTAGCTGTAGGCATCAGAGGTAACCTACAAAGCTGGATCTCTAGTTGGTTAACCAGCAGGAGGCAAAGACTACACATAAGAGGAGAATCACATGGAGCGAGGTCACCAGTGGAGTCCCTCAGTTGTTTGTCCTTGGACCATTACTTTTTCTGAATTATATTAATAGCATTGATTCTGGTAAAGCTAGTAAACTTGTGAAATTCACAGATGACACTAAAACAGGAGGAATGGCAGACACCAAGGAGGCAGGTAACAAAAAGACCTTGACAACCTTCAGAACTGGATGAACACCTTGAAAATGCAGTTTAATGCAGAAAAGTGCTACACGTGGGCAACATGAATATCAGTTACAAATTTAAGATGGGAGACACTGTCATACTGTAATGGACCTCTGAAATGGATTTAGAGATTTATGTTGACATAACATTTTCATCGACTAAGAAAGGCACAGAAGCAACTAAAAAAGCAAATAAAATGTTAGGGTTATATCATAAATACTGTTGAATTTAAGTCAAGGGATGTTATGCTCAGACTATGTAATGCACTCGTAAGACCACATCTGGAGTATTGTGTGAAGTTCTGGTCATCACAGTACAAGAAAGACACAGCAGCACTTGAAACTGTGCAGAGCTTCAACCAAGTACATCCCAGGACTTAAGGACATTCTGACAGACCCAGAGAATTAAACCTGTTTAGTCTTGAGCAGAGTAGACTGTGTGGGGACCTATTTCAGGTGTATTCTATTTCAAGAAGCAACATTCTTTTGTCTTAACGGTGAATCATGTAGTCAAGGACATCAGTGGAAATGAAGTGGAAGTGCTTTTAAAACTGAAGACAGGAAGCATTTCCTTAAGCGAACAGTTGTGGGACTACCAGGACACATAGTTGAAGCAGAATCCTTGACAACCTTCAAGAAAAATCTGGATGAGATATTGGGACAGTTTATCTATTAGCTAAACAAACGAGCTTGATGAAGTGAATGGTCTCCTCCCGTTTGTCAAGTTTCTTATGTTCTTATGCTCTTATGCCCTGCAGGTACATGAATGTTCATACTGGCCCAGGAATGCTGCTATCCAGTGTGTCGGGGGAGCTTGTAATCTTGGGAGGCAGTGCCTCCCTGTCCATCCACTACACCAACCTCCCTGCCAGGTAAGGGTGCGTGGTTTATCCCAGCCGAGATATCAGCCCAGTCCAATCATCTATAACACAAGTAAAGCTTCAGACACAACTCAGAATGTTGTTTAGTTTATCCCAGAAGTATCTCATAGAGGTGATGAACAGAGGCAGAAAGGCAATGGAGATTAAAGATCAAAATTGGTAGGATAGGGAATGACCCAGCAGTAGGACATGGAACTATTGGAAAATATGGAGGAGAGGGAGCCAGGAACAATAAGCAAGAAAGATTAACATTAAACATTAAATGAAAAATCTGCAGTTCTTATTTTCCCCCATAAAATGATTCATCAGCTCACCTGTGGAGATGGAGGCAGCCAGAGAAAGTAATTTTGATTATGTAGCATGCGCCAAAGAACTTAATTATGTGATATGAGGTGCTGAGCTCACCACAGATCATATGTTGCTTATAGGTGACTTCAGGCTTTTGAAGAGAACAAAGGCAGAAAGTAAAGAAGTATGAAAAGCCTAAAGGAATATTTAACCCAAAAATAATACATTCTTTTAATATATAACTCACCCCATGTAGTCTGTAGTGATGGCTGAGAATAATTTCAGTTTCAGTTTTCATGCATGGAGATAAAAAAAAGTTTATGTTTTAATACAAGCTAATGGGGAGTTTAAGAATTGAAGATAAGACTCTTGAGGAGAAAATGGAGAATCTTCAATTCAAAAAGTCATTCCCATGTGACTTGATGTTCCTATTTATAATGTATACTAATATTTCTGGAACTATCCATTTCCAACTGAAAAAAATCATGGGAGACGGTTTGATTGTTGGGGTGCCAACCCAATAAACAAATTCAATCAAAAAAGTCCCCTGCCAGAGAATGCAAAACAAAGCAATCATGTGCTCCTTACCTTCTACTAAACAAAGAGAGCTCCACCTCATCTCTTGGCGTGACTCATAAGATAACCTCCATTTCTTGTCCCTCCATTTAAAAAGTCCACCTTCCAGGAGGGGTGGGCCTTCCGACTCCTGATGGGGGGGTGGGGCTAGTTGTCATCTCCTAGCGCCAACTCCATGCTGTGAAGGAAACAAGAGACACGGTTAACCCCTTATTGCCTAAATTTATTTACAATTTTATAAAAAAAGAAATTGTGTTTTTGCTGTCAAGCAGATGCTACATTAAGGAGAAGGGTCTAGCTGCAGCTTGTAATACCTATGACAAAGATCAGGTAATGCCCTCAACGTCAGTCACAAAATGCCCTTAGACTGAGATAACCCTCCCACTACCCTAATCTTAACCATAGTGTAACGGGACCCTAATGCCCACCATAGTCTAATGTGATGGGTGTTACGTGACTGACGTTGAAGGCGTTTCATGATGTTGGGGTGTTACATGACTGACATCATAGGTACTGCGGTCTGTAATTACACTCTGTTGAAATTAAGCGGAGATTGTTAATTTGAATATAGCAGACAAGCAAACAATAAGCTGGTATGTATTTTTATCTTACCACAATTTACCTCAAATTTGGAAAATTTCTTGAAATTAGTAGCCAAAATCCATGTGCACGGCCACACCAACACTTCGCTTCCATCAGGCGGATGGAATTTCCACCACGACTACTAGATGGCATGACCAGTGCTTCCAATACGATCCTTGGTATGTATTAAATACACATCAACTGGCACTGGCGGGAAACATATGCCAATTCAGCTGCATTCAGGCCGGTAGTGGTTTGAAGCAATTTCGCGACAATCGTCTACAAGGGGTTAATGACAGCGCCCCCTTCTTCCTGGTGATGATATTGCTTGGCTTACCGGAGCCAACTGGGAGGTCCCCAAAAAATTACATGTGTTTTACTTGATTGAAGCACTGACATGAATTATGTTTCTTTGTTTGCAGTTTGCAGTTGCACAGCACTGTTAACCATTGGTTTGTATTTTCCCAAAAAATGTTTTTATCTCCATTCTGCATGAAAACATGATATTAAAAATATTTCTTAGCTATCACTACAAACTACATGAGGTAAGTAAAATATAAATATGATTTTTAGGTTTATTCCTTTAAAATAAGAGAACAAGGAAATATGTTGGAAAACAGAAGGTGAACACAAAGTCTAAATGAACAGGATAATGGACGAAGAAAAAGAAGGATATTGCTAGCTAGGACAAAAATATTTGTAGGAAATATATGGAAAAAAGTTAGGAGAGAAGTATTTAGTATTGTGGCAGGCGGCCGGGGCCCAAGTCCGGCCAGGACGCCCCTGTAGCATATCTTGACCACTGTAGAGCCATCTGTTTATGAGCATTAGGTTATTTGCCCCCCAGACCTAAAGCAGAGGGGTGCAATGACTACCCACAATCTTAGATTGATTCAAGAGAAATGTTGCACTGGTAGAAGTGAGTTGCTAAGGGCTACTTATAAAAGCAGATCTGTATAAATAAAAACTCCTAAGTAGCCTACAGCACCTTTCAGCAGGACTTCAAAAGCTCCATTCCCTCACATATCGAGACTGTTCTCTGTAAACCCATCATCATTTTTAACACTATGTTTAATAAAAGCATTACCATGGCCCTCACCTGCTGATTTTTTTTCAATTCTGATGACAAATCTCTGAACTCAAGTCCTCGATGTTGTCTGTGGTATGTTATTGAATGCAATCAAGTTGAATTAATATTACTTATGCTGTAGTCTATGATTTTTGACTCCCGTTCTACCCACCACCCCCAGGTTTGACAATTTGGCACTAATATTGGAACAAGACTACAAGAGGATATGGGAGAAGGATTAGAGGAGGAAAAGAATTTATAGGAAAATTACGATGGGAACTAATACAGTGGATCTCTACTGTTACTTCAAAATAAACTCCTCAACAGGAACACAGGGACAGCTCCAGACTTGTGAACGGTAAATTCCACACATTGTGAGAACATTTTTTGTCACTCACACAAAGAACCATAGAGAACGACAGATGCAGGTTGCCACCTACTGTGTGAGAACTGAAGAGGCCAGAGTTTGGGTAGGAGTTGAACCAGAGACCTTAGTAAGGTACCTAGAGAAAGAGAGTCCTTGGAGATTCCCTCAGGAGAACCAGACAGGCTTATCAGGGTTATCAGGAGATTGTAGAGAAGAGTGGAAAAAGTCATTAAAAAGCAAGAGAAACCTCAAATCATTTTAGATGTAGGACAGATTAAAGCAAGGAGACACTTTGAACCATTTGATTTTTATTACATATACAAAGGTAGGAGTGTGAAGAAAGGTAAGCAAAAGACCAAAAACACAAGAACTGGCAAATTAAAATTAGATTAGATCAGATAAATATTATTAAACCCAAAGGGAGATTCAGATGCATACAGCAGCAGAACATAAGAAACAAGGATACAGGCTCACTGGACAAATGATACAGCCACTCAATCAATCAATCAATCAATAAATAAATAAATGTAGGTTGTGCAGAAATTTCAAAATTAACTTAAAAGAGTACGTCAGCAGGAAGCATTGAATTGCCTTATAGCATCAGGGACCCCCAGAACCGTTTGTTTCTTAGCACACTGCTGTGAATGAGCCTGTGGCTAAAAGTACTCCGAAAGAGGGCCTGCTGGAGGGGATGGAGGGGATTTTTTGTGATGGCATCCAATTTTGCCATCATCCTCTTTTCCACAACAGCTTCTAGTGTGTCCAGTTTGCCCCATGATGGAGCAGGCTGTCCTGATCAGTTTGTTCAGGTATTTCGCTTCTTTTCAGCTCAAGTTGCCTCCCCAGGAGACCACAGCGTATAACACCACACTGGCTACTATGGACCGGTAGAACATTTTCAGAACTGTGTTGCACGCATCAAAAGAGTTGAGCCTTCTTAGGCCATCCAGTCTGTTCTGGCCTTTCTTGTACAGCAGTCCAGGAAACTCAACACCACTTCTGGATGTGGTTAACATAAGGCTTCTTTTTTGCACAGTAAAGTTTCAAACAGCATTTGTTAATGTTACTCCATATTGTAGTGCTTGACAAAGGTTTGCTAAAGTAATCCCTTGTCCATGTTGTTATATCAGCTTGTAGAAACCAGGGGTGCTCCAGCTGCCCAAACCGCAACACAGACTGGCAGAGACATGAGCACACGTTTATTTTCTCACGTGGAGCGCGTCTTTCTCGCTCCGCACAACAGCCCAGTACATAAGCACCAAATACACAGTCCTTTTTTTTCTTCTTCTTTTTCGTCTTCTTCTTCTCTTTGTTGTCTGCCTACACTCCTCCTCTTTGTAAGCTTCATCCCTCTTCCTCTCGACTCTGGCTCACTGAGGGGAGTGAGATAGCTCCTTTTATGTTGGCCCTGGGAGTGTTCCAAGTGGCTCATTAATCAGACCTGGAATCACTCATAGGTGTGCTGAAAACCCAAAGTAGGGTTCTACAGCTCGCCCTGGTGGCCCCCATGGAACCCAACAGGGCTGTGCCACACTCCAAATCCCAGTGTAACCTGGGGAATCCATGGTGCCACAGCCACCAGGAATGCTACCATCTAGCACCCTGAGGAAGGTAGTGCTTTGCAGATGTCCTCTCCCCTGGGTCCTTCCATCCAGCTGGCTTCAGGACTGTTCTTGATGCAGTGCCATCTGTGGAATCAAGGAGATCACAGGAGTTTAGCTTAGCCATGTACTCTTGCTCTTTACACACTGAAACTCCTCCAAATTCATTGAATCATTTAATGACTTTATGCACTGTAGAGGGAAACATATGCAAATTCCTTCCAATCTTTCTTTGAGGGACATTATTTTTAAACATCTCAACAATTTTCTCACACATTTGTTGACAAACTGGAGATTCTCTGCCCATCTTTGCTCCTCGAAATCTCAGCCTTTTGTACCAAATCATGGTTCCAATCACCTGTTGACATCTCCTGTTTGAAATCACATCATTATTTAATTTTTGTTTACCTCATTACTGACCCTATTTTTTTCCCATTGCAACCTTTCTTAGAATGTATTGCAGGCCTGAAATGCAGGAATGGATGTACAGTACTGTATATTAACAAATGAAATGAAGTTGACCAGATAAAACATTAAATATTTTGGGTTCATACTGTCTACAATGATATAAAAGCCAAAGTAAGTTTAAATAAATTCTATCTATCTATCTATCTATCTATCTATCTATCTATCTATCTATCTATCTATCTATCTATCTATCTATCTATCTATCTATCTATCTATCTATCTATCTATCTATCTATCTATCTATCTATCTATCTATCTATCTATCTATCTATCTATCTATCTGTTTTTTTTTAAATTGCATTTTTCAGACCATCCCAACCTTTTCTGATATGGGGTTGTAGATCAGAACCCACTTCAAATTCAAGTCATTGTTATTTGCTGACAATTGTGTTAATAATTGGACTGAGCTATGAGCTACAAGAGGCAGTGATAGCTTGAAGGAGATTGTTGTGTTTCAGCCACAGAGTTTTCCCCCACAACTGGGGTTCAGATTCATGTGTCGGGTCTGCTTTGTTCATTTTTGTTTCTTGTATTTATTGTTAATGTTACTTTTTTTTTATTATCCTTTGTTTTTGATTGTGTCTGTGTATGAAAGCTGCCAGCGTTACTTTCCAGATGTTTTATGGGTGGTGGCCTAAGAGATGGAGCCACCTGCAAGTCACCACTAGAAACTCCCCTCGGCCCTATTAATCCAGAGGGCCTCCCAAAGTTCCTGGTGGTTAATTTTGAATGCACTATTGATTTTTGTGTGTTTTTCCTGTGATTGTGCTTTTTGATATCTCTGGATTTTTGACCTCTGTACTCTGTATTCTGTATTGGGACTATGTTGGCCTTGGACTTCTGTGCTGTTAGGCAACTCCTTTTTTGTCATTGTTTTCTATGGAGCTTCACCATATTACAGAGAATTTTTGCGAAGAATGAAACCTTTTTATTTTTATGAAGGCTCTGTGTATGCTCGTTTATCAAGCCAGGGTTTGGCGGTTTACCCCCCTCTAGAGGGCATTATAGGAAGTCCCTTTACAACTTTTTGGGACTTACATGCCTTAAACCTCCTAGTCATAACAGAGAAACTTACAGAAATGGAGAACGGAGATGAATAGAGTGAAAAGTAAGATCATGAGTAAGATCATTATCAGAGGAAGGAAGAATTGTTCAAACAACAAGGAGTAGTGTGACAGCAAAGAGGTGGAGCAAGTGACCTTCTATGAATAACTGGGAACACTAGTGACAAGTGGCTAGAAGATAGAAAAGACAGTGCATAGAAGGATTAAGAAGGCTAACTACATTTATCCATATTACTAACCGAGAATGGTAAACCGGATGGCATGGACGCGGGCACACGGCAAAAACCGGATGGCATGGACGCAGGTACACGCCGATGGCACCATGAGACATACTGTGTGTCTCATAAACCGCAAGTCAAGTCGTATCCACCGCGAACGAAGGAGTCATGGCCCAAACACGAAAGAGCTCAACTTACATGAATGAGAAATGAAGCAACAACGCGCCCATAGCTAACGACTAACGACACAGCCACACAGAAAAGAGGATTCTGCGCTGCAGCCCAGATTCAAACGGAAGAGGCTACGGAGGCCCCACAAGTCCACAAAGATAGTACGGAAGGTGCGGGAAAGTACAAAAGGCAAAGGCGCCTACACAGCATAGTGAAACCCGACATAGTACGGAAGGCGCAGGCGTCACTGCCATATTGTGAGTGGTACTACTGCGCAGTGAAGGCGCAGGCGTCACTGCCATATTGTGAGTGGCACTACTGCGGAGTGAAGTTAGGAATAATGTGCTGCTCGGGATTGTACAAACCACTGAACGCTTTACACCAAATTCAAACACAATACAGCTCAACGATACAGCATGGACAAATACAATGAACATAGGCGCCTACAACGTGCATCTGAAACTGCGGAAGCAAAGCAGGCACAGGGGGTTGGCGAGCGAAGCGAGCAGGGGGCGAAACCCCCTAGTTTCAAATGAATGGCACAAGGAAAGGTTAGGGAGAGACCAGCAAATAAACTAAAAACAGGATGTGCAATTCAGTTTATGTAATTACTCTGATGTGTGGTAATGAGACATTGTCTGTTATGAGCAAACAAGTAAGTGTAATCCAAACAACCAAAAACAAAGACTTCAGGCATACATTCAATAGGACTGGATGATGAATAAAAGAATAAGGACAGAAGTGGGGATAAACCTGTGCTGGGAGAAATCTGAGGAACAATAACAGAAATGGTTTGACCATGTAAATAGAAAGGGGCCAAATAGGAAGTGAAACAGCACATGGAAGTACGACCAGAGAATAAGTGGAACAGGAGTAGACCAAGAATATCTATATAAATAGAATTGAAGAGCTAGCAAAGAAATGAGGGAAACAATTCAGAATGGTGAAGAAGATGCCACTAGAAAGGGGACAAAAAAAGACCCCAATGTAGAGGTTGGCACAAAAGAATAAAGAATAGTAATAAATTAATAAATGATTTTCATTTTCTCTATAATCTTGACACTTCCTTTATAGTACTAGCAGTAGAGCTAACATCCTTAACTTATACTTTTGGAAACTTCACATTGCAGACCGTTTAGATAGATAGATAGATAGATAGATAGATAGATAGATAGATAGATAGATAGATAGATAGATAGATAGATAGATAGATAGATAGATAGATAGATAGATAGATAGATAGATAGATAGATAGATAGATAGATAGATGATTAGAACCTCTGGCTTGCATGATAAGAGAGCTGCTGCCATTAATAACAGGCCTGTAGGTGGCAGTAAGATGAGGTCAGACCTAACCAGTTGTACCACAGGTTTACATTTAAAGACAATAACCTTTGAATAGAGCAGGTTCAGCTTGTAGTGTCCACAAATGGTTGTCCTAATTTGAAGTCCCCAGCATTCTTGGGTCAGAATGATTCATCATTAGAATATTATTAACAGTAAATGTAGGCAAGTTCACTGTCAGTTTTGTCTTGAATAGCGTTTTTTGTAATGTTTCAGCCAGAGTTTCTCCCCTGGCCAGGGTTCAAAGCTGTGCTTCTTGTCTGTTTTGACTATTTTTGTATACATCCAGATTAATGGTGGAGCAGTTCCTGGCGGTGATTGGCAGGTGGTCCTATCACCTGGGACATAATCAAGGCCAGAAAGGAAAGTGAAACAGCATATGGAAGTATGACAAGAGAATAAGCGGAGCAGGAACAGATCAAGGTGTACCTGCATAGATAGAACTGAAGAGCTAGCAAAGAAATGAGGGAAATAATTCAGAATGGTGAAGAAGATGGCACTAGAAAGGGCACAAAAAAGAGTCCCCAATTCAGAGATGGGCGTAAAAGAATAAAGAATAATAATAAATGAATAAATAATGAAACATTTTCTTTGTAATCTTGAGACTCCTTCGTTCCTTTCCTTTATAGTACTAGGGTTGTTTGGGTATTTTACACCACATGCCATTTTCTCCCAGTCATAATCAAAACTTAGGTTACTTAGTGCCTTGAGACTCCTCTAAAAAATGCTAATATTCTTTTCATTTTAATTTTCTATGCAAGTAAGCGATGAAAAAAGGGTCAAAAACATGAGCAGAGATAGCAAGTCAGCACCTATTCAAAGAACCAGCAACTTCTTTTTCTTCTTCATCTTCTCCCATTTATATGTGGGGTTGATGTTTTATTGGTTTCAGCATTAACTCAAAATATTCAGGGGATGAAATATGAAGATGTGCCTGAAGGAGAGAAACACTGAAGCCAAGACATGAGCACAATTGGAAAATTTAACGGTCAAACCAGAGCTGCCGCAGATATTGCCAAACAGCTGGAGGAACAGCAGGTGGTCTAAAGTGGGAGCAGCCCAGGAACAGCAGAGAAGAGTGAGAAGCTGGCATCACTTTAGTCAGCTTGGTGATTTATGCTAGAAAAGTAAAAAGTTGGCATCAACTGCTGGCAGAGGTTTTCACCTGATGATTTCTGACAGGTTGGTGTCATTTGTCTGGTAACACCATATAAACAAGCAGGAGGATTTGTTGCTGTTCTCTAAGTATAAAAATGAGATTCATAACAAACCATCCACACACAGTGCAGAAGAAAATAAGCCACATATTACTTCAGCTCCGAGTTCCATCCTGCATGCGTAAGCAGCAATTACAACAAAGTTTACCTCAAGGGAAAAATAGGCTGCTTCTGTGTGCTGTGCCATCAAGAGGAAGCAGTCAATAATTACGGTGGTCTCACAAAATAAGAAAACACTTTTACTGTGGATCATTCATAGGGTGACCTCTCTTCAGGAGATGGCAGCAGTGCAGCTGGAAATACAAATAGTGCGGAATATAAGCCTCTGGGTGCCAATAGCAACCTGGACCATCTCCTCAGTGGTCCAGTTATTATTTTATCTCTCTGTCTCTCCAGCCTGGTTCTTTGGTCTCACAGCAACTTTACAATGTGGAGCCTGCTGCTGTATTGAACCAAATATTTTTAACCGAATGACCTGATTCAGCTCTCTGTCTGCCAAGTCACAAATGTTCAACTACCAGTACATGCTCTTCGCTTTCTTAACGCACGTCATGAAGAATGGAATGCTGTTGTATTTCCAAACATAATAGAATTTGACGTTCAAAATAATTACTTTTTTACTTTTCCATTGCCCCTTCATTTTTCCAAGCATAATTTTTATCATCCAATAGAGGCAGATGGCACAAATGCAAATATAAATGAGACTTCCTGAGGGGTACAGTATATCTTAATATCAGACTGTTTGTAGCCCCATGTTTGTCTTTATAATTAATCACAAAGAGAGAGTAATGTCTTCACTAAGTTCACAGAAACTGAAGCATTGCAGTGCACCACGTATAAAATGTCCAAACGCAACACACTTCGTAGAAACAAAAAGCATGACAGATGTGACTCCAGATGTCAAGTCCTGAGAATAAATACCCACAGGATTTTTTTCAGCAAAATTCTCTTCTTGATATAGGCTGAGTTGAGAATGAAATGTTAGACTTCACAGGGTCTGAGGTCAACACAAACACCAGACCGAGGTGATTCAGGATCTTGAACTTGCCATCTACATATCAGTCAGAGAGCCAGACCACCGCTGGGCAAGCACGTACAAGGTTTACAGTATTTGTGAAGCCAGCTAAGAGCACTCTTACTGTCCATTAATTTAATGATCCATTTACTGAACCCATGTAAACCAACATCTGGACTGTGAACGTGACCACATAGGGAGCAAGGCTGAAATTAAATATTGCTAATTGTTTGCCATTCATACTTGCTCACAATTTCTTATGCTGACCAAAGCTTGAGTATCTAATTAACTTTAGAAGAACATCTTTGGAATGTGGGAGGAAAGCTGCAGTACCAGAAGAAAGACCATGTGGGCACACGGAGAAGAGGTACTAACAATCCCAGAATCCTAAAGCAATAAAGCAGTAGTGGTAACTTCCTTAATTTATACTCTTAAATGGAAACTTCACATTGCAGACTATTTAGATAGATAGATAGATAGATAGATAGATAGATAGATAGATAGATAGATAGATAGATAGATAGATAGATAGATAGATAGATAGATAGATAGATAGATAGATAGATAGATAGATAGATAGATAGATAGATAGATAGATAGATACTTTTTTGTCCCCAGGGGGAAATTCAGAGTTTAGAGAAGCCTAAGAAAAATATAAATATTATCATAAACAACAGACTCTCTAACACACATAAGAAGTTCCGGATTACATGATAAGAGAACTGCTGCAGTCAATGGCAGGCCTGCAGGTTGCAGTAAGATGAGGTCAAACCTACCCAGTTGTGGCACAGGTTTACGCTGAAAGACATTAAAATTTGAATTGAGCAGGTCCAGCTTGTAGTGTCTACCAATGTAACCTGTTGATAGATGTTTGTTGTCCTGGATGAAGTGCCCAGAATTGTAGTGTCAGAATGATTCATCATTGGAATATTATTAACAGTAAATGTAGACAAGTTCGCTGTCAGTTTTGTCTTGATTAACGTTTATTGTCATGTTTCAGGCAGAGTTTCTCCCCTGACAAGACAAGAAACACAACTTTGAATCCCAGCCAGGGGAAAATGCCCCCTGAAACATGACATTTATCTTATGACATGTGGACTGTGTCACTTATGTTAATCTATTGGAAACACAAACAAACAATGCTTCCAGAAATTTGTCACTTTGTTAATTTGTATCTGTATTTCTTCTTTGAAGATCCAATCATATAATTCTTGGAGGAAATTTCATATAGTGGATGGCCATAAATCAAACAGTCTACTCCATTCCATGTATCCAGAAAATATCTTGTGGCTCATAAAACCTGTAACACATCACACCTGACAAACTCAAATTTTTGTCAAAAATCATTAGGAGTAAGATATTCACTAGAAACAGTATGTTTTTTAATGAAAAGATCTAGAATAATATATCTGATGGGATTTGACACTGCTTAAGCCTGGGGCACTGTAGAGTCTTACTTCAGCCCTGGGCACATCCTGCTTAAAGTTAAGAGAAGGTTGGGGAAAATGCCTAAGTTGATAGGGAAATAGTGCAACCATTTTAAAGAAAGAAGGAGAGTGAGAGAGATCTATGGAGGAGAAAGGGAGAGAGATGATTTAAACACTTGTGTTGTACCTCAGACAACCCTATTTAGAGTGACCCAGTGAGGCAGCAGAGGTTTGCTTAATTTATTTCTATTCCTTTATTACTTTACATTCTCTTTATCTTGATTATAATTATTGTGTATTTGGAGGATGCTTTTTATTTAAATAATCAGAATATTGTAGAAATATGTTTCAATTTTATATAAAGACACCATTCATTCTAATCCAGTTAGACTTTTTGGCAGTTAGGGTACTGTAATACATCGGGCACCATTGAATTTCATCCTGAAGCACCTTCATCAAGATTGTGTGAGTAGTCTGTAACATGCAGATTCTCTGATAATGGCTTATTAAATAAATCTCTCTGAATTAATTCATTTGAAACTTCCATCACACATGGCACATATGCTTTGAAGCACTGAATGGCTGAAACTGAAACATTAAATGGTGTACAGTATGTAGTCAGATCAGCAAGATGCGGATGAAAAGTCTGGAGTAAGCCTCCAGAGAACGGAAGAAGAACACAAAGATTAAACAGAATAAACAAAATTGAAAAATCTGCATATTTTCTTTAACAGCTTTATTCTTATCACAGTCAACGGATGAGAAATGGGCACAAGGAAATAATCAGCTGCTTATGTGATGCCAGTGTATGCCAGCACACTAGGCCAAGTCCAGATTGCCATTCGAAGCCACGGTATGCTCAGGAAAAAGCAGCTCAGACATGAGGCCACAATGAAAGTCATTCACAGCCAGGAATGAAAACAGGGTCTAAGGGTTTGTAAGGCAGCAATGCCACCCACTGTGCCATCATGTCCGATTTTGGAAACATCATTAAAATTAAGTGAAGTGTAGCAAAATTGCTGGTCCACTTGGTCCCACCTGGTCAAGAGCAGTTATTCTTAAACTGTTTTGGAATTGGGGCCAATTTTCAAAGCTGAAGATGCGAAAGACCGTCTGTGACAATGGCCAGTCATTACTATTAATTTTGCAATACAATTATCACATTTTTTTTGTATTTGTACTCATGTTAAAAATACTGTAACTAGCTGAGAAACAAAGAAGAAGAGCTGGCACACAAACTGAAAAACTGAGTTAGTAAGTCAAAACGGTTTATTGGAAAGCAACTCTCTAAATGAAGTGTAAATGTTACTAGGCATTTTGAAAGTGTCCCAAGAAAGAGAACAACAAACCTACTAGAAAATAACACATTCTCGCTCTGTGTTGCAGACAAATTGTAGCACTGCTACGCTGTGAGCTATCACGCTAGCTCCTTTTTTTTGGTTTTACCTGCTGGTCTCTGCCTCTCACCTGGGGCCTCATGTATAAACAGTGCATACGCACAAAAATGTTGCATATGCCCGTTCCCACACTCACATCGTGATATATAAAAACTAAACTTGGCATGAAGCCATGCACATTCTCCCACCAGCTCAAACCATAGCGTATGCAAGTTTTCAGCTCAGTTTTGCAAACTGGTGGCATCCAACGTCAAAGCAGTGCTACTGTTCTTGTGTGGTTTCCCTTTATTTATTTGATTCACATCCCTGACACGACTTTATCAAATATACGGAAATTAACCACATATTGTTTATTAGTTTAAGGCATCTGATTGTAATTAACCTGTAACAATATAATGATGCACGGAAATTGCCAAACTATTCTAAATACCATAGCTGCTTTAGCGTTGTTACTGTCAGTGCACCACTGAGTATTTTAACCCACTGTATCTGAGTGTGGAATCACAGCTGTACAGCAGCTGATCAAAAAGCTCTACGGCAGATTGTGTCAAGAGCGGAGAGAATTATTGGGGTACAGCTTCAGCCATGAACACAGACTATTTGAACTTCTCCCATTCGGCAAATGCTTCAGAGCCTTTCATGCATGAACCTCGCAGTTCAGAAACAGTTTCATCCCAAGAACTATAAACGCACTCAATCAGTCCATCAAGTGGCCCTTGTAGAACTGTTTGTACTTATAAGTACAATTACCTCACTGTAAACTTGCATTACAGTTGTAACATTGCACAACCGGAGCCACTTATGCTTTCTTATTGTATATTTTTCTTTGTTTTTTTTAATCGTATTATTTTTATTATTATTATTATTGTTGTTGTTGTTGCTATTATACCATTTTATAGGAAAATAAGTTTATGGAGGATATGCATATTGAATCTCATTGTACCATACAATAACAATAAAGGAATTCAATTCAATTCAATAGAAGAGAGCACATATTTATAGATGATGACGACTGGCTTCTAAGTCGATTTAGATTTCCAGGCGCTATCATCTTGAAGCACTTGATGTCATTTTTTAAGATGAAATGCAGTAAAGTATATATATTACATTATACAGATACATTTTTAACTTAATTTGAATAATGTATACTGTTATCAAACGTGTGGACACGGTGGACAGTGCTAGCAATGAACTGGTGCCCCATTCAGGAATTGTTCCTGCCTCACACTGTATGCTTGCTGGGGCTGGCGCGACCCTGGATGGATAGATGGATGGAATAATTAAACATGTACTATGAAGATATTTCAATGTAAATCAGTGTTCTAAGTTTAAAGATGGCTTGACTTTTATTAAAGAGCTGATTGTGTGGTGATTGGTTACTTGGAGAAAGAAAAGGACAGGAATTGGGGGTTATTATGTTTGAAAGAGACAGTACTGCTGCAATAAGTTATTTCATTGAGGGTCGCGCACAGCGCAGCAAGCATCTTGCGGGAGGCAGGAACAATCTCTAGACAAGGTGCCAGCTCATCACTACCCCTTGTGCTATTGTGGCCCGATGTTTAATACATGCTTTAATTAATTTCATCATGAAAATGATATCACTTATACATCTTCATATTTAAATTTTTCAGAAAGCTGTAATATCATGAATTTAATGTATTCTGCATCCTGTCGGCATAAGAGAAAGCCCGTTTTACGAAGCACATAGTGAGTCATGCATATAGAGTTCATAGAAGAACATATAGAATGCGCAGCATTTAACGTGCTACTTTAGTTACAATGGGATCTGAGAAACTCTAGTAAAATTTCAAGATTAAGTTTACGACGTTCTACTTCAATGACAAAATAAACTACAAGATTAATGTGGATATTTCGAGCTTTTTTTCACTGTGTCTCTATTTTTTCTTTTCTCTGTACCCTAATACACTTCCGTATGACACTCAGACGGTGGGCTACGACTCGCCTTTTCATGGCGACTTTGATATCTGACAACATCTTTTGTATTTCAGGCACAGTGAGACTTTCTGAACTTGACCTTTCGATCAGCTTCCTTTTGTTGTTTATACAACTGCTTAAACCAACAAAGAGTACATTTTTCAATATCTCCACTTGGCATTCGCTGAAATTCTTCTTTTTTCCCTGCGCTTTTGCCATTGTCTTTTCACAGAATACTGTACTTAAGGGAATATTTACATTGATTTGTATATTCAAAGAGGCATAATTCTAGGAGGAGATGGGGTGGGGCAGCAGGCACGTGCATGTGTTTTATATTTCCGGGATTTATGTAGCGGAAGTGCGTGGAAGTTGGCTTACACACGGTTTTGTGCATTTGAATTTTTTTGTGCGTACGCACATTTTGACTTTTGTCCATATGCCATGTTTTACCATGAATTATACACACTGTGTTGTACATGAGGCCCCGGGTGTTTTCTATCACTGGCACACAACGTTCCTTTGTGAATCTCTTACCTACCTGTTGCTTAACCCTGCCTACCTGCAAGGAAAGTCTACTTTAAAAGACTAGCATTCAATCCTAACATTGACAGATTTACATTTCAAAGTGCCAGATTTTAATCAATGATCCACAAAGACATGAAGTGTTGTTACTGCAAGAAGAGTTTAGAAAATGAATTTGTCAGCAGCAGTGCACATCAACATCCAAATGGAATTAAGGGACTACTGTTGTCAGGGGTTGGCTTTCAGGTAGAAAACAAAGTAGCTTGAAAGGATCAGAGCAGGAAGAAGTACAGTAGAAGTAAATGATGTTATCATCTGCAAGAAAGTCAGGCAGAGTTTTCTATAGTTGGTGTCTTAGAGATGTTTCATATGGCCTTATCAGTAAGAAAGATGACTGTGTACCATTGAGCACCTGGCAGATACTAATGGACCACACTTTGAGAACCAGTGGTCTAGAGGAGACTGAGATGAAGAGACATTCTGTTTGTTTAATGGTAATAAAATAAAATTGCAATGTGACATGTGATGGTGTTATGTGATTAACAATGGGCATTGCAACCATAAACAACATGGCCACAGCCTTGCAGGACTACCAGAGTATGGCAGTGACCATCCAAACACAAAACACACATATGACATTGAGAGGATAACAATAGAAACTTTGAACAAAGAGAAAAATAAGCCACTCCAAAATGTGCACAAATGCAACCTTTAGTCACTTTCTTGGGGACTACATTTGTGGATCTTGTAGGAATGTTGACCATTAGTCTCATCATTGTAAGATCCCCTGGTACATTTCTATGGCTAAAGGTCATGTCACATTACACAACTTTTCCAGCGATTTCCAGTCGTAGACGTCATTTATCTAATAGTAGCGAGTCAGGAAAAGTCAAAGCCTCCGCTGCTTGTCATGTAATGTGAAATACCCAGTGAGTCTGCATCTTGCCCTGACATAATCAAACAGCTGTTAGGGTTATAGGGGTGGGCTTTGTGTTTTTGAGAGCTGACAACCAATGGGGACTCATCCAGAAGTACAGTGCATGAAATGCAAAAATGAGGAATAAGTAATGCAGGAGTTTTGAGCCTCGCAAACAGAAGAGAGGTCAGTTTATGTAATGTCTTGTGTTTTATGTACATCGATGGAAGGTTCTGCCAGGCAACATGTTACTGGCCGTCAGGTAAATGGGCAAACTTGCAATTCTTTGGATATATGAAATTCTGGAAGGTCATTACACACTCACGTAATTTGACATTTCCAACGACTTCTACTCAATCAGACGACGAGATCAGCAAGTGATCATCAATTTGGCATCTCTTATGACTACAAGTCCTTTAATGTGACATCAGCTTAAATAAGAAGATAAGACATTATTTAGGTGATCATTCATTGAGTGGCCACTTCACTTCATAATGAATGGTCCCCCATTTCATCCATCCATCCATTTTCCAACCCGCTCATAATTGCTTGAATTCCAGAGAGGAAAGATTCCAAAAAGTGCAGAATCTCATATCATCTCCAGTGTGTCTCTTTGCAAATTAAACACCAATGTGCTCTCTAAATAGATAGCCCTGGATTGAAATCTGGGGATTGTGAAGGTGGTTTAACTGTTGGAGACCCTGTTGTCATGAGGCAGCAATACTGTTGTACATATTTGCTCCACATATATAAAAGAGTCCAGTGAGTACCACATAAACATACACAATAACATGGCACCACCACCAATGATCATTTTTAACACCCAGCAGAAGTGATTAATGGAATCATGGGATTTTTCGCATATCCTAATCTTGCCACCAACAACTGTGCGTCAGCAGAAACTGGGTTTCATCAGACCACAAGACTCCATGCTGTGTTATTGTGCTTCCTAACATGCTATAATCACATTTTACTGTTTTACACCGACAGGAGTGGGGTCCATGTCTGCCATACCTCAGAAATTGTAAAGCACAACATGTTGTGTGTTCTGATATGTGGTAATCTGTTAGCTGACTGAGTCAAGCTTTATAACACACTGGTGAGGCCACATCTGGAGTCCTGTGTGTAATTTTGATCTTGAGGCTACAAAAAGGACATAACAGCAATAGAAAAAGTCCAGAGTGACTTGGCCTATTCCAGGCCTACAGAGGATGAGTTATGAGGAAAGATTAAAAGAGCTGAGCCTTTTCAGTTTAAGCACAAGAAGATTAAGAGGAGACATGATTGAAGTGTTTAAAATTATGGTGGGAATTAGTCCTGTGGATCGATATTTTAAAATGAGTTCAACAAGATACATAGTTGGAAACTTGTTAAGGGTACATTTTGCACAAACGTTAGGAAGTTTCTCTTTACACAGAGAACCATAGACACATGGTAGACAGTAAGACTTTAGGGATTTTCAAAAGTAGACGATGTTTTTTAGAAGAATTAAGTGGATAGGACTTACAAGCTTTGTTAGACTGAATGGCCTGTTATTGTCTACATTGTTCAAATGTTATAATAAGTAATGGCTGCCTTGTGTCCAGCCACAGACCTAATCTTGACAAAATGTTTTGTGGATGTCATCACATTGTCACTACATCAATGAGTTCTTTCTCTTTGCTGTTAAAAGGCCATTTTCTGTGTTCACCCAGGCCGGTCAATTCCCCTCAAACTTTGAGGGTATTGGAACAGAAGATGGCTTCATGACACCACCCTCCTCTTGTCACCTTTTAAAATATGCAAAGTTGGGCAGTAACCTTATTCTAACCCCAAGTACAGAATTGTGATGAACAGTTAACCATTACTCCAGTCAAGTTCTAAAGAAGGCAGGCATCTCTTCACCTAATGACTACAGACCAGTGGCACTTGCGTCTCACACTATGAAGACCTTTGAGAGACTGGTCCTGGATTACATGAGTCCTCTTGTAATAGGCCATCTGCAACTGTATCTGCTCTACAAGGCTGGACAACGCTGGCAGCACTCACTGTGAGGAATGCCTTCAGTACCATCCTTTTAAGGGGTAAATAGAAGAATATTTAGGTGGATGAGCCTATGGTTTGTGAGACTATGGACTATGAACAATACTTGAGAACCAGCAGGAACAGTCCTGTCTTCTATTCTCTTCAGGTATAAACCTTAGATTATAAATATAACACCAGGTCATGTCACCTGCAGAAATTCTCAGATGATTCTGCACATATGTGGTGTATTGACAAGGGGAATGAGACAGAGGAGAGGAAGTCACACTTCAATCTTTAGACTTGCCCTTTCTGCCTCTAGAGTGCACAAATGTGCATGATCCTTCAGTATCTGCGGCACAACTTTAATCTGCATTGTCTCCATAGGTCCTTGAGGGGGATGCCACTACTTGGTGAGTCTTATTTCTCTGTGTACTCTTGTTATTCCACTGACAAGCCATGCAAAATAAAGTTATGTGCTTGAGACATTTAGTTATTGACTAAGTTAACCTGCTGTGTCAGTGACGGGGCTGAGGAGAAACTAAAGAGTGTGCCACTCCACAAGCAATGAACCTTGAGGCAAACAAGTTTCAATCCTTCACCACTTTTACTATGTAATCCCATGCTTTGAACACTCAGACTGTGCCTCTTGACATGTTATAAATCATAAAAAAACACATCTGCTTTTAGGAGCAGAAGATCACTTAGGACAGAGAATACCGGCCTGTTCTCTCGTCTCTGGCATCCCTCCTGCCTTCGCTCTCCGTCACAATGCCTCAGGCATTAGCTAATCATCCAGGTTTAGTCACACACGCTTTCACAGAAATATGAAGATGCAGACTAATAGAGAGTCTATCTATTCACTCTACCTTAGCCGTGCATGGATTTTCTTTACAGACGTACTTTATGTTTGATTTACTTTGTTTTTCTTCTTCTAATGTGGCTCAATTACTTATCTTTACCAATCAAAATCTTTCCATGAACTAAATCACTGTTGCCTTGTTAATCTTTGTTTCCATGCTACCCAGCTGGCAAGATTTTTCCAGACTCTTGGGGGCCAAAAGATAGGGGTAAGACCTGGCAAGAGCTGGTTAGAGAGAGAAAAAGCTTTATTAGCAGAAGGGGAAGAAACTGTACATGCCAAAGAGATGGGCCCTCCTTGGGAAGACTTATGAAGCCAAGTGATGAAAGCCAGAGGACACTGGAATCTGCTACAGGGTGGAGAACCCTTTTCTCAGCCAAAGCAACTAACATCTCAGCATGGAACATAAGTACTGTGTTTGAAACAGGAAAAAGAGAATCACCACTCCACGTGAAGTAATGTTAAAGGAAGCTGCATTCATGCAAATCAGCATGCACATAAAAATCATTGCTTCAAAAGTGGATGAACACGCATATGAGAATGGCAAGCAGTATCATGGTATCAACACACAGGTGGTCATGGGTACAAACCTGTACTGTGGTAGCCAGGGTGACTGACAGTGAAATGTCACACAGGTATGCTGAGCTCTGCATTCCACAAATGCTTGGAACATTCACTTTACACTTTACAAGCCCAGGAAAGTTCAAGAAAGCAGGTGGAGACTTGTGGGGCATTGGATAAATACAACTTCACAGAAGATAAGGGGGGCACCAAAGAGAGAGAGAGAGACACAGCGTGCAACTCTGGAAGACCATTGGGAACACTGAAAGAGTGAATATGACTTCATGAACATTGCTGGAATAGCAGTGGCTAGTTTCAATCATTTTTACTTTACTAGGAATTTCTAACAGCGGGAATGTGATTCTTCCGAAAGTGCGTATGTGGATCATTCGTTGTTAAGTAAACATGGCCGTTATCAGGCTTTTCTGATATTTGGTGTGCGTGTCTCAGTGTTACTATACCAGTGCTTCTTACAGAATTTTTCTTGATAATGTTGTAAAGTAGAAACAATTACTTGCAGCGTAGCATAACATACTGCCATAGAATATTTTCCTTCTTCTCCTACTACTATGAATGTTGTTATTATTATTGTCTTTGAAATGAAGCCTAAGCATCAGTATCACTACGAAGCGTCATCATGATTTCCAAGGAAAGTACAAAATGCGTTCGTGAGTGCCATGTTGTGGCTCAGAGTGTCATAAAGTCATGACATCTTTCATTCTCAATTGGTCAACTCCTATTTCTTGCTGGGAGAGGGTGTAGGATGCTTCATAAATACTTCACAGGCCATACTGTTGGGTAGGACAAATTCATATCCTAGCAGGGACATGCGGTCAGGGGAGGCAGAGCCTCACCTGTCATCATAAAAAGTTGAAAAACTAATAATGATAATATAAAATAAATTTGTCCACTGGTCTGTGCTATAAATTTGTTTTCTGTATGATTCCATTAATTTTGATTATTTTTATAGTCAAAATCGCTGAATCGGCACATTTCCTGTTCAAGTATAGAGGAGAAACGCGAGGTTCGGCAGCGATGAGCCTCACCTCACCTTGGACTGCGCTCTCCCTCACACACTGGGTTGATGCATGCAATTGACACGTGCCTGTTGCTGTCTCTCTGCATGTCGCCAATATATAGTAATGTTTGCAGACACGTTTATTATACACCCTGACTTTACACAGTCTGGCTAATATCTTTAACAAATGTGTGCAACATATTTAGTCTTGCTGATCGGACACAAAACCTCAGTGAAAAGGCACAAGGTGAGGCAGACAGTACCGTGGCGCACTGAAGGGGGCGCATGTGAGCCCAACAGGCACTCGTTGCTGCTGTTCTTCTACGCAGAGGTGCCAATAAGTTAGCAATATCAGAAAGTCAAGTGCACTGCAGCAGCCTGTTTATTTTTATTTTTTTGTTTCGACTGACTGCCAAAATGGAAGATTAAGACTTTTAAAACTAAAGGAAAATAGGGAGGACTTTTACAAGAAAGTGACAGAGATTTTCGTGGAGAAAGATAGGCACATGGACTTCATTTACAAACAAAGGTAAGACCATAAGTGGTTTTCAATTTTATAAAAAAAATGGGATCAGACTAAGAAATAAAACAATTCAATATTTAAAAAATAAATTTTGACCTTAAATAAAATATTATTTTGTTTTTCTTGTTATCCTTTTGTTGAACAGTCTTCAAAGTTAAAAGCTTTCAAAAACAACTAAATATTTCAATCAAGGTCAAAACTGAAATCTGTTTTTTTGAACACCACTTTATACTTTCATTTGTATTGAATGAGCAAATTTAGAACACATGGAGGGTGCAGAGTAAATGCGCCCTCTTCGCTCTCTCTCGCCACTATAAATGTAACGTTTTTTCTTAGCCAAATATACGCCTTACCTATGTGTGTATAAAGAATGCTGATGAGATATGAAACATAACCAGTAGTCAGTGTGCATGCTGGCTGCCAATTGAATAGTGAATAAGCAACTCTGTTGAGTTCGTGTATTTGTAAATCTGACTCTGAAGGAGTCAGTGCCTCACCAGCCATGAACCTCACCGCACGTCACTGTATCCTAATCAGACTTTCACAGCAATTCCTAGGAGTAATTCTGACATACCTGATAAATACAGACACAGAAATTGCTTTGGAGTGGTAGAGATGCTGATGGCTGAGAAAAGTAACTCTCCAAAGGGCCTGCTAGATGCCACTGTGAAATAGGACATCCTGGAGATTTTAGTCTGTGAGTAACCCTGGAATGAAATTTAGCAGCAACTTCCTCTGTGGCCAGTGAACAAGCCTTTCCACAACAAATAACTGTTATTAGCTACAATGTAGGAAACGCTAGCCAGAATCAAACATTGAAAGACACACAAGGATTGATCGATCATGAAAACTTTCTTAACTCTTTCAAGACTGATTTTTTTTTTTCAGGAAAGTCTCTTTTTTTTGTTATTTTTTAATATAACTCAAATTGTGCCAAACATATGTCTAACTAACACCTGAAAATCTATGAACACCCTGTACATGACAAGTGTGAACCGTATGATGCCATTTAATTTCATGCATTGGCTACGTTCCACTGTCTGCAGTGCCTGTGGCACTGATGGAGTTGTTTCTTCACTTGTTGCTACCTACTACTAGTCAGCCTTGTTTTTACTATGTTATAGGTGGCAGGAAAATGACGTTCAGTTAACCTGCTTGGCAAGTGAGAGGGACTGTCAACATTTAATACTGAAATTTAAGCAAAATAGAGTGGCCACCTAGTGGATAAAAAACAAACATCAACTGGATCAACTTTTTATCAACATTTAGAAACTGTTTAAGCCTGTTTAATAGACAAGTCAGAAGCCTAAAATTCCAAAGCTTATTATTATTTTTTCTCGAGCGTGTCTTTCCTTTAATTAGATGTGAAATTCGTTTGGTGGGGGGTGCACAGTGCAAGTTCTGACATACGTCTGGGAGTCTCTAGTGAAATAAACCTTATCTAAGTCTGTTTCTTCATATGTGCCTTTGGACAAATCTCTGCCATTTACAATTATGACTTTTTCCATCTTTACAAGAGAATGGAAGAAGCAAACCCAGGTGGACCTTTGACATCACATTTCTTTTGGTACTGAAAGTCCTACTCCTTCTGCTATATAAAAAAGAAGCAGACTGGAACTCGGTATGTATTTGTGAATCCACGTCTGAAGCTAATTCCTGAAAAATGACCTCTGGATATTGAAGAAGTCAATATGTGGACCGTGATGTTGTTTGCATGCTTGTTTTTAGCTACTGCAGTGACTACCATTAAGCATGGAATCCATCAAGGACCCAAACCATTTATCTCTGTATCCTTTATTTTTGTGGTAGAAATCAACATTTTAATTAAAGAAAGAAACTTATCCTCTAACAGGACAAGACTGATAAAACCTTTTTGAGTCAGTAATCAGGCAGGAGAAAAGCTTGTCCATCTGCATCATTTATTATATGTGCAGCACCAAGCTGAGGAGGGATCATCTCTCACGGCAGTCTATTAGACCAAGATAAGAATGGTCAAATATTAAAGGTATAGGTTTATATTATAAGCAACTGAATTTACATAACAGTGTCAATCAATGCATACATTTTACACTGGCTGGTTCATTAGTTTACACCCAAATGATCTATATACAATAAAATTAATATATTATATTCTTATTTTTCTTATACCATTTAGGTTGAACCACCACCCTTGATATTTCTGTATACTAGGGGGCTCTGCCCCCTGCTCGCTTCGCTTGCCCACCCCCACGTTCAGTTTACTGGATATACAATACAGTACAATTTATTTTTTGTATAGCCCAAAATCACACAAGAAGTGCCGCAATGGGCTTTAACAGACCCTGCCTCTTGACAGCCCCCCAGCCATGACTCTCTAAGAAGACCAGAAAAAACTCCCAAAAAAAAAACCCTTGTAGGGAAAAAATGGAAACCTATGGAAAGACATTTCAAAGAGAGACCCCTTTCCAGGTAGAGTTGGGCGTGCAGTGGGTGTCAAAAAGAAGGGGGTCAATACAATACAGTACAATACACAGAACAGAATAAATCCTCAATACAGTATTAGAAGTACGGAGTAGAATTTCACATTAGATGATATCACATAATATGATTTGGATTTGTTTTAAGTCCTGGAGACCTCATTCATCAAGCTGCCTCCCTCATTTTGCCATTCCACATCTGAAATAGCACTAATCCGATGAAAGGACCCCTCATTCCCACGTCCCCATTCATCAGGGATCTACAATTTAAAGAGATTGTTATTTTCTTGGGAATCGTTACATATGCATTATTTTCACTTTTACTTTATAAACTTTTGTAAAAACAATACTTGTCCTTTATTTTCAGCCATGTGCGTGGTTACATCTCTCTCTTGCCAGACATATAATGCTGCTTGTGTTGTGAACTTGGCGTCTGAATACACGCTAAGGATATGTCTTTGGATCATTTGCTGTCTTTCTGCTGCTTACAAGCTGCCTCTTCTGCTTGCCGCGTGTCATTGTTTTAAGAGCTGGGAGCACATGATGCTTGTCTGCCAAAAGCAATCCAACAACTGCTAGCTTAGAGGTCTGTGGACTCCTTTTAAATGATGGCTCACTGCCTGGTCTCATGTGACATTGTAAAAACAATCCTTTTTCTTTATTTCTGTCCCCCAGGCTTGGTTAAATTCTTTCTTGCAGGATGTATAATGCTGCTCACATTGTTGGCGGGGTTTGCAGTCGCGCTGCGCTTCGATCTTTTTAAAGCCTGTACAGCCACTGTCATTTTTGCTACGGCCCTGGGACTATCTCTTGGCACCAAGCCTCATGTTTACGGTCCCCGCGCGATGCACCGTGACACGTCTCGCGGGTCTTTTAAATGTCTTTCGAGAAGATCACGTATCGTAGCCTTGCTATTGCTTCCCAGAAGATTTTTTTTTTTATACATAGAGAGATGTAACAACTGTCCATTCTGACTGTTCACAGGACATCTGCTGATTTCTTAGTCATCTTTAAGTACATTTTGTGTATTACGTCTTTGTGGCTGTTGTTCACTTGACCTTTATTTGGTTTCCTGATATGTATGAAAAAACATTTATTAACTTTTTATGCTATTACTTTAAGATGAAGGCTATATTTTAAAATGGAAAGCATATCAAAACACTTTATCCTAAATAACTATGTGACCACTAAGTCTAATTTTTCTTCCACACTTTTTAGACTGCACATTTACTCAAGGCAACTTAAAGGAGTAAGGTGCACTACACCTACTGACATTGAAATTTGAATCATTACAGGCAGCTCAGGTCAGTTGTTCAGGGTCTCAGAGGGAGAGACGAGGCAGATGAGAGTGTTGGCAGTAAAAGAGTGTAAGGAAGCCACCGAGTGACACACAGGTCTAGCCACATGCACAATAAGGGCCGCAAGATATCATCCCGTCTACGTGGACTTTATTTGAGATTTCTAAAATATTTCTTAAGAAATATTCTGTGAGTTACAAGGTTTTTCAACATTTTGTCCAAATGTGAAACTTTGAAGAAAATCTATCTCATGTGTTGACGGCTTTTACACTCTATCCAAAAAAAGTGTGGAGGATATGCTTAATATATGTTTAGCTCATTTTAAAAATGTGAACATTGAGTAAAAAGTTTTTTAAAAATGTAGCTCATACTGTATGTCTCCAACAACCCCCTCTGCATCAGAAAAATGTGTAATTTGTGTGAACCTGATCATTAGTTACAGCACAGCAAAACATGTCGGTGAGGATGAGTCTTTGTAATCCATGTCTGATTACCTGAGCTGCTGTCATGGTGCCTATCACACTTGCTAATCCTCTTTGCTCATCTCACTGTAGCCAGCATAGACAGCAGAAAACCAATTTGATGTTGAGCCTTTAAAAGCTTCGTAATATTCTGTACCACTTAATAGGAATCAAAATCTTTTAAATCACCTAAGTACCAGTTATTTTCATGTAATTATTGTTTAAGTTTAATCAATGAAATGCAGGATGAAATCTTTGCTGCTGATTTTTTTTTTTTTTGCATTTTTTAGATGCCATTGCAAATGAAAATCAGTTCACTCTTAGTTACTAAACTGTGTTGCTGCATTATGACAGACCCTTTCAGAGCTCAATGAACCCATTTTGGAAATATCAGACACGAGGAACGTTGACATCACTCGGTTAACTTTGTCTCTGCTTATGTCTGTGTATTGCTCTGCGAGCAGGATACGAGGAAAACAGAAGAATAAAGTTGCGTAGCTAACATGAAACCCTCAGGGAGATACTCGCGTATGGCACTACCACCACTTGGATCGTGAACAACATGGGAGCAGACAAAACCCAGTAAATGTCAGGGTGCCTTCATCCTCACTAACACAGGACTCTGCGCTGACCTCCAAGTGGGGGTCTGTGTACTGCTGAGTTGTACATCCCAGTGGCTCTCCCTGCACACGTGGACATCCTGCCTCTTAATTGACTCCTGATTCCTACTCCAGTTCCATGTTTGTTCCCAACTGGCAGAAAGTATCCCTCTGTCCACAAATAAAATCCTGGCATAAGTAGCTGGACAAGGTTTATGCTGCAAGATGTAGTGGAGAGCCATGTTCACTGCATCCACAACTGACCTGTTGGCATGGCAAGAACAGAATTCCATCCATCCATCCATTTTCCAACCCGCTGAATCCGAACACAGGGTCACGGGGGTCTGCTGGAGCCAATCCCAGCCAACACAGGGCACAAGGCAGGAAACAATCCTGGGCAGGGTGTCAACCCACTACAAGACACACACAAACACACCAAGCACACACTAGGGTCAATTTAGAATCGCCAATCCACCTAACCAGCATGTCTTTGGACTGTGGGAGGAAACCCACGCAGACACAGGGAGAACATGCAAACTCCACGCAGGGAGGACCCGGGAAGCGAACCCAGGACCCCAGGTCTCCCAACTGCGAGGCAGCAGCGCTACCCACTGTGCGACCGTGCCGCCCAAGAACAGAATTTTTGTAAGATTTTAGATGATGAAGAGTCAGACGTTCAAATGACTTCATTACTCCAGAGGTCACTACTGCTGGCCTATAATCATTTAAATGGTATGTACTTTGCTTCTTAGGCAGGGGGATGATTGTGGATTCTTTGAAATAGGCAGAGACTTTATATTGAGACAAAGACTGAGTGAAAATTCCTGTATATGCAGGTGCAATCAGACTAATCTGACTTTATGAATGGTCTAAAACTACGTGTACCACCATGGAGCACACTGCCTATCTTACTTGCTGATGGTAACAACTTCGTCTTCATTTCCATGCACTCGTGCTCCTCTCCCACTTGGTTGTTGTAGTTGCCCATTTCTCTCTCTCTTTGTCTCTCTTCCACTCAACACTTCTTCAGCCTTGGTCCTCAGTCCGGCTAGTGTCAGTCACTGTGCAGGTCTCTTTTCTAAAATGACTTTGATACCAGACTGCAGAGCCAATGTCTAGATAAGGCAGTCCTTAAACTCCAAGCTGTCCTTAACGTGTGCATCAGTGCTGATAGGCTGCCAGCTATTAATCAGTCTTCATGGCTATGGTTTGCAATGGACAGCATGCAGGGCCTAGCATCCCAGCTAGGACTGAAAAGGAATTCTTACTTGGCCGGGACACAAGCGAAGTGCAAGGACCAGGGGAGATGAGCACTGGTGAATATTTTTTCTCAAATACGCTAGATGGCAGCATCCCTGGGTTCGAATTCCCACATGGACACCAGCAGGGCATGCTGGGACCTGTAATTCCTTGGAGCAGCCCTGTTGGGTTTTGTGGGGGCCGTCAAGGGGAGCTGCGGAGATTCACAATCCCTAATTTCAAGGACTTCTATTTGACCTGGAAGTGCTTCAAAGCAGGTTATGCCCTAGCACCAGATGTACTTCCAAAATCTTAAATAAAAGAAGCCGCTTGACCTCATTGAAATGGGTTGGAGTCAGGAGAGGAGTTTGACAGTATTCACCTAGGAAGGATCGAGGAGAAAGAGAGAAAGAGTCTGTTTTTATGTGCTGTATTTTCATAGGAAGAAGCCTGTTTAAAGGTACCTTGTTGAATAAAATACATATTTGAACCCGGGACTGTGTTGGTGAGGTTGTCTTTAGGGTTTGGAGGGGGCTGTTCTGCCCCTAACTGGTCACCGGGGTTATTATGGATCAATGACTGAAATCTGAGACGTTAGTGTTTTTCACATAAATTTTGTAAAATACATTTGGAAAATGTAATGTGGAATTGCAGTAACAGGTGACAGGCAGACTCAAAATCTGACTTTAGCACAGTGGGCTTTGCCACCCAGTACCTGATCTATTTTTGAGTAGTCCCTCAGTGCCCCCCAACCTGCTCTCCGGTCTGATGTACACATCACATGAAAATCTGGGTGGTTAAAGTCATGACATCGGCTAAAATTAGCAATGCAACCGATCCTCAGTCCAAAGCAATTTTAGCACCACTGAGCTACAGGATCACGATAGAAGAAGGGAAGGACAAGGTTCGCTTCCTGTAGGAAAAAATGCAGAAATATTAGCAATGGAGCATTTTTGTGCATTTTCATGTGGAAAATTTGCAACATGTCACATTTTTTTAAAAATGCACTTTGCTTATCTGGTTTGATGTCAGTGATATCCATAGAACACAACTGACTTTACTGGCATGCTACGTATTATCTGGCTGTGGAAATAGTAGAGGAAAACCCAGAAGTGGACTAAGTGAACACCATATAATATGGAAGCATTCCTGGCATGCTAACTGTAACTGAGAACTGGGTCATTACATAATTAATTTGTTAGATATTTTATTTAGTAAATATTGAGAACATCTCCTACAGTATAAACTCCAAATAACTGTAATATTTACATTTTAAAAAATGTTTACCCTAAGAAAATGATAAAACATGCAAACATCAAACCAAAAAGTGAACTTTCACACTTGCAATTTATTCATGCCTGGGCTAACCTGGAATAGGAGATAAATACATGGTGAAAGGGGGTATGAGGCCTCCAAAATAGCCACAAATCAGGCCAGGACCTTCATTGGCTTGTCTTAATGTAGCCTCACCCCTAGGTCGCCAGTCCCTAACCACTACCTGTAGACTAAAATGAAGAACTGGCTTCAAAGATTCAACAAGTAAAGTAAGTCTCAAAAAATACATATCAAAAAAGGCTTACAAGGGAGAGAAAAACATACAACTCTGGCTTGTAAAGACAAGCCAAACAGTAATCTTTACAAGTAACGAATTTGTTGCAGAAAAGCAAAATAACTACCAAGAAAACAGAAAAACAAGGAAAAGAGGCAATCCAAAGGAAACTAGTCCTAAAACACAATCCAAACACAATCAAGAAATCCAATAAACAGAGCAAAAGAATCTAGACACCAGTGAATAAATCAAAGAACAGCAATAATGACGGCAACACAAACTCAATGATCCACTACTGAGATCCTCTCTCTGACTCAATAAATAGCCAGACAGAGTTCACAGCAGCTGTGACATCAGGATAGCCACACTCCTTAAGGGTTCCACCCACAGTGCATAAATTTTAAACAAATACAACATCAATTACAGGGATTTTTGAAAAACAATATTAAAAAATCAACAAAAAAGACAACAAGCCAAGGGGGAAAACTCCAGTTGTAGCACAACAGAATGTCTTTGTAGAAGACCAAGGTCCCAAAATGAGTTTGACTGTATTCTATGCAGCTTTAAAATATGTGACATACAGCAATTTGTGCCCACATGTGATGACAACAAAACCATAATATACCATAGTTTACCTAATTGATAGATTCCACCAATAGCTGATGATATGCCTAAATAGAATTGCTACCATCAAATTTTGCTTAATCTTCAAACAATCCTGCTATCCTTTCATTGCAATGTATCCTGTAGTTGTCCAAGAGAATGTCAGGTCATGACAAATGATAAATGTTGGGGTGCCAACCGGGCTGTCCCCGTTTACTTAAGAATTAAACAAAAAACAAACACACAATGACATGAAATTGGCAACAACATACTGCCTCTTATGGGGACTTTGCATCAGATGGGTCAAGTCATGAAGTAACCCGATCTAGTTGACTGCTCAGTCAAGAAGTGACGCTTCCTTCTGGGTGATCATGAAAGAGTGGAGTCAGTTGCCCTCACTGAACTGTTTCTTGGCACAGTGGAATAAAAAGAAGATACCACCCTCTCACCCCGTGGTGAGATAACATTTCCTGGGAGGAACCTGGAAGGTGACTACTGATGTGCACGTGTAACAATCCTTTTGAGACACCATGTGCAAGACTTGAGTACACCAGCCTAGCATCTCTCAGGAATCAGCATTTTCCCCAAACCATTCAGTAAATTCAATAGATTTGCAATTATGTCTTGAACTTTCTTATATTAAATGGAGATGTAAATGTGCCATTCATTAATCTTAAAATGTCCTTTGGTGCTCAGGATAAGTTTAGATTAGCAGATAGGAAAGAAAAGTCCAAAAAGATGGGTGTGGCTGTGAATTAGCAGCTTCACTTAGGAAGACACACAGCAATGCATAGCTACTGTCACCTGGATATGAGCCATCAGAAAAGCATCTCTCCAGAGTTGAAACTGGTAGCGGTTCTGTATTATTTTTGCATGTGAAAACTTGGAAATGAAAGTGGTAATAAATTTAAAAAACCTCTCCATCCGTCCAATTTTGTCTAACCTGTTTTTCAATTCAGGGTCTATCTGAGAGACAATCATTGATGGATGAGGGCTACCAGTCTGTTGCATGCCACCACTCATTCACAGTCAATTTTTAATGTCCAGCTAACTCAACACACACATCTAGCGGTAATAATATCAATACATGAATAAAATACATGCATTTGATATATATAATGGCCTTCTGGGAATCCTGAAACAGGGGTCATATAATGTTTGGAAAAATAGATTTGCTTGTCCCATTCAACACACTTGATTCAAAATTTTCGCGGTAGTTGGACACACTGCTTCTCAGACTGAAATTTTTTTCTCAGAGTCTCCTTGGTTTATAAAGATCAACCGTGAATTGTAACCTTGGTATGGAGGAGAAGTTTGTGTGCTTCATTAATCCTTAGACTTGTGTTGTTTTGACAGCTGTGCACCAGTCAGGGTTAGCCATGTCACACTGGTATAAAGGCTTTGTCAGCATGTTTTTACCATGACCTTTGACAGAAAAAGTGGAACAAAAATGATGATGATGATGATGACGATGGAGAATGCATCATTTACACAAGAACAAAAGTGCACTAACAGTCAGAGGATGTCAGACTTGTTGTATTTAAAGTGCTAGTCCTCCTTCAGTGTTCACGGTGTAAGAAAATAAAGAAGGCATAAAGGTTTGGGATACCAGAGTTTATCGACATTTAATTGGCAGACTGTGAGCAAAAATAGAAGATTTGACTTACTTGAGATTCTCTGCATCTTATTCAGAGAGTAGTCTAAGGATAACTGCCCCCATTTTGACAGTGGCAGGACCGTCTTAACAGCATCCTAGGCCCCAGGGTAAAGTATTGCACTGGGGCTCCTGCTTTGATAGCAAAACAGAAACATACATAGGCATCAGAAACTTTGTGGGCCCCTATGCTCCTGGGGCCAGTGCCCATTGTACCCATTCATTAAGATGGCCCAGAGTGATAGTTCTTATGAGGCACACGGGGTGAAATAGACAGGACTTCCTATTGAGATGCAGACGTGACACCAGAGATCTTCTTAATGATCCTAAGATCTGAACGTAAAAAAAGGAAAAGACATAACTGACAGTGCCATCTGCTGGTCTGGGGTGGAATTACAGGTAAAATGAGTATCACAAAATCCCTGAAAATATCTCCTGCTCACGTGTGTCTGAAAATAGGTTATGAGTTTATAGCTCCAAATGAAAAGTTAGCTTCATGTACAGTATGTCTGTCCCATAATAAGGACCCAAACCCATAATAAGGACCAGAGAATCAGACAAATGATGGTTACATCGTATCTTGATCCACATTCAGTGGATTCACATATGCACTGTTGGAAACATTGTGATGAGATCTTTTGTAACAGCTCAAAGGTACACTTTTTGAACTTGTGTAATGAAAATTAAGAGTAAAAAGCAAATAAAATAAGAGCTTTTTATGTGTTTGTTATTTGACACAGGGTGATTCTGAGCCATGCTGGGAGTGTCTATCCAGAGCAGTTAAATTTTAAGCAAAATCTGACATATAGCCATCTTAAAGGAAGAGTTTGGCTGATCATCCAAAAGTGAAATATGAACTAGAGTCAATATCTGAAACATTTCTTCACAACATTTAAATGATGAATCTCTTCCACAGTGCATGACATGCAAAAGAAATGCCAAAGCCTGGCTGAGGATTTAAGTTTCCTCTCCTTGACTTATACCTCCCTGTGTCGAGTGCTGAATATGATTTAATGTTATTAAATTTAAGCTGCATTGGTTGAAATGTTGTTCTGATTGTATTTTTGATTGAACAGTACTTTACTGATTGTGATGTCATCTATAAGCACAATAAAACCTAAAAAATGCTTTCCAGATAGAAATCTTTTTTAAGCATGCAGACATTCAATTTCAAAATGTCTAATTCCCTCCTGTTCCAGATGTGTGTTTTTAATATTCAGCATGTTGTGAGGTTCAAACAATGGAACGGAGAACCAAGGAAAAGTTGGGGTGCCAACCAGACCATCCTGTTTACTGTGAATGTTCAAAAATGAGTGTGCACTGGAGCAACAAAAATAAGGCACAGCAACTGCCTTTCTAGCCTCTGTGGCTTCTCAAATATGTTTGCTCTCTCAAACAAGCCCTGGTTGGGGAGCTCCATCATATGGGACTTCATTCCTCAGACTGAGATGTCATCTTCCGTGAATCCCGACCGGAAGAGGTGGGGTTAGGCTGGTAGCGGGCATGACTTAGGTGCTCTCACTGGGTGGCTTTTCGGAGCTATGGAGGAGAAAGGAGATGGTATTCTTGATGCCTTTGGCCCCAATTGCCTCAGAGTATTGTATACTTTGTCTGAGCCCAGAATGTGATCCTCAGACTCCCATATGTGACAATGTTTACCTCTGTAGCAACTCAGAGGCTTGAGCAAGCAGAGTGTCCGGCTGTTTTCTCTTCTTGCTCCCCATTAGGACCCAAAGTCCAGTCTTAAACTCTATGGCTCTTCCTCTACATAGAGCTACATTGGGTCTTTTCTAATAAGATGACCCTTCAGTACAGCAGCAGGCTTATTCTGCACACAACTGCAGAGGTACGAGTTCACAAAATGTTATAGAAATGTATGGTTTCTATTTCTTTCTTCTATAATTGTCTAAGCTTTTAAGATTATAAGCTGAGCAGAGCTGAGCCTGGCTAGTTCTTGGGTGTGACACCACCAGGAATAATGAGAGTGGGTGGTGTGTCAGTACAGGGCACACCTTGGTCTGGCACGATAGCTGACCCTCCTTTCATAAATGATTTCTGTGTTTGTTTGAAGAGGATGTAGCACACTGTCATTGAGTATTTTTAGCCAACAAATTATTCAAGAAATGCCATCTGTAGCAATAATGTCTTTTATCTTTAGCCAAGTGAAAGGTTTTTTCTTCTTTTTTGTAATTCTTCCTTATATTTGAGGGGGTTTATTGTTAGTTATAATATTTATTGAGCTTCTTCTAGATGGCTAGATAGATAGATAGATAGATAGATAGATAGATAGATAGATAGATAGATAGATAGATAGATAGATAGATAGATAGATAGATAGATAGATAGATAGATAGATAGATAGATAGATAGATAGATAGATAGGAAAGAACTTTACTTTTCCCCAGGGGGAAATTCAGCTTTTTTACAGAAGCTCTATAAATAAATAAATAAATATACACACATACACACACACTATGGTCTGAACACACACCAGAATAACTAAAAAGGAAGAAAATTTAAAAAAAGAAAAGAAAAGAAAACTTCTGTCTTGTCAGCCCCAATTCCATTGAGGGATTATGCAGGGGGCGGCATGGTGGCGCAGTGGGTAGCGCTGCTGCCTCGCATTTGGGTGATCTGGGGACCTGGGTTCGCTTCCCGGGTCCTCCCTGCGTGGAGTTTGCATGTTCTCCCCGTGTCTGCGTGGGTTTCCTCCGGGCGCTCCGGTTTCCTCCCACAGTCCAAAGACATGCAGGTTAGGTGGATTGACGATTCTGAATTGGGCCTAGTGTGTGCTTGGTGTGTGGGTGTGTTTGTGTGTGTCCTGCGGTGGGTTGGCACCCTGCCCAGGATTGTTTCCTGCCTTGTGCCCCGTGTTGGCTGGGATTGGCTCCAGCAGACCCCCATGACCCTGTGTTCGAATTCAGCGGGTTGGATAATGGATGGATGGATGGATTATGCAGGTGTATTACTGTTGGTATAAAGAAGCCCCATTAGTGTTTCTTCATAAACTTCTGCTGAATGATTTGTTGGCTGAAAGTCCGTAGTGTTAGTGTGTCAGAGAGAGGATGTGCGGAATTGTTCATAATAGTGCTCAGTTTTTTTAATTATCTCCTTTGCTGTCATCTCCAGGGCATCCAGAGTGTGTCCCATAACTTCATCTGCCCTTTTACTTAGCTTGTTGATTCAGTGGGCCTCTCCTGAAGTAATGTTACCAGCCCAATACATCACACTGGTCATCACAGAGATGTAGAAGATGTGAAGGATGTCACTTGCCACCTTAAAGAAATGCAGGCTCCTAAGGATAAAGAGTCTACTCTGCCCCTTGTTATATAGTTCCATTGTGTTACTACACTAGTCCAACCTGTCATTGATGTGTACACAACTACTTGTAGGAATGGACCACTTCTTCATTTTTTCTGCAGCAAGAAACAAAGTTCTCCACCTGAAACCTCTCCTCTGTCTCATCCCCATTATCAATACACCATATAAGTGCATAATCATCTGTGAATTTCTGCAAGTGACATGACCTGCTGTTATATTTATAGTCGGAGGTGTACAGTGAAAAGAAAAGCCGACAGGACTGTTCTTTGTGGTGCTCCAGTGTTGTTCACATCCATATCAGAGACACAGCCCTCAAGTCTTACAAATTGTGGTCTACCTGACAGATAGTCCATTACCCAGGACACCATAGGCTCATCCACCTGTATATCTCTGAGCTTAACCCTTAACATTGATGGCTGGATCATATTGAAGGTGCTGGAGAAATCAAAAACATAATCCTCACTGTGCTGCCAGATTTGCCCACGTGAGAATAAGCCTTGTGGCGGAGATAAGTAATAACTGTACATCCTCCACTCCAATCTATGTCTGATAGGGAGACTGCAGTGGGTCCAGGTGGTCTACTACAAGAAGATTCAACATAGGCCTTAAGAACTCAAGGACTGAGTCCATCTGGTCCTGTGTATAGCTTCCTAAGATGTCTACTTACTTGGTCTTTAGATATGGAAAGCCCATACTGATGGACTTGTCACTGGCCATTCCATTTACTAATTGTTGATATAGTAGGGATGGTGGGGGGAGACTGGTCCTTGGAAGAAGGCAAATTAGATTTTTGCCCCCTTAACTTCCCCATACTGTATTGGATACATACAAGGCGCCAGTCACATTCACTCAGCTGGCTGCTTCTTTGTAGTGCTGGGCGAGGTGAGTCTTGATTTTCTTACTGGACTGCATGTAAATATTAACTGAGCAGACTCCTTAACTATTAATGGGGAGCCTTGAAGTGGATAAAGCAGATGTGTCTTTTTCACACAATGCTGCAGAGGAGGCATCTGGGCAAGTCATATAAGAAATGTGATGACAATGAAGCAGACAAAAAGAAGGCCCTTTGAAGACACAAGCAGAGTAAACAAAAGTCTGCTGAGATGAAGTACTGGAATGATTAAGTAAGGCAGTGCATTGGCAAAGTCAGATATTATACTTTTTTTAGAAAATGGACCTTCTAATTTGATTTGACATTGCTTAGCATCCTGACTCAGCAGTGAGGGATAACCTTTAATACTCTTCAAGGACGGGAGGGAGAGGATAAGACACAACACAGTCACAGTTTAATGGGAGCTCACTCGCCCACACAGTAGCAGGAAGCTACCATACATAAGAAGTCCAATACCACACAACTCACCAGCCTCATGCAGAGCTATTGGGCATACTGTACAGGACGTCGATTTCAGTGTTTACGTCTACAGACACCCTTAGATTACCAGGTCTTTTTATAACACAGCAACAAATTCCAGCTCCTATGATCAAGCATGGCACTGGGAAATGTTAAGTGGTGTCATCTTCAACTGTAACAGACAGCCAGTACCAAAAGTTTGCAAATTCTGTGCAATGTTCAGTAAAATGTTGTGTATCGATGCATGCAAAAGAGAATCCAGTGCAACCTATGACTGTTCATCCAGGCATCTCAACATTCATGACTATGGGTAGATCAGTTTGTGAGGTGTATGGTATATCCGGCACCTGTGCTATGGCACTGCCAAAATGGACAAATATGGACAATTCATCTGGAGGGCAACTCCTCCCCTAGCTGAACACCTATAAGGCTTGTGGGGCAGAATAACATCATTAAAGATAATCAGCAATAGAAACAACAGCAAATACTTGTGATGCCCCCAATGCCTTCAACAATGGTAGCAGACCCTGTTAGGAAATCTTGCAGTTCATGACCAAGGTAGACCACTGACATGTGAAGAGGCAGATATGACCTCCTGGCCTTAAAAGTGAACGGTGTGTATTAAAACAAAAGGGTCAAAGTGCATTAAGTAATATATATCAATAAATCTCCAATAAAATCACACTCAGGGGTGCTAAATAAACACTTTTAAAATCCAGTCCATACTGTTTTCCTTTCTCCAGGACACCAGAATAAATCCCTTTCTGTGACGTCTGTAGCGACTTTTCAGTAGTCAGGGCACCTTTGCCGCATTGCCTCTCCTGACGAAGACCCCAGCACCTTCTCTTCCTTCATCTTCCAGTGCTCCATTGTCACAGTCCACCGGATTTGCCCCATCTGCAGTTTCTCCTATCTGCAGTGATCCACCATTCTCCTCTGCCCTTTAAAATCCCCACAATTCACAGACATGAATGCCACCGCTTTACGGAACTCTCCATCGACCATCGGTCCTGCTCCCTGCACAAATAATCAGCAAACATGGTGTCATTGGATCTGACCTCTTTGAAGAGGTCCACACCCCCAAACTCTTCTTACTCCCATGATTAATCTATCCCATTTCTTTCTTTCTCTTTCTTTCTTTCTTTCTTTCTTTCTTTCTTTCTTTCTTTCTTTCTTTCTTTCTTTCTTTCTTTCTTTCTTTCTTTCTTTCTTTCTTTCTTTCTTTCTTTCTTTCTTTCCTGCTTGGTGCCTGCCCCTTAACCTCATCCATGGTAATTAACTCGAATGATCGCATGCATTCACACATTTCAGTGTGTGACACCTGGGTGGCCCATAGCTGGCATCACTCCCTTGAACCCGGGACATTGATAGTCATAAAACGGAGTTGAACCGGGCAGCGAGGACACCTAACACAGCAAGGGTATTGCATCAAAGGTGCTCAGTGTTTTTTATGATTCAAACAACGTTGAACACATCAAAAGACAGAGCAGATTTTCTTCCATATCAAATAGCCCACAATAAAACAATAAAAACAAGTGCCCTTGTGGTTGTTGAAATCAACAATAAATAATCCAAGAAATAATCGAAATGGGTTACAATCCTCAGGTTAAAACACAGTCACAATCTGCTTCTTTAAACTCCACATTTGAGCCTTGGCTGCTCCAACTAAAATTGACATCCCCTCTGTTTATTGTTTTTAGGTCTCCTCAGCAAGAAGAAGAGTCCTCCGACAGGCGCAGACAGCCCTTTCTATTCAGCTTCTGTCCTCGCTGCTATCCCTTGGCATCCATTAGGACCCCACAAGCCCAGCTCCTTTCTCCTACCACTAGGAGCAGTAGGTTGCTCCTACTCATTGGGTGCTTAGCAGAAGCAACAATGTCCCTGAGTGCCAAGGCTCTACTCACGGCAACAGTCCTGATCTCGATTCTGGACTGTCTTTCTCTTTTCTCTCAGTCTCTCTTAATCTCCTATCTCTCTGCCCTACTCAGGTTCCTTTTATGCTTCAGTGGGAACAGGTGCCTAAGTACGCACCCCAGAGTGCTAATGAGGAAATCGGCTGAACCACACATATCTGCACGTGTCTCCCTTATCAACACCCAGTGGGCTGCTCCGCCACGCTACCACACACATCTACACCCACCTGGAGCATGATCACTCTGTTTTTATCAATGCTTTAACCCATTGGGCAATGCTTTAAAAACTACTAGAATCAATAAATAATCCAATCGTTTAAAACACTCCTGTCACAATAACAGACATAACTACAAAGTTGTACAGATTGAACTACACAAATATAATTTTTAAACCTCTTGCATTTATATGAGTTGATTTTTATGCAAGGCAAATGTCTTTTTGTTCAGCAGAAAGATCTGATCTTATAAATTCGTTTAGAATTTTATACATTAGCTCAACGCTCGCACCAATAACCAATATACCACAACTCAGTGGGTCGGATCAGTGAGGATTAGTGTTGGATCTCTTCTTGAATCTGGAGTGTTTGTATTGTTGACATCTGAGACCTGAACACAGAATAGTGGACGCTGGCTTCAAGTGAGTAAAAACCATCAAAGTGTTCACCATGGTGCTCCTAGTCTAAAAGAAGATGTTCATGAAGGTCCAGCAAGAGAAAAGGAAAAATGTTTAGTAAATTGTAAAAGGTCAGTCCCAAGATGCATCACCATTTACATGTGAGAGGCTTATCTCCACCCTGGGATAATTGTGTATATAAACATTATGATTTTAAATAAAAATGAAGCAAAGCTACACTGTGCTTGCCATCTGGCATGCCCATGCTCACCAGGCCTGCCCTCAGAGTTAAGAGTCAGAGAGTCATCCTAACCCACTTAGTCCTGAGCAGGGTCACAGTGGGTGCTGGAGCCCAGCCCAGATAGCACAGGGCACAAGGCAGCAATAAACCCTGGACAGGACACCGTCCATCACAGGGCAAACACACATACACACACATCTCAGGGCCAATTTAGTATTATTTATCACCAATCCACCTAACCTGCATGTCTTTGGACTGTGGGGGGAAACTGGAGTATCTGAAGACACGGGGAGAACCTGCAAACATCATGCAGGGAGAACCTGGGGTGTGAACCCTGGTCTCTGTACTGCGAGTGCTACCAATACACCACCATCCGAAGAGTCACAGTTAATAATGTCAATGTCCATTTATTTATAGAGCACATTGAAAACAACATCATCAATGCAGTAGCCAATGTGTTTAACATAGAACATACAATAAGCATCAAATAAAAATAAATAGAATAAAATGCAATAAATCATAATGCAACCAGCAGTAAATTGAAACAAACCACTGACTAAAAATGAGAATCACCAGTATCGCTAAAGAATAAAAGAGAGTCTTCAATCTAATTTTAAATAATTAATTGAATGTCCATCCTAATGTAGAAAGGTAAAGAATTCCACAGATGAGGTGCAGTGGCTGGAAAGGCTCTGCGTCCCTTAGTTTTACAGTTAGTATGAGGGACCAGAAGAGAAAGCTGACTGGTAGACCTAAGCTCTCTGTTTTTTGGATAAATAGGTGGGAGCAAACTCATCTATTTATTTAAAAACCAGCCGCAAAAAATTAAAATCAATTCTAAAACTAACAAGCAGCCAGTGTAAAGAGGCTAAAATTGGAGATACAGAGGCAAACTTTCTTGCCCCAACCAAAACACGAGCAGCAGCATTCTGAACCAACTGCAACCTGCGCATTGGGGATTTACCAATCCCAGAATAAAATGAGTTACAGTAATCAAGCCGAGAAAAGATAAAAGTATGAGTAACTTTCTCAAGATCACTAGGTGATAAAAAAGGCTTAACCTTGACTAAAAGATGAATTTGGAAAAAGCAACTTTTGACCACAGAATTTATCTATTTCTCAAAAAAGGATTACTATCAAAAATGACTCCAAGATTTCGAACTTGAGAATTACAAAAGTCCACGAAAGTGCCAAGAAGTTCAAAAACAATTTGAGCTTTAGCTGCAGGACCAGCTCCCAGCACTTCAGTTTTATTGTGATTGAGATCAAGAAAATTGTCAGCCATCCAGGATCTCAGATAATCGAGACAATTGTGCAACCGATTCATTGCAGAATTGCAGACAGGAATATAAACCTGTGTGTCATCAGACTAACAATGAAAAGAAACATTACATTTCCTAAAAATAGCTCCTATAGGAGGAAGATATAGTAGAAAATAAAATAAGACTCAAAATGGATCATGAGGAACACCATATTTAACAGGAGCAGTAGACAAAAAGAACTGAGAGTCAATAAAAAATGTTTATCAGTGAGATATGACCTGAACCAGTTGAGAGCAGCCCCTTTACGACACACCAGATGCTCAAGCCGTAACATTATTATCATCATCATCATCTGCTATAGGCCATATCTCATTAGCTGACTTTTCCAGCCGTAGCCTTCATTTACATAATCTCATGGTGTTTGAAGCAATCGGTGGCCTACTCACTTGAATTGCGCTCAGAATCACACATTGGCAAAGTTTTCTAGTGGGACGTGCCCATCGACTCACTCCAACTCCATGATTCGGTCTGAAAAAATCAAACAGGCTTGATTTTGGGGGTGGGCTCTGTGTGAATGAGAGCTGACAGCCAATGAATGATCATCTGGAAGTACAATGCATAAAATGCAGCAACGAGGAATAAGGAACGCGGGTGTTTTGGATCTCACAAACAGAAGAGGAGCTCGTCTCCCTGATATTTCGTGTTTTATGTACCATATAGAATGGAAAAAATGATAAAAGGGGCTAAGATTGCAAATTAACTTTCTGGACCTGTTAACCCGTGATACAGCATTGGCTCTGACAGGCAGCACGCTATTAGCAGTCACAAAAAGAAGTGAGCGAGACTGTCACTAAACTTGATCATTACCTGCAATTTTCAGTCATGTGAAATGCCATGGTCCACTGACAAAATCTGACATACACAACAACTAGAAGTTATGGAATGTAACACTGGTTTAAACTTTCCTGCAAGAAATTCCAATCAACATTACTGCAAAGCACAGATGGCAACATGAACGTAGGCTGAGATACAGACTTGAACAAGTATGTAAGACAGAAGCCATGGCAAAGAGGTGAAACGTCTCCACTTCAAAGGCAATGTCAAAAGACAGGCAGGTAGTCATAAACTATCAAACAGGAGGCACCAGGAACAAAATCCAGTAGGCAAGAGCAGATAGCAGTGAATTGATGAAAGGTGACGCACAGATATTCTAACAAGAAGTGTTAAGTGTTGGATAAATAGGTGGAAGCAAACTCATCTATTTATTTAAAAACCAGCAGCAAAAAATTAAAATCAATTCTAAAACTAACAAGCAGCCAGTGTAAAGAGTCTAAAATTGGAGATACAGAGGCAAACTTTCTTGCCCCAACCAAAACATGAGCAGCAGCATTCTGAACCAACTGCAACCTGCGCATTGGAGATTTACCAATCCCAGAATAAAATGAGTTACAGTAATCAAGCCGAGAAAAGATAAAAGTATGAGTAACTTTCTCAAGATCACTAGGTGATAAAAAAGGCTTAACCTTGACTAAAAGATGAATTTGGAAAAAGCAACTTTTGACCACAGAATTTATCTATTTCTCGAAAAAGGATTACTATCAAAAATAATAAATAATAATAATAATAATAATAATAATAATAATAATAGGGCAGCACGGTGGTGCAGTGGTAGTGCTGCTGCCTCGCAGTTAGGAGACTTGGGTTCGCTTCCCGGGTCCTCCCTGCGTGGAGTTTGCATGTTCTCCCCGTGTCTGCGTGGGTTTCCTCCGGGCGCTCCGGTTTCCTCCCACAGTCCAAAGACATGCAGGTTAGGTGGATTGGTGATTCTAAATTGGCCCTAGTGTGTGCTTGGTGTGTGGGTGTGTTTGTGTGTGTCCTGCGGTGGGTTGGCACCCTGCCCAGGATTGGTTCCCTGCCTTATGCCCTGTGTTGGCTGGGACTGGCTCCAGCAGACCCCCGTGACCCTGTGTTCGGATTCAGCGGGTTGGAAAATGGATGGATGGATAATAATAATAATAGGCGTCCAACTTTAGCTACAGAACGTGTCTGCTGGCTTGGTGAAGGAGCTCATCCAGATCACTGTGGTGCTGTAACTGAATATATGTAGTCCATGGCCACTTCCCTTACTGGTATCAGCTTGTTTACTAAATATGTATTATATTCCAGTAAGAGTAGGTCTGCACCGGGGATATACTCTTTGATTTGCTTATGGATGCATTGAATTGTGGGATACAAACACAATCCCCCCGGTGCTGGCTTTTTGCTGATGACATTGTGTTGTGTAGCACCAGAAATAAGGAAGTGAAGATGAAGTTGGAAGGATGTAGAAGGGCTTTGGAAGATGTACGGTTAAAGATAATTAGAAGGAAGGCAGAATATTTGAGGTTCAATGATGACCAGGATTCAGAAGTTTACCTGCAGGGAGAGCTATTGAAAAGAGTGGATAAGTTTAAATATCTTTGATCAGTGGTAGCCTGAGATGGAAAACTAGATGCATATGTAACTCAAAGAGCGCAGTGTGGATGGAACAATTGGAAGAAGGTATCAGGAGTGTTCTGTGATTGAAGAATTAAGGCAAAGGTTAAAGCTAAGGTTATTAAGACAGTAGTAAGACCAACAATGTTGTATGTAGCTGAGACGTGGGCAGTAAAGGGAGTGCAGGAGAAGAAGTTAGAAGTGGCAGAAATGAGAATGTTGAGATGGATGTGTGGAGTTACAAAAAAGGGATAGAATAAGAAATGAGACAATCAGAGGTACAACAAAAGTGGGAGAGATATCTAAAAAAGTACAGGAAAATTGGGTGAAGTGGTCTGTACGTGTGATGAGGAGAGACGAGGAATATGTGTGCAAAATAGTGACGGGAATGGAGGTACAGGGGGAAGAGAAAGTTAGGGAAGCCAAAGTGGAGGAAGATGGATTAAGTAAAAGAAGATCTGAAAGAAAAGGGCTTGACTGGCGAGGAGGTGCAGCAGTGAGTTATTTGGAGAAAGTTAATCAAGAACATCAATTCCACATTGAAGTGGGAAAAGATTATTATTATTTTTGATCAATACAAGTGTTCTGACTCACCTATAAAACATTCATTCATCCTCTAGTGTGTGTGAACAAGTGCGGCAGCAGCTTCCTGCTCCATGACGGCTCCCGTGTGAGGGTCTGCTCAGGTGTCACTTCATCTTAAGAGCTCTGATTCTTAGAAGCCACTTGGAGAGGCACTCACTTGCTTCTCATCACTTTCTAAGAGGGTTCCATGTGCCTAGGCTGTCATTGTAGTATGGTGAGGTGGTGAGCCTCAAGCAGCAACTCCAACAGCTGACAGCCTTCAAGCTTTTATCTTGCAATTTATTTGATCGGCACAAGTGGCCCTCTTGAATCAGCCTGTGCAGCCACTGCTGCTCCTCTTCAGTTCAGTGTGTTTTCCTTTCAGTGGAATTCTGTAGTGGCTAATGAACAAATGCTATCTTCAGGAGGGCCTGCTCATGTCTACAGTCGGCTCTTAGGCTTTCTCTCTATTTATAATTAACAAAGTGACAACATCCCAGACATGGTAAAGTTTTGCTTTTTTTTTCTTCTATAGATTCTAGATTCAAAATAAAACAAAGTAAGACAATTTCATGGCATTTCCGCTTCGCTACTGAAAAGTCACCCCAACACTTTACCTCATGATCCTCTTAAGCATCTAGAAGGATTTCTTGCAGACAAAGTCACTAGGCCCTCTGCTTCAGCCTACTATTCCCCCAACATCTGTTCCAGCTTTTACACACTTGAAATCCCACAATTCACTCCCAAATGCTGTTAGATATTCTGCACCCACATACCAGGGGGAATTTATTCAAAGTGAATGAGACAGTAGCCTAACAGCTCCGTCAAGAGCCCGGCTTCACAAGGGCACTCAACTCTCAATATACAAAATGTTTGTGTTTGTTGCTATGCCATGGAGCTTTAATGGAAAGAACTCACGGACCTGCCATCCAGGTTTTACTAGAAAACAAAAGTAACTGGTCAGCCAATTTTAGAAAATGATTGGCGACGCTGAACACCATTTCAAGAGATCCATGAATAAGCTAAGGCCCTGTGCTTACTGCTTTTCACTGGACTGCATAGCTGATCAGAACTCACCAGATTAACCACGAAAAAAACAATGCTAAAATGAAATTACTTACAAACTACTGGGTTTTATATTTTAAGTTCAAATCTTATGTCCTTTTTATTAATTTCTGAATCACCTATTTATGTTAATGTTTCTTTTGTTCATCATGTGATTTGTGTACTATGCCTTGGCGATGTTCCATGTGTTTTGTGGATGATCTCCTAAGAGGGGGGGTCACCTACCAATCACCACCAGGAAGTGCCCTCCATCCCATTGTTCTTGGTGGTTCATCATGACTGTGCTCTGGGAGTTTAGTGAGTCCTTGAGTTTGTCTCGATGCATGCTCAATAATCCAGGTAAGGAAATCCTAGAAATTTGATTCTGTTCATCTGGACAAAGTTTTTAAGTGGGAGAAATATTTCGAGACTTATCCAAGTCTCTTCCTCAGTCTCAATTGACTGCAGGTTTCCCCAACCTTATAAACAGTACCTTTGCTTAATCAGAGAGACTAGCACCATTGACAAAGCGCCAGTTGATCAGTGATATGCAAATTGTCCACTGATTAGTAGACGTGTGAACCATTCATAGAGGGTTGAGGAATGGCTGCAATCACAGCATTGTAAGATGGCGACAGATGTACCCTTAGGCCACCTCCTCTGTTCAGAGATGGTCGTTCCTTTTTCACGTAAATGGCCTCCTTGATTCCTCTCTCAAACCAGCGCTCCTCCCTGTCCAGGATGTGCACCTCTTCATCTTTAAAGGAGTGACCACTATCCTGTAGATGTAAATAGACTGCGGAGTCCTGGCCTGACGAGGAAGCTCTTCTGTGTTGTGACATGTGCTTAGCCAGTGGCTGCTTGGTTTCCCCGATGTACAATTCACGGCACTCCTCCTGGCACTTAACTGCGTAAACTATGTTACTCTGTTTGTGCCGTGGGACCCGATCCTTGGGATGGACCAATCTTTGGCGTAGCGTGTTTTGGGGTTTGAAAGCCACTGAGACCCGGTGTTTCGAGAAAATGCGCCTCAGCTGTTTCGATACTCCTGACACATACGGGATCACTAAGGGTTTTCGCTTAGGCAGTGGATGTCCTTCCTCTCTCATGATTCGCTTGGAGCGTTCTTTAGGTGTCCTCCCTGCTTTGACAAAGGACCAGCTGGGATATCCACATTTACTCAGGGCCTTTTTAACGTGGTGTTCTTCTGCTTCCCTGGCCTCTGAGTCTGTGGGAATGGTATTAGCTCTGTGTTGTAGAGTCCTAATGACACCTAGTTTGTGCTCTAGTGGATGGTGAGAGTCAAACCTCCTGGACACATCCCACATCCTGGACAGGGAGGAGCGCTGGTTTGAGAGAGGAATCAAGGAGGCCATTTACGTGAAAAAGGAACGACCATCTCTGAACAGAGGAGGGAGCCTAAGGGTACATCTGTCGCCATCTTACAATGCTGTGATTGCAGCCATTCCTCAACCCTCTATGAATGGTTCACACGTCTACTAATCAGTGGACAATTTGCATATCACTGATCAACTGGCCCTTTGTCAATGGTGCTAGTCTCTCTGATTAAGCAAAGGTACTGTTTATAAGGTTGGGGAAACCTGCAGTCAATTGAGACTGAGGAAGAGACTTGGATAAGTCTCGAAATATTTCTCCCACTTAAAAACTTTGTCCAGATGAACAGAATCAAATTTCTGGGAGTCCTTGAGTTTGTTTCTGTGCTTTTGTGAATTATTGGGATTTTCACCTTCATGCTCTGTGTTTGACTACAATTTCTGGATCACTGTATTTGGGCTTGTTTGCTTTGGATTGCATTGTGTCTTGAACAACTCTACTTTGCCTTTGGGCTTATTAGAGCTTCTGTGTAATTGGAATACACTTTGTGAAGAATAAATCTTTTACTTTATGAAGATTCTATGAGGCCCTTCTTGTGTCTAGCCAAAATTTTGACAGTGCCACCCTGTGATGGTCTAGGTTGGCTCCATGCTCCCTAGTTGCTTCCAGGAGCCTCTTGAACCCAGAACCGCCGATAGTCATAAGCCAAGGTGACCTGGGGATATGAGGACACCTACAATCAGCAAGGTGTTGGTACAAATATGTTGTGCTTTTATTAAAACCAGTCGAAAGTGTTCAAAAAGTGCAATGCAAGTTCTTCAATAAGTAAATAATCCATAAAAGCAAAGTGAAATGTGAAGGTTAATAACAAGTAAAACAAATTATTCCAGAGCAAAGTGAAACTCGGAGATTAATAACAAGTAATAAATAATTCCATTAAAACAGGTTAAAATCCCAGGGAGGTTTCTCCAATTAACACAGTCAGATCAGAACATTGCAGCATGAGGAGACACCCACCAACAGGTGCAGTCATCCACTAAATCCAGGGTGCTGGTCCTACTGCCACTCGTCAGTGAGTGTAGGACTTCCAGCCAAACCCCAATCACGTCTTCTTCAGCCAGTCCGTCAGCATCCTTAAAGGGCCACCACTACTCCCCCCTTTGTTGCTCTAAGGAGTGCCCCTTCTCCAGCCCCGCACTCAAGCCACACACTTCACCAGGGCATACTCCTGACCATCTGCTTCAGCCGTCCCGCTGCTCTCTTCTGTCTCAACCTCTGTGGGAATAATCAAGCCTTGACACGTTAAGAGGGTTTGGGTCAGCCTCCCATATTATTGTAGAATGGCTGAAAAACTTGGTAGTTTGATGAAAAAGGTCTTTACATACAAACGTCCAAAACAGAACTTAGGCTATGGTACAGACAAGGCGGTTTTAAAGTCGGAAGGGGGGAAATGATGTTCTCTGGGGTTGAAACTGGAAGTGACATCTTCTGGGGTGGAGCCAGAAGTGACGACGTCTGGGGTGGAACCAGAAGTGATGTCATAGGGTCCAGGAGGAATTTCCCACATTTGGTCTGCGGGGAAGAAAGAGAAAGAATCAGAGCACTCATGATGAAGATTTCCGTAATAGGAAGAAGGAAAATGCAGAGCAGTTACATCTGCTGAGTGTCAGGTGCATTATGGAAGGCAATTAATACAGGATAAGGAATACAAGAACAAGAGAGAAACACATGCCGACAAACAATCACTACTTTGGAAAGTTACACCACCAGTGTGATCACTGGGAAGCTGGAGTTTGTTCATGGTGAAAACAAAACATTGTCTTGCCAAAATGTTAAAGTTCAGATTGCTCTATATAAAATAAATTTATTTGAGGTTCGAAGGTCTGCACGTTTCCTAGTATACTGTAAATCCTATGCATCTGTAGAAGAGGATGGACAGGCCTTTCACTACCAAATTGAATTTCTGAACTCTTTAAATTAAAAAATTGGTGTGAATATTTGATGCCAGCCTAAATTTAATCTCCCACTACTTTACCATAGTATACGATTAATTAACAATGAAATGGAAAAGCCGCTGGACAAAAGTTTTTAATTCCACGGACCACCATGCCAACAGTCTTTCCATTCAAGTGTAATAAGCAGCGTTTAAGCTGTGCTTTTCAATGAGAACTAATCCAGCTAAGGGCTAGTGTGAAACTATAATGGGAATCAACTTGCGTTCCTCCATGTTATTTTTTTCATATCGAGTTGGACAAACTCGCCATCACATGAGTGGACTTCAGGTGTCCATGAAAAGATGTCCACAGGAGGCTGCAAGTGTTTTCTCCTTTAATGTGGTGCATTACACATGGTCTTACAGGGCCTGAACTAAAGATGTCATTCTGCCTTCTGATAGAGAAGAGGAAGATTAAAGTTAAAGGGATCAGAAGGTGACACGTACCCATTTTCCAAGTTAAGTTTATAACCAAGAATCAGTCCTTTCTTTCATTGAAGCCAAAGCCAGAAACCAAAGACTGAGTCAAAATTTCAAATTACAGAAGCTTCCAATTTTTCTGAAGATTGATCCAAAAGAAAATACACTCATCACACTCTAAATGAGAGTTTAGAAAATCAAACCAAAAAGACTCTGATTGTACTGGTGTTGCCAGAAGAAGGTTTATTGGATCAAATTTCCTCTTCAAGACCAGAAGTGCTGGACCACAAACAGGACGGCTAACTCTGCCCTAACCTCCCCTTTCCCTCTTGTTAGGTCTCTAGAGTTTGGTCCATGCCACTTTCACTTCCTGCACATATCCTTTACTTTCATTTTGATTTGGAGCTCTTGATTCATTTTTATCATTATGTTATTTACATTTTCATATCACCATTTTGTTATCGCCCTTGCTGTCAATTTCTCTATTTTTTGTTGTGGCTGGAAAGCATGACCCATGATGCCCAAAATGCGCCCATATAAAAGTCATTGGCTCTCTCTCTTCTGTGTCTATATTTGTGGATAATTCAAATAAATTGTATAAGGTAGCTAGTTTGTCAGTCTTTCAAGGGAGTCATTAATCTTGAGTTGTTTAAATATTGAGTTATGATGACTTTCTATTTTGACCTTAGCTTACTCTTGTTTTATGATTTATGTTTGTCATCTCCCATGTCTTTTTCCTTGTGCCTCGTGGCCTGCCTATCTATGCCCTCTATCCTGGCAACACAAGGTTCTCTACTCTGTATGAACTCCCTCACCCAGTAGCAGACCTACATTTTTGGGGCACTGAAGCTTGAACTGTTATGGGAGCTCCTTCACAACCAGCAACGAGGTCTGGGGAACCATTGCTGTCTTCTTCAATGGGGTGGTTTTACGACAGATTACCTCAAATATTTTTTTTAAATTTAATCACTACTTCTCAGATTTTGACTGGCATGGGAGATACTCCAGTACAGAAATTTTAAAATTTCCTACAGCTTTTGAGTTATGGAGGGATGAAAATTAGGAAAATGTTATATAAATTTTGAACCACTAGGGGGCATTGCTGCACCTCAATCCCTAGACACAACAGCACAGACACAGTTCCAGATGCCAATAAATAGATGTATTGCCACAAATACCTTATATACACTCTACAACTCCCATAGTACGACTCTTCCCTTCTCCACTCCTCCCAGGTGATCTTTATCCAACTACTGACTCTCCCGACTCTCATTCACCAGGTGAAGCCAAGCAGTTTCCTTTACAGCAGATCCAGCAGCACTTCCAGTGCTATCATTTTGCATCCAGGATGCTCTTCCAGATCAGGCAGAAACTGAGAAGAGTCTACCTTCAGTAGTTCCCCCTAGTGGCACCTGAGGACCCCAACAGGGCTACCCACAAAAACTACAACTCTCAGGCAGCCCCACAGGTCTCCAGACAGGATGCACACCAGGGGGATGTCACCACCCATGGTATATAGCCCTGGGAAGCAGTCTCCCCCTGTACCAGTAACCAACCTGGCCAGATAAGGACCCATCCACCCCGGCTGGGATGCCAGCTAACACATGTTGTCTATTACAACATGAATGATGCATCATAGAACATGAAAAGAGCACAGAAAATGTAATCTTTTATTTTAGACACGTATGAGAAAGAAATAATAACTTACTGAAAGGTTGTCCTTTACAGTGACTGTAAGCAACGAAATACACTGTCATTTTTTCGACTATGGCTAGGGTAAGATAAATAATTTCATAAAACATTATATTTCTGTAATAAATGTTAACAGTGTTTTAAATTATTTATAATTATTTTATACTAAATATATTTAGAATGAAACATCCTTAATTTGAACATTTTTTTGTTTATGTTGTGGCCTGCAGAGGGCGCTCCTGTCACCCGAACCTGACACAGACAGACGCAGGACACAAGTTCAGCATGCATGTTTTATTTTTTTTTCTTTTTCTTTGTGGGAAACGCCTTCCCCCGTTTCCCACCTGTACAGCACAGTGAAAGCACAAGTGCACAGCTACAAACATTTGTCTTCTTTCCCTTTCTCTTCTTTTCTGACTTCAACTCCTCTTGGCAAGCTTCATTCTCCCTTCCTCCCGATTCTGGCTCTCTGGAGTAGTGGCAGCTGGCTCCTTTCATAGGGCACCGGTGACTTTGTTCTGGCAGCACTTCTGGGTGTGGCGGAAGTACTGCCACACAGGGCACAACAGTACCTGCAGCACCCCATGGTGGCACCCATACAACTCAACAGAGCTGCACAAAACTCCAACTCCCATGAAGCCTTGTGGGACTCCAAGGCACTGCTATAACCCAGGTGGCTGCCATCTATCACTCCAGAAGAGATAAGACTCTGAATATGTTCTCTCCCCTGGTCCTTCCAATATAAAGGTGTCCCAGCTGGGTAAGGGAACCAGCCCTCCACCACAATGGCTGGCCTACATAATACTTTAATGACCTTTTAATTTTATTTTATCTACTATTTTGTATTGAATTGCACCATATGCATTTATAAACCCCTTCTCATACAGTAGATACCTAAAATGTTTAAGAAACGATTACTAAAGTCATTTCAGGGGTCCCTCCGGCATTAAGCTCCATTAGTTTCGTAACAGATCCATCTCTTCACTCACCTCACAACTCACCATCTTATGAGTGGACTTCAGGATTGCACAACCAGATTTCCACAGGAGGCTGTGCCAGTACAAGTCTACAAGTGTTTTCTCCTTCAAAGGAGCATCATGTTGGCGCAGTGGTAGCGCTGCTGCTTTGTAGTAAGGAGACTAGGGTTTGGGTCCTTCATGCCTGGAGTTTGAATGTTCTCTGCATGGGTTTCCAAAGACATGTAGGTTAGGTGGATTGGCGTTTCCAAATTGGCCCTAGTGTGTGTGTTTGCCCTGCGATGGACTGGCACTTCTCCAGTGTTTGTTCCTGCCTTGTGCCCTATGCTAGCTGGGCTAGGCTCCAGCACCCCCATGAGATTGTTCAGTACTAAGTAGGTTAAACAATAACTGACTGTCTTACCAAAACTGATAATAAGCAGGACTTTTCCCACCTAGGAATCCAAACTGCCTTCATATCTTAGTGTTTTTTTTGTTTTGTTTTGTTTTACAACGCATAACCATTAATGCATTACCACTGGCATATTTTTACAGTATAGAAGATTCTCTTCCCATACATCTTAGGTGCCTGTGCACCACACTGCTGTCCTAACTGGGCTTGAGGGGGCCTGGTCTGCCTTAAAAAAGTGCAGTGAAGCAGGACTTTAGACAGATTTCGAATAGTGGTTAATATTTGTGTCTAACTCCTTTAATGAAATGATGGCATGCAAATGTCACAGTTTATGATTATCAAAAACTGGAGGAGTAAGAATGACATTTCACCGATTCATGTAACCAGAGGCCCAGAGTGAGCAGCGACTGATGCTGTGGAGACACACACATCCTCCATCTTCCCTCTTTCTCTATCATTGGAAGCAACTAAAGGATGGATTTGCATGGCGGCAGGCTTGCTGTTCTTCAAAACATTTACAGCCAATCAAGTGTACTATTTTTATGTGACCTTTTGTGTCACCGTTCACTGACATACGTCAGCACCTGCTAGTACTGCATAGCCAGGCAGCACTCAAGATGCCCCAAAACGCAGATAAAGCACAAAGCCATAAATGTTTATTGTATTGTAGGTAATCCAATATTTGTTGGTGAGAAAAAGAACAACGAAATCAACAAGAAAAATGTGCCATAAACAAGTAAAAATCCATAAAAAATATGCAGCAATCAAGCAAAAACAAAATAGTCATATTCAAAAATAAAAAAAAGGACAAAGGCTCTGAAAATGCAGATAGTCCAAAGCTGTCAAAGTCTAATAAATGATCCAATGGCTCTGTATTTCTCACCCTGGTGCTGAAGCTCTCCCAAAATCTAGGGGGCACCCTGGCTTAACAAGTTTGAAAAAATACCTTTAAAGCGGCCAACAGCACGAAAAAAAATAAAATACTCACATTTGTGACACCTTTCCTCACCACTGACCACCAAACTAAAGGCACAGGGACTTCTTAACCATTTCTTTCACACTGACCTAAAGGCAATGGACTCATACCATTCCGAAAAAACAGGGGATGCATCCTCTTATAATCACTTTATCTCCTACACATAAACTAACTTGCATACATTTTACACATCTCTTAGGATTACATCTAAACTCTTAAACAACAAAAAACACAAAATTTACAAACAACTAAACTAAACTTTCTACCACACCAGAACTGCGACTGCTCTCCCCCTTTCCATTTTCGCTGCTCTTGCCAGTTGTGAAATCAGCACCATGCTGGCTTTTAGCAGCATAAAGGGCGTAAGGCCAGGGATATACTTAACACTATGTGACTCATGTGCTTGTGGATGCTGCTGCTGTCTATACTTTAAGTAAATCTGGACGATTCCACCAGGTGGAAGTGCGAGACATCATCACGGTGAGAAAACAATTAGCTCTCATTTACTTAATCAACGAACTAAAAAGAAATAAAAATCTAATGTAACAGATCGAGGTGTGGTCCACCTCTTGAACCCTCAGGTACCACTCTGAACACCAGGTGAAAGTATAATACTTCTTTATTTTATACTTAAACTGTGCACAAAGCACTCTCCACACCACACTACTCATAAACACAATTCTCTCTCTCACTAACCAATCCTCCTCGCCCAGACACTTCGCCCTCCTACCTCCCAGCTCAGTTCAGTGTCTGGGCTTTCCCACAGTCCTTTTATATGCCCTGACCCGGAAGTGGTTCCTGGCCAAGCCCACAAGTCCTTATTCTCTCCGGGTCAGGGTAAACAGTCCTTTCTTCAGCCCGGGAGCACGTCATTCCTTCCGGTCACGTGATGATGACGCACTCCCGGGTTATAGGGCACATAAGAGCCCACTAGCCCCCCTACAGTGACTCCCGGTGGCCCCCAAGGTATCCAGCAGGGCTGTGTATACAAACTACAAAGTCCATGAGGCCCTGCTGGAACTCGGGGCACCATCATGCTGTCCGGAGGGCTCCTCCTAGCGGCCTGGGGGTGGCGACCGGAGTCTGTAGCCGGTCGTCCATCACACTAACTACAAGCAGACCTTCGCTAATCCAGCACCACTGGGACCTGAGGAGAGCCAGATTAGTAAAATTGCCAGATCACAGAAGGATCGCCTCTAAACAGTAGCTGAACACCTCATCATTCCTTAAAAATGTAAATCAGAACAAGCTGGAAAATAAAGGAAATAGAAACATCAAATGAAAAAGTACCGTATATACTCTCGTATAAGTCGAGTCTTGAAACCTGAAAAATCGATCATAAAATCAGACCCCGACTTATACGCCTGTTCAAAAATGCAACATTTACATTTTTTTTACATCCTCTTGTCTCCTCCAATCTCACATCAGTTTCTCAGACGCACCGAATTTTGTTGCAACAGCGCAGTTAGCAATTTCTTTCACTACTTCAATGACGTTTAATTTAAAACCAGCTTTATACTTTGTTCTGCTTGAATGCTCCATCATAGATAAGGGATGCTCTTACGATAAAGGTGTATGAGGGTGTGAGATACAAAAAACACAAATCAGTGCAAACGTTGCCTTGGAATAGTTTGGGTATTCAGGCACAATAGAGAGAGAGAGGTTAGGAGCACGCGCTGATACAGCGCATTGCCGCACCCACATAGAAGAAAAAGGCCGTGTGCTCCGTGGTTACTCTCTCAGGTGGGCGCTAGCATGTCATAATCTCTTGGACCAATAGTGTGAGTTTTCCGCATTCGACTTATATGACCAACATTATAAAATACCAGAAATTATACGGTAAAATCAAGTCCCGACTTACCTTCAGGAGAACTTAAACGAGAGTATATACGGTAATTGAAATTTTAATGACGTACAGAGCAACTTAAGGGGTGTGTAAAAATAGCTGGGAGATTTAGAATGAGTAGCCAGACAAGAAAGGACAAACCTGAAGTCAGAATCCCAACAGATAGAAGAATACCGAGTGATTCAAGCAACAAAGGAAAAAAAAACTTCAACGGAGAACAAAAAGATTGTTGAGAACCAGCCGCCTCTTACCTGTTTGATTTCCACACCAATTTTACCATTAACTAATAGGAAAAGGTTTGTTTCTTTTTTCAATCTTTATCTAATGTTTGATTCCACATGTTATCAGTTTAACCAATTTGCTAATTACACTTTTTTTCTAAATTATTCATATAAATTAAAGATACCCAATTCAGTAAAAGTATTTTGAGTTTTAGACAGTAGGGCACATAATCTGTCCGCTGTGCCCTCAGTTACTGCCCCTTCATATTTAAAGGGTAGACTTATAAAACACATTTTATTAAACTCTAATCTCATTCCTCAATGGGCTTTAACAGGCCCTGTTTTTTGACAGCCCCCCCCAGCCTTGACTCCGTCAGAAGACAAGAAAAAAAAAAACCTTGGGAAAGGCAGTTCAGAGAGAGACCCCCTTTAAGGTAGAATGGGTTAAAAACAACACACCAAACTGAACACAGAGCTTGGTGGTGAATCTATCATGGCCACCTCAGAAATACAGCACACCCATGCAAACTGCTTTATTCTTGTACAGAGCCAAGTGCAGGAGCAGACTGCCATTACAACTCTGAAGGAAAAATGCAAGAATAGACTATACCACTAACTAAATACAAAACTATCACATGTGAGGATACATCCATCCATCCATCCATTTTCCATCCCGCTGAATCCAAACACAGGATCACGGGGGTCTGCTGGAGCCAATCCCAGCCAACTCAGGGCACAAGGCAGGAACCAATCCTGGGCAGGGTGCCAACCTACCGCAGATGAGGATACATATTTGTTCAAATAAATCAAAAACAAAGTAGAAATGATTTAACATAAATGAAAAACAACAATATCTGTTCATAACCTTATTGTAGAACCACGGCCAGATTGCAGAAAAGGAGTCAGACAGAGTCAGAGTCCTGGAGTCCTTGTCAAACCAACCGCTCCGCCACTGGCCAACCTTCTATCTGATGTGCTACTTTATCTGAGATGACTTTTCTATAGGTAAGCCAACAACTTGGCAGAAGATCAGTGGCACCAAGCACCACATGTGAGCACCGAGAAGAGCAACAGAGAATGAGAGTGTTAGTAGCAGATTATAAATATCACACTACTTATATTTCAGTACTAATAGATAGATAGATAGATAGATAGATAGATAGATAGATAGATAGATAGATAGATAGATAGATAGATAGATAGATAGATAGATAGATAGATAGATAGATAGATAGATAGATAGATAGATAGATAGATAGATACTTTATTAATCCCAATGAGAAATTCACAAAATGACTAACAACAGAGAGGCAATGTTCATATTTAATCAGCCACTCTAGTCAGGGTATGCTAAACTGAAGTAGTGGGTCTTCAGCTGTGATTTAGAAGCTGAAGGCTCACTTCTAAGAATATTTCTACTTTACTTGAGTATATAATTTTATGTCTACTTTCTCTTTAAAAAACACAACAGGCTACTTTTACTCTCATTATGTTTTGCTACACACATTTGTTATTGCAATAAAAAAACAGAAAACAAAAGGGCAACACAAATACACATAATATTTTACTCAGTAAATGATTTACACTATTGCCTTCATGAAGTTTGGTGTTATTTGAACAAGATAGGGGTCATTTTGGAGGCCGGGAACACTCAAAATGCTATCCATTTAAATTCATTTTAAGTCTGTGTTTGTATTATAAAAATTCACTTTACAAAAGGATTTTTGGTTTTGTCTTGGTAGAGTTCTATATTACTCCACTTTCCCCTTTTGTATTCTTTAATGTGTAGCCTTTGTCAAAATGCCTCAAATCCCATAGACCAGGGGTGGTGAACTCCAGGTCTGGAGGGCCGCAGTGGCTGCAGGTTTTCATTCTAACCCTTTTCCTAATCAGTGACCAGTTTTCACTGCTAATTAACTTTTTCCCCGTCACTTTAATTGCCCTGTTAGAAGAGTTCAGCCCTCTGAATTGATTCCTTTCTTCATTAAATGACAGCCAAGCAGAAATGAGATGTGAAACGAGCTAACAGATGACCAGCTAAACTGGGGCTTCAAACACCAACCAATCACTTTCTTAATGAGAGACCAATTCTTGCTGTTAATTAAACCTGTGTTTTAATTCCGTGGCTTGTTGCTGCTCTCATTCTGCCACAGCACACATTTCGAAAACTGTTGTTTTTCTGTTCTTTCTAAGAGCACCGTCAAAATGTTTTGGTGATCTGAGAGATCAACCTTACCAAGACCATCAGCTCTCTTTAATTTCAGATATTGTGTGATGGGCACAGGGAGCTGGTCATGTGGCGGCTTGTTTTGTGTCTCATTATTGTTTGGCTGCTAATTAAAGAAAAAGAAACAACTATGGGGCCTGAGTCAGAGTAATTAAAAGAAGTAATCAGCAGCAAAAACTGGTCACTAATTAAGAAGATGGTAAGAATGAACACCTGCAGCCACTGCGGCACTCGAGGCCTGGAGTTCACTACTCCTGCCATAGACTTACCACTATTTATAAGGTATTGTACTTAATAACTTCTCCCCACCTTCCCTTTCATATCTATAACCATTTACATAGAATAAAAGACAAGCAGGAGTTAAGTTACAACTTAAATAATGTATAATTGATAAAATTGAAAAATTCATCAAATTACAATAAGCAAAGTACATTTGAATATTGGCAACCATAGAAGCTGATACATGCTGATGTGTAGTTTCAGGCGGCACAAAGACTTTTAGTTATTTAAAATGTCTTTAGTTAAGTCATCATTTTTGGTCAGCTTTCTTCACAACAGGCCTTATGCCCATCTCAATATGACTGCTGAAATGTACTTCTCAGTGTGGTCTTCTTTTTAGTCCATGTTGTGTGAGAAGCTCCTTCATCATGATGGTGTGAGAGAGAGAGAGGGAGGGGTAAAGCAACTGCAGTTATACATTCTTTGTCCAAATTCTTACACCAATAGGGCGTCGTGCTACAGAATGGCCTCAGATTCAAACCAATCCCAAACAGCCATACTTCAGACCAATGGGGGCACACCATACCTTTCACACCTGCCCCTAAAACCATATGTTGAGTAGATGCTTGCCAGCTCGGTAGTCTGTCTTTCCTGTGAGGGCTGATTGAGAGAGTCCTGCACAGAATCACTTGCCAAACTGGTTTTGGGCACTCCCCTCGACCCTGTCATAGAATTCCTCAGTAGTTAGTCTTAAAGACCAGAGGTTGGGGGGGGGGGGGGGAGGAAATGGGGTCTTTAAACATGGAAGCTTCTTACCAATGAACCACTAATATTAATTAATTTGTCTAAGTTACAAATTAAGACATACAAAATATAAAATATTTATCAACTTATATACAAAATTTCACACCACAACAAATGGACTAGCTCCTTGTTAAAGCTGGGCCCCTCCTATTAGTGTAAACCCAACAGAATTAGGATACAATCACTAAGATAAATGTCATTGTTTTAAGTTGCAGTTACTCGGCTCATACTTTAGTGATGGTAGCACAACTCACACATTAAAAGAAGTTAGCCTGAATTATTTTAAATTTGCAAGAACAGTTTTCCACTATATACAGTATAAATGGGGGAGATATCCCACATTTACACATATTTCTAATACTTAGGCAAAATTCATATCAGATAGTTTTAAATCTTCTATATGAGTACTTTGGTCAAGGGTAAATTTTAGATTTACTTGGGTCACTTTTCAGCAAGTTCCCCTACTTTTACTCAAGTATGGCTGTTGAGTGTTTTACTCACCGCTGATCATCCCTAACAGGGTGTAAAACTCAGACTGTCTACTCATAATGTCTGCAATGAAATATAAAGAACAAGGTTGCGGTGTCAAATTATACTCAACCCTAAAAGTCTAAGCAGAAGTGAAAACTTCAATACAATTTCTGGAAGAAACTGAAAACCAAATCTTGAAAATTCATTCTGCCATCCAAGATCTGCTTTAAAATGTTAATGTTTTAGTTGTTGTTGAGTGATGCTTGGAGAGATTTAAGAGTTAATATATAGACTTTGTGCTGTGGTGGGCTGGCGCCCTGCCTGGGGTTTGTTTCCTGCCTTATGCCCTGTGTTGGCTGGGATTGGCTCCAGCAGACCCCCGTGACCCTGTAGTTAGGATATAGCGGGTTGGATAATGAATGGATGGATGGATATAGACTTTGTGACTTGTGGTTCTGTTTTATAACATAGCATATTCAGACCCAATTCTTCTATTTCAAGATGGCAGCAGTCCCAAGGCTACCTCAGCAACATCAAGCAGAAAGATGAGACCAACTCTGGAGTGGATGACAGCCCATCTCAGGGCCAATTCACACACACAGGACCAATTGAGAATTGACCTAACACACATATATCTTTGGGGATATGGGAAGAAAATCAGAGCAGCCAAAGAAAACCAATTCAGACACAATGAAAATACGAATACTGCCCACAGACAGGCACAGGACTTGAACCCAGGAAGGCAGGAGCTCCAAACATTTCATCAGGACTTAAACTCAGGAAGGTAGGAGGTCTAACTGCTGCATCACTGGGCTACCGGCTCCTCTTTAAACTCATAAATGAGCAAAAACCAACTGGGTGAATTTGCTTGAGTTATAAACACATTAAAGCCGGCGCAGTAAACATTTCAACCCAACTTTTCGTTAAGGAAACTTGGTCTGAACTGTGAGCTTCGTTTGCAGCATAAAAGTCACAAGTTGCATTTAATTAGCTTTTCCCAATTTTGTTTAAAATAAACATATGTTTTTTACGGTCTTGTCTTCATGTTTATTGGTTAGAAGAAGCTGTTTTCATCAGGCCCCCGCAACTGAAGCTCAGCAGCATAAATATTTTAATAAGATTTATAACTTTGTGTGCTCCCCACTTGAAAGCGATGTCTGTCTGACAATTCAGTAAAGATGATTAAAAATGAAAAAAGTGCAGTAAGACCCTTTGATGGTCGATATAAACAAATGGCAGCTCCACTTTGATGAAGCAGAAAGAGCTGGTGAGACCTTCTGCATTAAATTTATTTTTACTTTGGTGAAATGGTGGTGTGTTCAAAAAAATAATAAGACTTGGCACTGATAAATTCACTGATCATTATCCCTGTGCTCTTCTTCATCAAGGTGCCCGCAGCCTTACCATCACCTGTTTCCTAGGGTACTGATAATCATGCACCAAGGTGCGCTAGGACAACGAGGACACAAGTAAGAAGTCATGGTTCAAAAGTACAAAGTGCATTTATTAAAAGCAAATCAAATGCTGCTCAAAGTGCAGTGCAGTTCCAATTTATTCAATAAATAGATTCATTAAATATTTTAAACCAGGCAAAAAAAATAAGATTGTCTCCTACCTTCCCTCATTGCTCTTTCTTACTCATCCCCTCTGCTCACCCACCTGGGTGAAATGCCAATGAATGCAGTCACACATCTGGCTCTTGATCATCCCAGCCTCCTCAGTTGGTACCCTCTAGGACCTTCCTGCTGCCATTCACCAGCATCTGAAAAGTCATCACGAGCCCCCAATCACTCCTGCTCCTCAACTCAGCAGGGGCCATCCACCCCTGGGTTGCCATTGCCATCACTCTGCTGCAGCCTCCAGTTCTCAGCACTAGCTCCAGCCTGGTCCAGTTCCCCCATTTTTCCTGCTTTTTTCTTATCTTGCCTCTTTCATACTACTGAGGCTCTGAAGACTGAGTCCTGCACTCACCAACTCAATGAGGAATGGAAGTACAACTCCCTAGCCCACACTTGCATAATTAATCAATCCTTTGCCCCATTAGATCTCCGTGGCCACACATTTATTCTGCGTATACCCACACTTGCATGTCTGAGCTGAACAACTTTTAAACAAAACCCTGAACCTGCTCTAACCTGAAAAGGACCCTATGTATGCCATACAAAAGGGTGTCAACGTCAAGAGAGACCTGTAATTAAATCATTCATGGGCCATTGTGAACCTTGGTGTTATGGTGTATAAAATCTGTACATTTTGGTTTCCATTATATTTTGTTCGAGACAAGACAACAGATGAACTAAGACAAATCAAAGCAGGTTTTCTTACACCTCACTTTCAAACAGCTGTTTCCAACATTGAAAGGAAGACATTCTGTTGGCTTCAATTACTTTATAACCTGGGGAAGGAAGCCTGAGTTGATACCTCAGTTTATTGATTACTTAATTAATGGACATCTGGGGTAACAATGGGGTTTATGGCCTGGGAAAGGGAAACTGAGGAAATATCAAAGAACTTTATTATCTGGGAAAGAGTTTAAGCAAAATTCATCAATCACATTGACAGCCAGCCAATCAGGTGCATGTGTTGTGAAACCAAGGCATGACATTTCATAATAAATACTGTATGCCTTGGTTTGGAGGAGAAGGAGGAGAAGAAGCAAAGAGAAGAAGGAGAAGAAGAAGAACAGACGAAGACAGCACTGGTCGTCAGAAAGGCATCATGAACTTCGATTGCTAAATCAAATGCCTCCCTGGGACATTCATCCTTGTCATCTGTAACTTTTTCGTAAGCTTTTCCTAAAGACTATATATAATCAGACTTTTCTATCAGTATCTATTTTCTATTATTCTTTGTTCCAGTGGTATTATTATTATTATTGTAATAAATACCATGCTGCTTTTAACTTTCCATGCTTTGTCTTAATGTCTAGAGTGATTGAATTAATAAGTTCGGTTTCTTTGAGCACCTGGTGTAGGCAGATTTTTTGCCATTATTTCTGTGCTGCGAGATTTATAAGGCTGAGAGTGAGGGCGCCACTCAATAGAAGGGACAGTACGATAAGAAGAAGGTATTTTTGGCTGACAAATGGCCTATAGTCAAGAGTGCTGAGTCTTTGTATGTTTAAATGTATTCTTGTAGACCAAAAGTAATATTTAGGTCTGAGATATCACTAAAACATCGTATGTTGTTCGTGTCGATAATAAGTAAGTCTCTTGAAGTGCTGAGTGACAGGCTGATGTGTGGTTTAAAGTGCTAAGGGTTAATCAGCGTGTGTGTGTCATTCATGGGGCAATGTTGTGGTTAGGGTCTGCGTGTGTGTGTTTATCTATGTGTATGTGTGTTCATTTTAAAGTGCAACAGTAGACCAACCCGATAACGAACCTGACGAGAATGTTACCCTTGACTAAACAGGTAAAGGGTAAGCAGAGGGAATACTACGATAATGCACCTGGGAATTGACAACTAACATATAATGTGATACACATTTTAGGACACGTTATATGTGGTAGAGATTTGCTTTTTTAAATGTAAAGAATAAAATGTTTTAGGCACTGATGGTGTATTACTGTACTTGATTTGTGTTTTCTAGTAAATGAAAAATATCGTCTCTATTTTATTACGTCCTTGCTTATCATAGTGCTGAAGAGTAGTGACGTGTTGCATGTTGGTCAGATTTGCAAGTGAGTATCTCACTGTACAACACTTCAAGAGAGGCCCACCCATTCAACAGACTAACTCTGGAGACCCTAACACACTAACGCTGAGGACTTTCAGCCAACAATTTATTCAGCAGAAGTGAGTGAAGAAGCACAGCTGGGGCTCCTTTATACCAACAACAATATGTCTGCATAATACCTCACTGGGACTGGGACAGCCAAGTCAGAACTGTCTCTTCAATTTTCTTCCTTTTTAGTCATTCTGGTGTGTGTTCAAACCATAGAGCGTGTGTATTTTATCTATCTATCTATCTATCTATCTATCTATCTATCTATCTATCTATCTATCTATCTATCTATCTATCTATCTATCTATCTATCTATCTATCTATCTATCTATCTATCTATCTATCTATCTATCTATCTATCTATCTATCTATCTATCTATCTATCTATCTATATGTACATGTGACAACAGGACTTCTACTAAATGTCTGTCAAAAGCCTCATGTTGGCCATTTCATTTCCCCAAAAAGCTGTGAGGTGTACAAAGGAGAAACCAAGGATGCAGAGTTGAAAAAAAAAATAATAAAAAAAGAACAACCAGGAAATCAGAGAAAATGGAGAAGAATCCGACAGAAGAAATAAATAAACTGAAGAGAGTGTGGGAGAGAAAGGACACTACCAGAAACACAATATATGAAATTAGACCCCTGGGAGGTGTATGTACAGAGAATCTGTTTTGGCAGCCATGGTGTCACCACTAACATCACTTAACAGCTAATAATTTGAGCAATTAACATTTTTAGATGGAGAGAACCTGAATGAGGGAGGACAGGTGAGAAGTCAGTGATGGAGATGATGCCAGCTTTATCTACGGCTTTTAACATGATTCACTTGCATCTATGAAACAGAGTACTTGGCAGCACTCCCATGATGTCATTGCCTACCCAAAGGGTACAAAGTGTTGCCAACTACTGCTGAGAGAAACAATATTAAAGGAACAGAGATATTAATTATTTGGAAAAGTGTGTCTGCAAAATATTACGTGCTGCACTTCAGCAATGCCAACCTAATTACTTCCACATATCCTTCTCCCACTGTGCCCCTATCTCCATATAAATCATCTTCTCTGTCTCCGACTCTAACCTGCTATTAGCAAAACATGAAAGCTTTTAATCAGCTTTTAACAATACAGTTTTCTAGTCTAAATGATGTAGTGTGAGTCTTCATGCTGGAATCCCTCTTGCCGCAACCAAAAATTCTTTCTTACTAGAATCTGTTCATTGTCAGCCTCAAATGTTGCTATGGTCCCTGTCTTTTAATTTCTTTAACTAATCAGCTAGGATTTAAAGATAAATTTATGGCATCCCTGTAAGGTTATGAACATTCCTGTAATGCTGGAAAACCAACAAGAGATTTAAAGGGCAAACCTGGAGAGAGCTGCCAGGAAAAAAAATGTCAAAACCAGGAGATCGAAAAGAACCCAGACAACGAAGGCAAAGAGCTGAATGAAAATCGAGGTCAAAAGAACAAAAGAAAGTCAGGAAGTTTATGGATCAATTTAAATACAAGAAATTCTGTAGAAAGGTTTTAACAAAGGTTTGTTATCCACTGACACAGAGAAAAGGGCGTCCTTTCAAACCCAGTGCTGCAATTACCCGCGGGTTATGAGCTTGGGGGAGATCTCCCCAAACAACAGGAAAAGCAGCAGAGATAATGGCAGCAAAACTGCGGCAATCCCAAAAGCATGTCAGATGGCCGCCAAAATGTAGTAAATTCTAACATGCATAACCATTCATAACCTTATGTTTCTTCACTCGTTTTTTGTTTTTAAAATAAATTGAGAAAATAGTTTTCTTGTCACTGTTTGGAATACATCTTCTTACTGGCCATTGTTAATGGGTGATGTCACTGGTTACCTCGTTCCATCCAGCTGTGTCTCTGACTCTACATTTTACCTCTTGTGGACATGTTGAAGAGCCTGGGGTCAGATCTAAAAGTTTACAGACATACCAATACAGGCTCGCAATGTTTCCACACAAATGTTTGCATTTATAAAAGGAACGAAAGGATTTATGTAAAAAATGAAATTTCTTTCAATCGTATACTATGTATGTGAATGAATGACAATAAATTTGAGTTGAGTTGAGATAAAAAAAAAATGTGACGCCAACTCTGACCCATCCATATATAACATTTTGGAGAAACTGGGAAATGATGACACCTCTGATTATGCAGGGAAATGCAGACAAACCTCCTAAATGACTACACGCGTGTATAATGATTCAAATCAGCCATTATTATAATGTGTGTTGATGTGACAAACATATTAAAGTTTATTAAGTGATGAATATGATGTTTAGACTTTATTTTAGATTTTTTTTAAGACAACCAATGCTTGCGCTGAAGAATGTTTCTGTTTTTCTGTCAGTTTGTATATCTTGCATACCTGTTTGTTGTGACGTCTCAGGATTTGAAACCAAAGCACAATAAGAATACAGCCATGAGTCGCTAGTGCTACATCTCACACCCAACATCTAATTCATAATCTAACAGATTGACTCAACATGACTTGTCTGGCACTGCTTGAAAATTATGCAGATGGCCATATATGAAAGGAACAAGCTTTTAGAGATTGGTGAGATTTTTTCTTGTTCATGATTACGACTGACTTATGAGCCATTATAGGCTACCAAGAGCTGTTCAGTTTTCTTAATGTAATTGGGGCAATTGACGGTACTCTTAGCGATAACAACACCAAGCGAGAATGACTCTGCTTTTGTTAACCATAAGCATTGACATTCCATTATTTCACAAGTTACCTGGGATGCCAAGATGAGGCTGACTAACGTCATGGTTTGGTGGCCTGGGTCAACTCAAGAGTCATTTATTTCAAAGCAAAGCAGTGTTGGCAGACAATTTGCTTACAATGTTGTTAGATCTTAGATCTAGATTAGAGTAGATTATACTTTATTTGTTCCCAAGGGGAAATTCAAATTTTAAAATGTTGTACGTGATAGCTGTTATGTTGGTAAGGTAATTGGCTGAACTCACAGTTTATCATATTGCCTGTACAATTCATTGTCGCAGTGGTTATGTCATTGCATATGCCAGGTGTCTTACGCCTTTCTCTAACACTGTGTTTCAATGCCATGCTGAGCTCACCACAGATGTAGGTTGCTTTATCTCAATGCAACACGATGGAAGCTGCTCTGCCAGTCCTTGATGACCTACAGTTTTGAGACTGCATAAGTATGAGGTTAATTAGCACAGTCCATATATGACTGTTTCAGGGTGGCAACCTAGCATGATTTGATGTGTGTTCATGTATCCACATTTACAAGATGCATGTGATTTAAACATTTAAATTGTTTAGAAATGGGTGTATGCAAGGTTTTATAAATCTGGCATGTGTATTTTTCTGTGTTTTTAGCGTTTGCATTTTTTCAAGAAAAAAAGACGTCAGGCAAAGTCAAGGCCGGAATCATAAGATCCAAACCAAATTATGGCTGCCAAGAACAAAAGGACAAGATGATACTTGATTCAGATATAAATCCTTTAAAGTCTTGCTATGGTTTTCTTGTGCTAGTTGTCTAGTTTGACTTCTTGCTCTCTTTATTTCAATTTTACTCTATCATTCTGGTTTAGCTCAGTACATGGTAAGGGTCTTTTATTAATTACTCTTGTCTGTCCTTCTGACTATTCTTTTGCATAGAACCTTTACATATTATCTTCCAGTACAAAATATGTTTTCAAAAAAACTCTTTTATAGTGAGAGCAACCTGCTCCAACTATGTGAAATTGACAAAGATTAGTTTAGTTGTAAGCAGTGATGTCGAGAACATCCCTTCAGCCCCCATGAGGTGGTGTATCCCTTTATCATTCATTGATTCATTCAATCACTTTCCACCGCTTATTTAAAGCCGGGTCACAGGTGGCAATAGCCTTAGCAGTGAGGCTCACATGTCCTAGACACATTTGCCAACTCATACTGCGATCCATAGGCATTCCCAGGCAATCTGAGAGATATAATCCTCCTAGTGAGCTCCAAGTCTTCACTGTGGTCTCTTTCCAGCTGGTCATTCCCATAAAACCTCTACAAAGAGGCATCTAGGAGGCATTAGTATCAGATGCCCAAACTACCTCAATTGGCTCCTCTCAATGCGGAGGGTCAGCGGCTCTAATCTGAGCCTCTCCCAGATTTATGTGCTTCTCCCCCTGTCTGTAAAAGAGAGCTCAGCCACCCTGCAGAGAAAGCTCATTTTTGCTGTTTTTTGGTCATTACACAAAGTTCATAACCATAGGTAAAGGTAGGAATATAGAATGAATGATAAATTGAGAGATTTGCCTTCTGGCTGAGCTCCTTCTTCACCACTACAGATCGGTATAGCAACTGCATAACTGCGCTCGCCACTCCAATCTGTCTGTTGATCTCACCATCTCTTTTCCCTTAACACCTGAACAAGCTTTCAAAAACACCCTTTGGACATGCCTGTTTCCAGTAATAGGTGGATGTACAAATTAAAGTGAACAAGACCCCGAGGTACTTAAATTCCTCTACTTGAGGCAGTAACTCACCTCCCACTCAGAGAGACAGTCCAACTTTTTCCTACTGAGGACTATAGCCTCAGATTTGGAGGTGCAAATTTCTCCAATGTGTATTGGAGTTTACAGGCCGATGAAGCCAACAAGACCACATCACATGCAAAAAGCTAAAGGCCACTGAACTGGCCACCCTTCACTCCCTGGCTGTGCCTTGATATTCTGTCCACAAAAATCACAAACAGGCCTCATCCGGCATTCACAGGCTGCCAGCAGCAAAAATACATATTTAATTAAAAAAAAAAATTAGCTCAAACAAAATAGTGAGAAGCTGTTAAGTTGCATTATGTGATCTTACAGGCAACAGACGGGTTTACTGAAATCTGCAAAGGTTAGTGCAAAGGCAATGAAGAGTCATATCTTAAGAAAAAGAAAATAAATAAGCACTGCTCAAAGCAAGCAAATGGCAAACTATAGCTTAGACAACATCTACACCAAAATCATCAGTGGCAGACAGAATTTGGTGATGTGCTACCAGAAAATGCCATAACTGGATATTACTATATGTCCCTAACCCTAACCCTAACCCTCATAGCATTCCAGCATGTCAGTAAAACAGGACCTCCCTGTTCTGGACCCATGCTGACTGTTCAGTAAAACCCCTGTTCTTGCCATGTGTTGCTCAATCTTATCCTTAATAATTCCTTTCATTAATTTACCTGTAATGCATGTTAAGTTTTTACCAGTCTACAGTTGCTTGGATCTGCCCAGTCACACTTTTTATATAACAGAATAATATTTGTCATTTTCCTGTTCATCTAAATTTCCCCAGTGTGCAGTGATTTCCTTAACATTTGCATCAAGGGTTTATGTACTCACTAACCTCCTTAAGAATTTGAGGGTAAATATGTGGTCCTGATGATTTGTTTGATGTCAGCCTATTTAATCTGAGTAGTACTCCTCTGTCTACAATTTCCAAACCCCTCAGTACCTCCTTAGTAGTCCCTGTTACTGCTGGGAGGTTATCTACTTCTTCACATGTGAAGGCCTCAGACAAATGTGACTTTAGAGCATCTGCTATTTCACTATCTGTATTTTTTAATTTCCTCGTATTACTCCTGATGTATTTCACATCCTCCTTAACTATCCTTTTACTACTAAAATACTGAAGGAACCTCTGTAGGTCAGTTTCACCTTATCTGCTATATTCCGCTCTAATGACTTTTTAGCCTCTCTAATATCCTTCTTATTGGTTGCCCTCATGCTCTCATGTGAACTGTGGTTAGAAAAGAATAGACATCTGAACTCATTTCAGATAAGGATCAGTCGAAAAAATTTATTTGAGCAGTCAGATACGAGGCAAAGATTAGAACAGAGTCATTTTTAGCTGCAGTGTGAATATATCCTTTAAAGACTCACTCTTCTGTAGACGATAGCTGTTTTATGTTCAACACTGGAATCCAAAAAAATACTAAAAGAGTGAAAATGCTAAACATGAGATCATTAAATCAGAGTTCTTCTGTAAATGCTTTTTTTTCAGGAAGGGGACTACGAATTTGGGGCTATGTCAGTGGTCTTTTTTAGTTCCTGTGTGTCCTCCATTTTATAATGCAATACTTAGTGAGGATGTGCTATGCCTCCTTAAGGAAATATCTTCTTAAACTGTTGTGCTAGCCAGGACGCCCCTGCACACTATATTCAGGGGGAGCAGCCCTGGACAGTGCAATACCTCCCCCTGGACGCTAGATGGCCATCACTCTGGGTTGGAGTAGTGCCTCGGTTTCCCACAGGGCTCCATGGGAATTGGAGTTTGGTGCAGCCGTGTTGGGTCCTGCAGGCCCCACCAGGGGGTGCTGTGTTTGGAACTCCTGAGCAGCATATTCGTCACACCTGGAAGTGCAGCCAGAACTTGGTGATCAAGCACCTGGGGCACTTCCGGGTGAACTATAAAAGGAGCCAGCGGCCACCACTCAGTAGCCAGAGTCGGGTGGAGCAAGACAAGGTTGCCTGGGAGGAGTGGTGGTGCCGAAAGGAGAAAGTGCTTGGTGACTGTTGTGTGTTTGGGACTGTGTATTGCTTTTTGGGGTTCATGCCCCACAGGTGAAGAAAAAAATAAATATTCTATTCTATTTTACACGTGCCTCCGTGTCAATCTGTGTCGGGTCGGGCGATATATAGCACCTTACTCACACTGTCAAAAATTAAAGTTTCAATCAAAAACCGCTCCTGCCAAGAATGGAAATGGACTCTAGTCATGACCTAAAACTTAATATTTATGTCTCATTCCAACCTAAGGCATCTGCAGCTTTGTCAGTAGCTCCAGGTCTCTACCTACAAGAAGGCTAGCCTGATGCATAAACCTGCTAGAGAAAAGGCCTTTTCCCACCACAGGACTTTACTTCCTGGAACCAATGAGTTCCTGTATGATGTAGGCCCTGGCCAACGTGTGTTGCATTCCGACCACTCAGCAGGAACTGCAGCCTTTATACAAATTATGTGTTGTGTGATCAGGAGTTCATGGGGGACTCCCACAACTTATTACACAGGGAAGATGATTACTTTGATGGTGCCACACATCAGACAGACTGCTATTAAGAGTGATGTGGTGTGAAGTGCGTTGCTCTATCTTCATCTGTAATTCTCCAAAGTCCAAAATACTAACAGATTTGTAAGAGGGCACCAGTGCTTGTGGTCAACCAATCAGCACAATTTATTGTTCAAGCCCCACCCATGATTGTTCCTGGTTGAATGTAAAGTATATAGCCTGGAGTAAGAGCTAAAAAAAGTACTAGCGACTTCTTACCAGGAACTACAAATGACCTGAATTCCTGAGGTTGGGAATGTTACAAAAGTTCCAGAGTTTATAAAAGTCCCTAATTCCTGAAAAAAGCTCCAGCGGTGAGAAAATGTCTTTTGTGAAGGTGGAAGAGAAGGTGAAGCCTTTGGTGGCTATGACAGTCCAGCATGGTTACAATGAGCAACATCACAGCACTAGAACTGCATAGTCCCCCAGATTATTCTATTAAGTTGTGCACCTGCTGTGTTCACGCATTCACAATTTCCTGCTCATCATTTAAGATTCATGCCTCTTGTATGAGACACAGACCCCATGGCTTCCTTGTTTCTCTTTCAGAACTTGCCTTTACTAACTCTAATGACTGGTGGCACTTCAGCAGGGTGCCTTGTCAACACAGATCAAGCGGTCATTCATCAGCTGTCTTGTCTAGAAAGGATGTAAAAGCCTGTCAGTGCTCACACGCCACTCGTTACATGGTTTAAGTGCTAGTTCGATTTCACTCTGTCAGTATCCTGCACTCCCCACAGCTATAACTGGAATGAAGAGGGAAGGAAGAGACGACGCACAGAAAGGGGCTAGGAAGAAGACGAAAACAGAAGGGTGGACATAGGGAGTGAAGAGGAATGGAATGTGTGAGTAGAACAGAGCTATAAAGAAAGGGGCACTAAGTAATAAAAGTGTGACATTCAGGCTGAAAAATCATGATGCCAGCATCCTTTGTTTCCCTTTGCCACAAAGCATTCTCTATGAATAACTAATTTTCTCAATGTGGAAAGTCATGAAATATGCATTTGATGTCAGAAAAATGTGTCATTTATGAAGTTCTCTGATACTTAAAGGTGTTGTCTTGAGGCCTGCATGCTGTCTACATTTAGTATAACTATTGTGGTGCCCAGCGGGCATCCATGCGCGGCCGGGACGCCTAGGAGGAGTGGAGGAGGGCTTGTGCCTCCTCCAGGACACGAGGGGACGTCCTCCCTGGTGGCTTTGGGGACCACGGGTACGGAGCTTGGAAGCTCAGCCCTGTAGGGGCCCGTGGTCACCGCCAGGGGGCGCCCCAATGCCTTGGGAGTGTTGGCCCTCAGTACTTCCGCCACACTGGGAAGTGCTGGGGGGAAGAAACTTGAGAGCACCCGGTGGACTTCCAGCAACACCTTGGGAGCTTCCGCCACACGGGTGTGGCTACGGAGGCCCTAACGATGCACCTGGAGCCCATCCGGGGCACATAAAAGGGGCTGCCTCCCTCCAGTCAAGGCGAGAGTCGGGAGGAAGAAGACAAAGCGTGTTGGAGAGGAGTGGAGGCGGACCAGGAAGAGAAAAGGCATTGTGTTGTGGCCAGGACTTATAAAAGGGTGATTGGTGCTTTGGCACTGGGTTTGTGCACTAAGGACTTGTAAATATAATGTATAATAAACGTGTGTTGGGTGACATGAACGTGTCTGCCTGTCTGTGTCCGAGCCAGTCTCCACACTATGAAAGCACAAAGGCAAGCATATAATTTCTACCAGAGTGAAAACTGAATTTTATTTTTCTTGTTCTAAGATTTCTGCTCTCCCACTATTTGAATAACATCAATAAATGCTTATATATTTAATTTAAAATCGTGGGATAGCATTGAAGTGTTTTTCGCTTCAAACCAGAAGGGCGTACACATCACGGCTATGCTTCTAATGATTTATTAGTATGTGAAAGAGGACAGAAGTGTTTTCGACAGACACAGAAAAAATTCCACACAGACACTGGTGGCTGAGATCTGTTGAAGTTGAGACCCAGAACGCCTTTTTTGCACACTTCAGAAACCAGATAGGAGGAAGCTTCATCACAGAAATCTTCATTACTCTTCTCTTCTCCCTTCATCTCCTTACAGTTTATAGAAGTTCCCCTTTACATAGCAAAGTACTGGCATTTAATAAGATTGGTTCTGTAATACAGCAGTGTACGTGACTATCAGCACATTCACCATCACACAACCCATGTTCTAGCATGCTGGGCGTTATTCGTTAGCAGTCGGCCTGTTATCTGACAACAAGCTGTCAGCTGTGTGCAATACCTTACTAAAGAGCAGCTGAAGTTATCATGAAGCTACCAAGCAGCCTATAAACCTTAATGATTTATACCCACAATTCAGACTCCACAGATCCTAGTCCTGGAGTCTGCAGTTATGAAGCAGCAGCCATAACCACTGTCTGTACCACCCTGCATTTACTGTACTTACAGAAGTTCAGTTTAATGCCATTAAACTTCCTTAAAACCCAAAACATTCGTTGCTAATTCTTCTCATACAAAAAATTAAAATATTCAGAGAGAACAACCCCAGTGCCCACCTGGTTTTGCTATTACCCTGGCACCCCTTGCTGCCCCTTTTACAATATACAACAATATCAGTGAACCAAGTAATTTAAGTGCTGAACGGTCAAAAATAATAAACCGTTCTGGGTGATGTGATGTAGTACAATGGAGACGGGGGTTCAAATGAATCATACTGGTGGAGCCAGGGCTTTACACTAGCCATGGTCACAAGTCACCAGATGACTGTATAAAAGTCAAGACCTTACCCAGAGATTAAAACTGTCTGTGAGTCTGGCAGTATGGCACCCAACGCCACAATACTACATGGTACAAGGCAAGAAAAAGACGCGCACACTGTCTATTGCACAGGGCACCTCTTCAACAGACATTTTCTGCCCCCATTAACTTAGCACAATTTCCTGAAAGATTTCATAATTAAGTAGCAGTGCTGTGTATTCTTTGCACTTGATTTGGTTGTTTTCCAATTTCCAATCAGTAGCATTGATTATGTCTTGAAAATATCTTTGTGATTCAGGGGTACAACATACAAAATAAGCTAATTTATGCATTTATGTGGTTGTTTGATGTTTGCAACCAAATTTTGCACAGATTCCTCCTTTGCACAAAGGAGGACAACAGGTTATGCTTTTTTCCGAAATTGTCCACCTGGGCACTTTTATTTCATTGGCACATCTGTGCTTTATTAGCGAAGTGCCTCTAGGAGGCATTTTTGGGACTTGGCACGGATATGGAAAGTTGCTCTCCATGGTGCTTTTAGTCAGTAAAAATTTAGGTTTGGAGCACAAATTTTCCCCTGGGGACATTAATTTAGTGACCGCACCTGCACTTTATTCCATGCTGGGCAGCGCTATGGACCCCGCTAGTAATTATATAAATAAATACGTGCAGCACATTAACTACTGCTGCTCACCAATGTTTTCTTTAAGATAAGAACATTTGAAATCAGTTATTGCAGTTCTCTTATAGCCTTCTTATGCCTTTATTTGTGATAAATGGTTTGCATTATCGTGGAATTTGTGAGTCTCAGCAGGTACGCTTACTTAGGTACATCTACTCCTGCCCGTGAAGATTAACACACACACAGATACAAACACACATTCACATCGCAATGCTATCCAGACAAAGTCTCGAGTGGTGCCAACTACCAGTCACTCTGCAATATTCCGCATAGGATTCTCTGCACAGGGACTCACTATCACCAGCACTAACAAACATGAAGGTGTCCACGTGACACACATAAAAGCACAACACTCTTGGTTATATGGTACTTACCAATCTCACAATATCTTACTTTTACCACAGTTGTTCTGATTATTGAGGAGAGACCTCAATAGCCTTGACAAATCCTGTGGGCAAGAAAGCAGCAATCCTCCCAACACTAGGTGCCCTCTTATTATTTTGATCACTCTGTACCAGGGGTGAGCAACATCAGTCCTGGAGGGCCACAGAGCCAACCCAGTTTCTCAATGAGAAGTCAGTTATTGCTGAGGAAGCACTCTTTGCCCAAGCAACACGTTGATGCTTCAGTTTGGTGGTCTCACTTGTTAACATTTCCCACCCTTAATTGCTTATTTTAGTCTTAATCAGCTGCATTCACGGTTTTTAACTTCTCCTTATTATCAATAAGTTGTAAATGACAAAGTTCCCCATATAATTTGTATCAATTTACACTGTGGATTCATCTTGAATACGGCTACAACTCTCTTTCTCTGGAAATTAGGACATTTGGGTCGAAAAATGAGGACTTTTGAGGATGCCTCTCCCTATGATGCCATAATACGCCTTCATACTGTCCTATTGTTTTTTAAAATGATATAAACCTTTGTAGCAGTTGACCACTATACTTATGATATGATGGCCACAATCACAGTCACCGGCAAACTAATACGCCATTAAATATTCTAAATATGTCAAGCCTCTTAAATTAGCAGACTTCATTCCTTCCATTCTTATTTGGATAGCTTAATTGTCCTAAACTTGTAAAAAATGACACACATGGCAAATTCACTTCTAGTAAAATAAAAATAATTTTACTCTTTTCAATTTAGTTTATTTGCATTTATCTACATTCTTTTATATTTTTCTGCTGAAGCTATTTTTCTTAGTAAATCTCACATAATCTGATAATCTGATAAATCTGATAAATCAAGAATATTTGTTGGTGTTGTAGTCTGTGAACGTACACTTTCTTTTTGGCATAATGGGCATTCCTGAATGTATACAAATGAATGAGTTATGAAAATATTAAATTACTTGAAGAAGTGTCTTATTACTTGATCAACTGATAACTAAAAAGATATTGCATTTATATTACATATAACTTTAATTTATTTATACTGTATGACATACACATTCGGCGGCATGGTGGCGCAGTGGGTAGCGCTGCTGCCTCACAGTTGGGAGATCTGGGGACCTGGGTTCGATTCCCGGGTCCTCCCTGCGTGGAGTTTGCATGTTCTCCCCGTGTCTGCGTGGGTTTCCTCCGGGCGCTCCGGTTTCCTCCCACAGTCCAAAGACATGCAGGTTAGGTGGATTGGCGATTCTAAATTGGCCCTAGTGTGTGCTTGGTGTGTGGGTGTGTTTGTGTGTGTCCTGCATTGGGTTGGCACCCTGCCCAGTATTGTTTCCTGCCTTGTGCCCTGTGTTGGCTGGGATTGGCTCCAGCAGACCCCCGTGACCCTGTGTTCAGATTCAGCGGGTTGGAAAATGGATGGATGGATGGATGACATACACATTTAATTAACTGAAAGTTGACTCATTTATTTACAGTTATAAATCCATTTTGGAACAATGGGTGGAAATAATAATATTTTCCATTAAAATATTACAAAACAGTACTTGCAGTTAAATACGCCAGACTGTACCTGGATATATGAAATTTCTTGTTTAAACTAGCTGCTGAAAGAAGAATCGAAAATAAGATTTCACATAGAAATTGTGAAATTGTAATTTCAATTTTGAATAAATTCACTTAGTTACGGTGAATTAGGATTTCAAATAATTAAGGAAAGGAACAACATTTATAATGAACTGTCTACTCACCAAGAAGGTAAAAATAAATTCAAAAGATGAATTGAAAAAGCCATGTTGGACAGATATTGACTATTCTCAACAATATCTGCGTTGTTTACTACCAGAATGGAAGTGAAGATTCTGGGACAAAAGTGTGCGCACTACTTCTGCAAATGCAGATTGGTGTACGGCTTCCAAATTTTACCAATAACAAGGATATGGAGATTTTCAAATTTTAGGAGCCAAAATTCTGGACATTTTCAAAATTTTATAAAGTCCTCCCGGATAGCCCATGATGACATGTCCGGGAAAATGAGGACAGTTGGAAACTCTAATCTTGAACTATCTGGTTTAATCAGATATTTGGAAGGAAACTGAAGAAAAGAAAGTGAAGGTCTGAAAATACTTATCTGTTTAGGGCTTCAAATCATTTTGGATGATATCCTTGGAAAGGAAAAAAATCAATGACATACAAATGACCGATGTTGCTCATCAGTGCTACAGATAAAAGAAAAATATAAAAGCAATGTGATATTTATTGACATATAACCAAAACAAATGGAAGTAAATATAATAGAAATATAATAGAAAATAAAGTTGAGAGCAAAGTCTGGATAGAAACAGTCTTTGAAAAGCTTAATGAAAATCAGAAATGTCAAGGAGTGGATGTTGTCCTGGGAGGCTTTTGATTTAGCATTATTCATAGTGTTAGTGTTCTTCATAGGTTACTTTTTCTGACGTCCAAATCAATGGTCTTGTGTCTCAATCTCTGCTGTCGGTTCTTATGATGTTCCTGTTTTGTCACCTTCTTTGGTCTCTTGTATGAGCCATATATACAGTATGTTAAAATGCACATGTGGGGTTTCGGGACATGTGACATTTTACACATTTGATTGGCTGGCTGTCTTTGTAATAAATGACCCGGCTCAAAACCTTTGATCTATTTACGCACCTCATATTTCTTTCCTTTCCCAAGTTATAAACTACTTAAAATGATTTCTAGTTCTGTACTCAAACTAATTGAAGCAGATGTAGTTATAAACCAACTGAAGTTGTAATTTACTAGTACAATGCAGGAAGGATGTGTGAAAGAGAAATAGTTTAAATGTGAATTGCCTCTGTGGCCAAATTGCTTTTAAGGTCCTATAAATTTAGTTCATCCTGGTTCATTTGAGCAAAATATTAAATATGTGCAGTCTGCAGTTCAAAAATGGAAGATTTTCCACTCCAGGACATGATTCAAGTGTAAATGTTATCATCTTGGGTGACTGCCAGGTTGCCTTGGCATGTACCAATGAGCAAGTCCCAATAAATGTGTCTGAGATGGTTAATCTGGGGATGTCCCTGGTCCACTGTGTTTGAAGATGAAAGACCTTCTTTGCACAACCTCATTAAAAGCATAAGCTGCTGTTTAGCCCTTAAAGAAAATACTGAAGATTTTGTCGCAGCTCACTTGTGACACCTCCTTGTGACATCTGCACTAGGAGCACATAGAGGATCAAGAAGTACGAGAGTTCTCGATGCTTAAATGTTCTGAACCTTATTAGATTTTTGTTTGAACAATGTTTCCATGCATTATTTTTAGCTATTGTTTTTGTATGAGCCATTTCCTAGTTACATAAGATTCATAAATGTTTTACTAAATGACAATGCATAATCTATGGGAGGTTCCTATAACCCTATAAGTAGAATTGAATTGGTATATTTGTAACGATCTTTTCCGCTACACTTCACTAAGTTTACACTGAAAAATTATCTTGATGATTGCAGGTCAACCTCAAACTGCCTTCAACCCCTTCCCACAGCACCGAAAGATGATTTATAATAATAAAAGCGATATTAACTAAACCACACAGAGAAAATGTGCAACAACAAAAAAAAACTATAATTAATACATTTTTACAACACCCCCACTTCCAATATATACAATGAATACAAAGCATAAAATTATATATCTAAGAATTATCCCCTCCGTCCTTTCGATTTAGTCTTTTTTCCATTTTCCTATCTCCCCATAGTTCAGTTCCTTTGACATGCCAATCCCAGAATAAAAGATTTACAGCTCACTTTTGCTTTCGATCCCTTTCACGGTAACCTCAGCGTATCTGGAATCTTCAAGGTGGCCACCCCAGACTGCGATGGACTTGTGGTGCTCCCCGAAAACAATCTTTCTCCTGGACTCAGATGGGTTATGTCCTTTCCTCCTTCGCCATAAAAACTCGGACTGTCTTTTCTTCCTTCTCTTCCTGCCTTTTCGCGCCCCTATTTAAATAGTGCATCCATTTCCATGGCACTCCGGGAAATAGCAATGACAGCCCAGTACCTCCCAAAAGGTCCTCTCTATCCAACCCGCCTATCTTATCTTCCATATTTTTAAATGACAGCGGGATTTTACACAGAGAGAGAAAGAGAAAAAAAACATACATTTTTATGTGGCAAAGCTACATATTCTTGCCATTTCCATCTGCTTTGACTAAACATTATTCTCAGTTAGTGATCAGCCTTGCCATGTGTAAGGTGTAGAGGGCATATGGTTTTATACCGTGCTTACGTGCCTCTCATACCTTTTGAGTGTGTGTTAAGTAACATGTAAGACAAAGCGCTTATTTAAGTGCAGCGCCGTATGCTTAAAGCGTACAGAAGAAGAAGCAAAGAATCTTTATGTAGGCCTATAGAAGAAGTTAAGAATCTTTAAGTATAGAAGAAGAAGTAAAGAACTTTTATGTACAGAAAAAACTAAAGTTTCTCAAGAAAAGCTAAGTTTAGAGAAGATACATTTTTCCTTTTTTTGCCTTTTATTCTACGTGTGTAACAATTTTTTTCTTTACTCTTGTGTGGATTATTTGCTTTTAATTTCCACTAAATATTTTTAAAACAAACTTTTGAACTGAGAGATTTCTTTTGGCATGTGTTTTACCCGTGCTTGAACTCGTCTTATACTTCAGCATATATATATATATATATATACTTATACTTATGCATTGTTTAGTCATTTTTCTCATTATGATGATGTTTTTTTCATATCACCAGGAAGTGGCTTACAGAGCTTAGAGATAGTTCTTGCGCACACAAGCATAGCAAACCTCCTATTGCTCACAGCGTAAAAAAGCTGCTTCTGAGGGCCTTTATAGTCCAGGTGTTGTGGCTTCATGTTTGGTTACCAGCGTACAAATGTATGAAATGAGGCAGGCTCTAGTGTTTTCAAGGATGTTTTTTTGCAGTTTACGTCAACATTTATGTTGTTTCCATATGCGCATCGGCCATGTCATTGTTCTTATTGAAGTTACATAACATGCAACGTTACCATCAACTGACTATATAAGTCAGCAATGTGGTATGCTTACTATCCTAATCGTTCTGTTCTTTGAAAAACAACATTTATTGTGTGAATTTGTGTTGATTTTTGGTTGCAATTTTGTTGGATTTTCTTGACTTCAATTCTCTGTTTCCCCTCAGAAAGTTGTTCACTAGATTAATTCATTTTTTAGTTTCTAACCCCATACTACGAACTAAGATTTTTGGGACCTGGTTTGGTTTAATTTTTCTCTTGTTCAGTACATTTTTTCTATTGTTATTGTCATTTTTTTGTTCAGTTTTGTTTTTTTGCTTTTAGGTTTTCTTTTGTTTCGGTATGGTTTTGTTACACAGTACAAATCCATCCATCCATCCATTATCCAACTCGCTATATCCTAACTACAGGGACATAGGGGCCTGCTGGAGCCAATCCCAGCCAACGCAGGGCGCAAAGCAGGAAACAAACCCCAGGCAGGGCGCCAGCAGTACAAATTATATTGTTTATTATTTTTCATTTGTCCCATGACACCATTTTGCTTTGACGTGGTCATCATCATTTTGTGCTACTGTCACAAATGGGTTGCTAAGGGGCACTGTTTTGTCTTGGTAGAGTAATACTGTATATTGCTATTAATATGAAGCCTTTGTCAGAATGCCTAATCTCACAGACTTACCACTGTTTATAAAGTATTATTGTATATAACTTATCCCCACCTTCCCTTCTATATCTATAACCTTAGGCAATTAGATGTAGTAAAAAGACAAGCAGAAGTTAAGTTACACATAAAATAATGTATTATTGATAATATTCATAAATAATAGCAAAATGCAAAGTACATTTGAATATTGGCAACCATACAACCTGATTAAATGGTGATATGTAGTTCAGGCGGCACACAGACTTGTAGTTACTTAAATGTCTCTAGTTAAGGCATCATTGGTGCTCAGCTTTCAGCCACATGTCTGTTCAAAATGGCTGCAGAGCTGTGCTCTTCATTGTGTTGTCTTCATCATCACAGGTTAGCAAGAGAGAGCTACTTCTTCATATGTTGGTTGGTAAGAGAGAGATACTTCTACATCATCACAGGTTAGCAAGAGAGAGATTGTGAGGTTAAACACGTACATTTATAGATGTTCTGATAGGACATCATGGTACTTAAAGGCCTCTGAGACAAGCCAGTTCCAAACAGCCATACCTCAGACCATTGGGGGAATAGAACATCTTAACACCTGCTCCCAAACCATATGTTAAAGTACACCTTAGCCTACTTGCGGGGGTAGAAATGACTTTAGCAAAGAAACACTTGCCAAACTGGTTTAAGACACATCACCCAAATCCTGTCGTAAAATTCAAACAAACCCATTCCTAATGGGGGGGTTGGGTTGGGAGATAAACACTAAATTACATTGCTTTGCCTAAATTACAAATAAAGACATACAAAATATTTATCAAATTTTATGTAAAATCTCACATCACAACAGGCACTTACAGAAGTCATGAGGATGATGTCAGCAATGTAAAGCGATTTAAGCTGGCGTTGCACTGAAGGCAGCCATTACTTTGTTGTGAAGTTATTGAGGGTTCTGCTCTGTTTTCTTTGACTATGGTTTTTGTTTTAGACAAATGTGCCTTTTAACTTCCCAGTATTTAACCTTAGCCTGTCCTTGAACATTGTTTCAGCTTGCTTCCATCTCCAGGTGCTGTGTACCCTTTTTCCTACTGTCTGCTATGCCAGATATTACACCTCTGCCCATTTCTGACTACAAGATTGCTTTTAAAGTCTCTTTAGTCCTTCTAGTCCATTTTCCTTCCAATATTTGCAGATAAACCTTTTACGTCTGTATGGTGACGAGGGTCAGGACCAAGCTGTTGATCAAGCACATCAGCTTGAGAAAAGTGGGAAAAGATAAAGAAGAAGCCTTTAAGTCTGTACATAACAGTAAAGAGTCCTTTCTGTATTATTCGGGGGAGGGCCAGAAGTCGGCTTGAACTGACCACGCCCAGGAGGGTCAGGAAGACATCAGGAGAAAAGACACGCCCCATAAGGTCCAAACAAGGGAGCCACAGGCCCCTTCCAGCCTTGTGACCAAGGTGTGGGCCTTTAAAATGAACAACTCTGAAGGTGTGTGGACAGCAAAAAGGGAATCTCTGAACTGGGGAGGTCTACTATTTGTATACAGAGAGCTAGTCTACCATAGTGTATCCTACTGTGTGTGTATATATATTTATTTATCTATCTGTTATGTGTTTATTTATTTGAAGAGTTTCTGTAAAAAGTCAAAGTTCCTACCGAGGACAAATAAATACAGTTCTGTCTATTGATCTATCTGTCTAAAACACAAAAAAAAAAAGAAATGGATGTCAAAAGCCACACAAACCCCTCCAGGTCTCCTACAGTCAACAAACAGCCCCTTGCTTTTTCTGACTTTGATAGACAAATATTTGTCATTGTACAATTCACTTAGAAAGTTACCTTTTACCATGTCGGCTGTCAGGAGTGTACCACAGAACTCTTGGCCCTATACATAAACAGTCTCTGTGGGCCCCTTTCTCTCAAAAACAAACTTTTCATTCCAGGCTCCCTCACCCAGTGGGCCCTGGGTAATCATTACCATCCCCTCCCCACTACGTCACCCATGTAGGTTGTCTCATCATTGTCTATATTCAGATCGTCTACCATTGTGTAATTAGTAAATTTGTTAATGAGAGCTTGTGTCATGTTAGGCAAAACAATATTGTTACAATTAGCTTACCTAGGGTGAAGGAGGGGGTGTTGTTCACTGCCAAACTAAAGTTAATAAACAACATTCCCACAAAACCTTTAATTTTCTCAAGATGATGTAGCATACGGAACATTGCTTATGGAAATGTAAGTGTAATATGCAACTGATACAAGTCTATTGATATCAGCTCGGACAAACCATTCAAAGCACTAAATGATAATAGCAGTGAACTAATAATAATAATTCTTTGCATTTATATAGCAATTTTCTCACTACTCAAAGTGCTTAGCAATTGCAGGTTAAGTGCCTTGCTCAAGGGCCCAACAGAGCAGAGTCTCTGTTTGGCATCTTACGGGATTTGAACCAGCAACCTTCCGATTGCCAATGCAGATCCCTAGCCTCAGAGCCACCACTCTGTAAATTAACTACACTGGCCTGTGCTAATTCAGACACATGGCTGTAGATTTCTGTGACATGACAGTGGACATCTTCAAGTGGGTGGGGCTGGCAACCTGACCCAACGAAATATTGAAAATATCAGAGAAGATACCTAGTAGAGGTAGCATTGTTGCTTTATGCAGATGATGTTGTCCTCTTTGCCTCATCTGACGGTAACCTTCGGCACGCTCTTGAGCCAAGAGAGAAGTGGCTGGGATGAGGATCAGCACCCACACATCTGAGGTGATGGCTCTCTCCAAATGAGAAGGGGAACAAGTGCCTTTAGTGGAGGAGTTCAAGTGTCCCAGGATCTTGTTCACAAGTGACAGAAAAAAGGGAACAAGAGATTGACTAGCAGTCTGGAGCAGTGGCACCTGTTTTGTGAATGCTGTACCAGTTCTTGGTGGTAAAGCGGGAGTTGAGTCCAAAGTCAGTTTACCTGTCGATCTACATCCCTCTCATCACCTGTTGTCCTGAGCTGTGTGTAAAAGACCAAAAGAATGAGAGAGAGAATGAGTGGAGCAATTTGGGAGCTCCACAAAGTAGAGTTGTTGCCCTTCAGGCACATTTGTGTATGTTAGCACAATAGGTCACAGAATTTTAGAGAATGGCAAGCAAGATAAAATGTTTTGCATGTTACCAATTTTATTTTGTGTACTGTATTTTATAGGCTATTTCATGGTTACTGTGTTATGAAAAGTGAATATTATCAGAAATAATGTTTTATTATAAAGAAGTCTATGCAGAATAGTCTATTTTAAGCAACCTTTAGTGAAAAAGTACAGTTTTTTTTGGTTGCGAGAACCTACTCCCCTATTTCCCATAGGTTCAATGTATGCACACCTTTGACTTTTGCACCAATTTCTAGCAATTTTACTCCTGAAAAAGTTGTGGATTGACTATATATACGTTACGTTTGCAAAATCCTTGTTTTGACTTGTTTAACTGGTTTTCTCCATCAGCTGGGGAGTTTGTGGACAGGTGGCGTGAGATATTGTTATGGTAAGTATGGTCTGATGTAACTACTTTACTGAAGATCGACTCAAGTTTATAAATCCCTGTCTTCTGAGCATGAGAGTGGTTGTTACAAAGGGATGTAGTACCCCTTAGGGCAAAGGTACATAGCTACAAATGTAAATGTTACCAGGGTACTTTTTCAGGGTATCTTATTGTCCAATTCCTGCCTTGTATTGGATGAAAATATTTGAAATTGATACAATGAGAAGTCAAAAATTTCCCAGAATTGTAATATAGTAGGAGAGTGAGAGACTATGTACACGTCTAACTCAAACGGTAATTAAAACAATACTACATAGCGAAACTATTCCAGACCTGTTGTAACTGGTCTATAGATGAGCTGCGCTCCCCTCCACAACAATGTGTTCATAATCTGATCTCTCACTCTCCTGCTGTATCACAATTCCGGGAACTTTTTGACTGCCCCTCGTATATCTCAACCACATTCCCTTCCATATCAACAAAAACATCTTAAAAAAGAAACCAACACAGGGACAGAGCCCGGGGAACATCAGGCCACAGACAATCACACACCCAGAATCATTGAAAGTGTGCTAATGTGTAATCACCCATTATGTCACTTAATACAGTGGAAAGTACCCTAGAAGAAGCATACAGAGCTCGCAACAGGAGGCACCACATCTGAATTCAAGCACTGTGAAGTAGCACTTCTGTGACCAGTCCCCTTTTGAAATACAGTAATACCTCGCTATATTGCGCTTCGACTTTCGCGGCTTCACTCTATCGAGGATTTTATATGTAAGCATATTTAAATATATATCGCGGATTTTTTGCTGGTTTGCGGATTTCTGCGGACAATGGGTCTTTTAATTTCTGGTACATGCTTCCTCAGTTGGTTTGCCCAGTTGATTTCATACAAGGGACGCTATTGGCAGATGGCTGAGAAGCTACCCAATCAGAACATGTATTACGTATTAAATAAAACTCCTCAAATATATTGTGAGCACAGGGGCTGTTCGCACCCCTAGAAGATACGGCCACTCCTCAAAAAACACTGAAAGATTACCTTCACATTGCTCTCTTCCTTGCTGGGCTTAAATGTGGCTGTTTTGTCAAGCGATATGCTTCCTGCATGGTGCTTCGCATACTTAAAAGCTGGAATGGCACGTATTGATTTTTAATTGTTTGTTTTTCTCTGTCTCTCTCTCTCACTCTCTCTGACATTATGTGCTCCTGACGGAGGGGATGAGAGCAGGGGGGGGCTGTTTGCACCACTAGACGATACGGATGCTCCTCTAAAAAAATGCTACCTTCACATTGCTCCCTTCCTAGCAGCTGCGTTGTCCAGCGGTGCTTCGCATACTTAAAAGCCAAACAGCCCTATTGATTTGTTTGCTTTTCTCTATCTCTCTGACATTATCTGCTCCTGACTCGCACTCCTTTGAAGAGGAAGATATGTTTGCATTCTTTTAATTGTGAGACGGAACTGTCATCTCTGTCTTGTCATGGAGCACAGTTTAAACTTTTGAAAAAGAGACAAATGTTTGTTTGCAGTGTTTGAATAACGTTCCTGTCTCTCTACAACCTCCTGTGTTTCTGTGCAAATCTGTGACCCAAGCATGACAATATAAAAATAACCATATAAACATATGGTTTCTACTTCGCGGATTTTCACCTTTCGTGGGTGGGGGGGTCTGGGATGCAACCCCCGTGATAGAGGAGGGATTACTGTACCCTGAATTTATCTGTTACACTGTTTTAATTTCCTGACCAATACCATGGCTACTTCCTGAGGGCCTCAAAAAAGATGGAGGTCGTAGGTCCTCAAACACCACCAATGATGGAAATGTTTTCTATTTTTGACCTTTTAAAAATCTGACTGAGCTGTTGTTAGTAGTCGCAACAGTCTGAAATGGGGTTTTCCTTCAAAACCCACCCATCCATCCACCCATTCATTTACTGAACTGACTTATGCCAGCAGTATCAGATGCAAAGGATGAAAGAATCCAATATGGGACACCAAAACAATGCAAAACAGACTCTGACACTCCCTTGCATACTGTGGTAGAATTGTTGGCTAACTAGTTAAACTTACACAGTTCTGGAATGTGTGAGGAAATTGGGTAACCCAGAGTAAATCCATGTTAGCACAGAAATATAGAAACTCCTCAGTAAGTGTGATGCTATTTGAACAGAGCCCCCTGTAACTGTCAGACAACACTGCAAACTACTACGTCAACTCAATCCCACTGTTAACATTTCACGATGCACTGAAAACATGAGTATGGACGACTATAGGCCTGGAGAAGCTTTACCTTTTTCCCATTAACCCAATTTCATATTTTCATCAATTTCACTCTCAGGCAGTTCTGAGCCAAATGATTCCCTTGCACACCTACACCTGTCCAGCCTTAGGGCATGCAGGCCAAATGCGGCTGCCTCAAACTGAATCCTAAGGGACCTGATTTATTTTTCTGTCTGTAGTTGGAGGATGATGCTCATGAGCGGATTCCTGATGAAATTTCCCCAAAAATATCTTTGTCAGCTATTGAATAATCTTTCATCTGAATTGTAAATTGTGACAGATATACATACTACTTTAAAAAAATTTAGAAATACTTGTGCTCAGTATAAACAAGTCAAAATCAATTTATTCTCTCAAAATTAAGTGGATGGGGAAAAACTGATCCCACCGAGCTGCCCTACTTGCATATATCTGCATGCACCTAAATTTAACATTCACATTTCCAGGTCACTTGGATGCTGGAAATAGAGACAATTATTAGTATCACCTTCAGTTCAACCTTGATTAGCTTTTTCAGTTTATGTTGTAGGGTGTTGCCCTTCTGGCAAGGAGTATGTGGGGTAGACGTAACAATGGAGTAGCTCAGGGTAGAGCAAAGGTCTTATAAGGGGTTGAGGAGTGAAGTGAAAGATCAAAAACAAATCTGCATGACAGTGACCGCTGTGTGCTGGCCTAATAATAATAATAATAATAATAATAATAATAATAATAATAAATTTTATTTATAAAGTGCCTTTCCCATGCTCAAGGCATGTTACACCAGAATGAGAGAGACAAAGAGAGACAGACTATACAGCTCCTGGGATGATAAATCAATCAGACAATAAGAGCCTTTAAAATTTGAGATACAGAATACAACTCCTCATATTTCAGAACATTTTTGGCACACCTGACTGTTTAAAATGCCAGCTAAGTCATAGAAGAGAAGTTCTGTCCTAAAGAGTTCCTAATCTAGTAGACCAGGGGATGTATGGGACACCTCTGATCCACTGATGTGAACAGATTTTGGGATTAAAGATGTGGAAATTCAGAAGGGAGCTGAAAAAGGAACACGGGAAGGAGGACAGCCTGAATATACAGGGTGAGAGAGAAGGAGAGAAACAGAGAGAGATTAAGGCAGAGAAGGAGAACTTTGGTGGTACAGTGGATGAGCCACCCCACCAGTGAGGCCATTGCCTTAAATCGTGTGACGTGAAGCTCAGAATAGTCTAATTTGTGATTCCTGTTTTCTGTAATAAGGCCTCTCTTATAAGCAAAATACACTTGTGGTAAAGTTGGGTATTTCAGACAAGTATTCAAAGCTGGAGGTACACATAACAGCTACTGTATTGTCAACATATATTATATTTTCAAACTAATGTGATAGCTAAAAAAGCCATTCAGTTGGATATGTGTTGCTCAGCCATCTAGCCCAGCAAGCTGGGTCCCCACCTTATAAACACGGACAAACAAGATTTTGTTCCTGTTATTTTCCATTGTTGATAACCCCAGCTTTGTTAGATATCTAACAAATATTATATCCATCCATCCATCCATTTTCCAACACACTGAATCCGAACACAGGGTCACGGGGGTCTGCTGGAGCCAATCCTAGCCAACACAGGGCACAAGGCAGAAACCAATCCCAGGCAGGGTGCCAACCCACTGCAGGACACACACAAACACACCCACACACCAAGCACACACTAGGGCCAATTTAGAATCGCTAATCCACCTAACCTGCAGGTCTTTGGACTGTGGGAGGAAACCGGAGCACCTGGAGGAAACCCACGCAGACACGGGGAGAACATGCAAACTCCACGCAGGGAGGACCCGGGAAGCAAACCTGGGTCTCCTAACTGCAAGGCAGCAGCGCTACCACTGCGCCACCGTGCCACCCACAAATATTATATTTATACAAAAAAAAACATTTTAAAATTGTGAAAAATAAATATATTGATTAATTTATTTAATAGAGAGAAGCAGAGTGTGGGCTTCCTTCAAAAAGCCAAATTTCCCCCAGGAGACAAAGTTCCATCTGTTTCACACTTTCAGACCCCTGTTTTGCAGCGTCAGGTTCACACAAATAAACCTCATTTATGTTTTATGTATATGTTAATTTTTTTGTTACTGTTATTTTGGTGATGTCATTTCATATACTTGTTGTTCATGTATAGAGCCATTTTTTTCTACTGAGGTGCCATTCGGTTGCTAGTCAGGTGATGGAGCTCCCATCTTTAGGGCACATGCGCTTGTTGTTTGGGACATGGCATCTGAGGTCATTACATGATGTGACAGGTTAAATGGTCCTCCAGGAAATAACTTACACATCTAAGTTGTTGATTCAAAACCTTTTTTTCAAGTCACACTTTCTGAATGTTTCTCAGTCCTAATGGTTCCTTGGTCTAAGTTTTTGACCACATTTTTTTGTCTCTCATTTAGGGTTTGACGCTCGAGTCTTCAATCAGCCAGTTTTGACTCTTTCCTGTTAACTCATCTGTTCTGCTGGTCATTTCTCAAATGTACATCATGGTTACAATTGTTTCCAAACTTTGTAATAAAATAGAGAAAATACTTTGCAGTACTCTCCCTGTTAGCAAAGATCTTTTTTTGACTTTGCATTTAGCATAATCCCTTTGGATGACGATGGCTCTCTTGTTCAATTATGTTTTCACCTTGGGTATGACTGACCTCCATTCTGATTGTTCTGTAACAGAGTCTCTCTCTCTTACTTACTTTGTCTAACTTTCCTGACAAATATCCATATTACTAGCCGAGAATGGTAAACCGGATGGCATGGACGCAGGTACACGGCGATGGGACCATGAGACGTACTGCGCAGGCGCGTACAGCGCAAGTCTCAGAAACCGCAAGCGAAGTTGTATCCACCACGCATGAAGGAGTCACAGCCCAAAAAGGAAAGAGCTCAACTGACGTGAATGAGAAATGAAGCAACAATGCACCCATAGCTAACGACTAACGACACAGCCACACAAAAAAGAGGATTCTGCGCTGCAGCCCAGATTCAAACGGAAGAGGCTACGGAGGCCCCACAGGTCCACAAAGATAGTACGGAAGGCGCGGGACAGTACGAAAGGCAAAGGCGCCTACACAGCATAGTGAAACCCGACACAGTACAGAAGGCGCAGGCGTCACCGCCATATTGTGGGTGGCACTACTGCAGAGTGAAGGCGCAGGCGTCACCGCCATATTGTGAGTGGCACTACTGCGGAGTGAAGTTAGGAATATTGTGCTGCTTGGGATTGTACAAACCGCTGAACGCTTTACACCAAATTCAAACACATTACAGCTCAACGATACAAACACGAGCCCACCTGGATAAGATCAATGTACGCAGGCGCCTACAACGCGCGTCTGAAACTGCGGAAGCAAAGCAGGCACGGGTTCAAAATGAACGAGCTCAACTGACGGATATACAAACACGAGCCAGCCAGGATAAAATCAATGAACGCAGGCGCCTACAACGCGTGTCTGAAATGCCGAGGGCAAAGCGGGCACGGCTCCAAAACGAACGAGCTCGACTAATGTATTTCAGGATACCCAACGCCGGGGGTAGGCGAGCGAAGCGAGCAGGGGGCGGAGCCCCCTTGTACCTGAAGAATAATCACACCAAATATCAACAAAAAATGTCCACTGGGAGCAAAGCTGCCTGACAGACCACCGCACAAAAAAATGACAATGACAAGCAGTGCTTTCAAATTTCATCCAGACGCATCTAAAAAAAATTATGTTGAGAAAATGTAAGTAGAAGCCAAGACTCAAAGAAAGATTAAAGGTGAATGAAGGAACTGAATGAAAAGTTAGTGCAAGAAACATCTTGCAAACAATCAGCAGATGAGGTCATAAAGGACAAACTTAGTAGTGCAAAGAGTGAAAATGGGCAGATGGCAAGCATGAGGCATTGTCACAGCATGGAGGATGAAGTTCAGGACTGTTCATACAGTTGAGAAACAGTTCATACATGAAGTTGAGAAACAGTTTGTACATTAGTGTCTAAATGATTCAAAGACATAGAAATATTAGAGATCTTTATTGTCACGTACACTGCAAGAGCAGAGTGAATGCTTGTGCCACAGTTGAGGTAATGTATAAATAACTACAGCAAAACATAACAGTAGCAGAAGATAAATGTATAAAGAGCATCAATAAATGCATAAAGTGAATAAGAGTACAGTACAATTACACATAAACTAACAGGTGGGTACAGTACATAGTGCAGGGTAGAAAGGACCAGCTTACCCAGATTTCATTGACATGATGGCTTGGGGAAAGAAGCTGTTACTGAAGCAGGAGGAGTGAATGGTGAGGCTCTAATATCACTTGCTAGAGTGCAGAAATGAAAACAGGGGATGAGCCGAGTGGCTGTCATCAGAGATGATGAATGCAGTTCTCTTCAGACATCTGGCTGAAATGATGGTATGAAGCTATGTGAAGGTCAACCCCAATGTATGCACAGAACTTTGATGGAGTCTGTGAACCTGGAAAGACAGGTTACCAAACTACACCGTGATGCATCTGGTCAGGACACTTTTAGTAGTGCAAAGGTGAACGTTCACTAGTAATAATTCTTTATGTTTATATAGCGCTTTTCTCACTAAAAGCACTTTACATAGTGAGTGTGGAGCCACTTTAACCACCACTAATGTGTAGCATCCACCTGGATGATGTAATGGCAGCCATGTTTGTGCCAGTGGTGAAGTGGTGAGAGGGATAGCTAATTAGAGACAGGGGATGATTATGGAGTCAGAATGACTAGGCCGTGATGGGCAAGTTACCCTGTACATTGGGATACACCCTGCTCTTTACATAGGATGCCCTGGGATCTTTAATAACCACAGAGAGTCAGTTTTACGTCTCACATGAAGGACGGCATCATGTTTACAGCACAGTGCCCCCCTCACTGCGCTGGGGCATTGGGATCAACATTCAGACCACAGGGTAAGTACCCCCTGCTGGTCACACCAACACCTCTTTCAGCAGCAACCCCAGCTTTTCCTAGATGGTCTCCCATCCAAGCACTGGCTTATATGCTTACCTTCAGGTGGATGACCTGTTCTGCAGTGGTAAGCACTAGTGTTCTGGTTCCCCTCCCAAAACGTCTATAGCCTCCACTGGAAAAAAAAAGTGCCTTTCCTGAGCTTTTTTCAGTATGCAGGTGGTGTGTACAGACCACAGACAGTCAGTAATGTGGACACCCAGGGACCTGAAGCTGTCAACTGTCCGCACTGGACAGTTGTTGATGTGGAGTGTGACTGGCAGGTAAAAGTAGGTAATCACCAGAAACATAACTTGAACTAAGGGCAACACGTAGTCAAGTGAAAGTAAAAGGGTACAAAACCACAAATACCATGCCTATAAAAAGTATTCATCGCTTTGGGAAATCACATTTTATTCTTTTACAACATTGAACCATAATGAAATTTGTGGGTGGACTTCATCCTCATGCAACCTGACAAAGCTTAAGTGGTTTTGCAAAGAATGGGATAAAAGTCCAGTGTCAATATGAATATGAAAAGGTCACATACAGTGCATCTGGAAAGTATTCACAGCGCATCACTTTTTCCACATTTTCTTATGTTACAGCCTTATTTCAAAATGGATTAAATTCATTTTTTTCCTCAGAATTCTACACACAACACCCCATAATGACAACGTGAAAAAAGTTTACTTGAGGTTTTTGCAAATTTATTAAAAATAAAAAAACTGAGAAATCCCATGTACATAAGTATTCACAGCCTTTGCTCAATACTTTGTCGATGCACATTTGGCAGCAATTACAGCCTCAAGTCTTCTTGAATATGATGCCACAAGCTTGGCACACCTATCCTTGGCCAGTTTCGCCCATTCCTCTTTGCAGCACCTCTCAAGCTCCATCAGGTTGGATGGGAAGCGTCGGTGCACAGCAATTTTAAGATCTCTCCAGAGATGTTCAATCGGATTCAAGTCTGGGCTCTGGCTGGGCCACTCAAGGACATTCACAGAGTTGTCCTGAAGCCACTGCTTTGATATCTTGGCTGTGTGCTTAGGGTCGTTGTTCTGCTGAAAGATGAACCGTCGCCCCAGTCTGAGGTCAAGAGCGCTCTGGAGCAGGTTTTCATCCAGGATGTCTCTGTACATTGCTGCAGTCATCTTTCCCTTTATCCTGACTAGTCACCCAGTTCCTGCCACTGAAAAACATCCCCACAGCATGATGCTGCCACCACCATGCTTCACTGTAGGGATGGTGCCAGGTTTCCCCCAAACATGACGCCTGGCATTCACACCAAACAGTTCAATCTTTGTCTCATCAGACCAGAGAATTTTCTTTCTCATGGTCTGAGAGTCCTTCAGGTGCCTTTTGGAAAACTCCAGGCGGGCTGCCATGTGCCTTTTACTGAGGAGTGGCTTCCATCTGGCCATTCTACCATACAGGTCTGATTGGTGGATTGCTGCAGAGATGGTTGTCCTTCTGGAAGGTTCTTCTCTCTCCACAGAGGACCTCTGGAGCTCTGACAGAGTGACCATCGGGTTCTTGGTCACCTCCCTGACTAAGGCCCTTCTCCCCCGATCGCTGAGTTTAGATGGCCGGTCAGCTCTAGGAAGAGTCCTGGTGGTTTCGAACTTCTTCCACTTACGGATGATAGAGGCCACTGTGCTCATTGGGACCTTCAAAGCAGCAGAAATTTTTCTGTAACCTTTCCCAGATTTGTGCCTCGAGACAATCCTGTCTCGGAGGTCTACAGACAATTCCTTTGACTTCATGCTTGGTTTGTGCTCTGACATGAACTGTCAACTGTGGGACCTTATATAGACAGGTGTGTGCCTTTCCAAATCATGTCCAGTCAACTGAATTTACCACAGGTGGACTCCAATTAAGCTGCAGAAACATCTCAAGGATGATCAGGGGAAACAGGATGCACCTGAGCTCAATTTTGAGCTTCATGGCAAAGGCTGTGAATATTTATGTACATGTGCTTTCTCAATTTTTTTATTTTTAATAAATTTTCAAAAATCTCAAGTAAACTTTTTTCACGTTGTGATTATGGGGTGTTGTGTAGAATTCTGAGGAAAAAAATGAATTTAATCCATTTTGGAATAAGGCCGTAACATAACAAAATGTGGAAAAAGTGATGCACTGTGAATACTTTCCGGATGCACTGTAGACAGACCTGTGTACTCAGACTTAAGGATGTCATGGCTGCCAAAGGTACCTCTACCTAATACTGACTTGAAGGGGATGAATACGTACGCATGCAATTTGGAGTTTTGTATTTGTAATTCATTTAGACAACTTTGCAGCAGTCTCTTTCCGTTTTGATATTAGAGAGTCTTTATATGTTGATCCGTGTCAAAAATGTGTGTCCCTAAATGTCCCTATGTGAATTTCCCCTTGGGGATTAATAAATGATAATCCCCTTGGATTAATAAAGTATCTATCTATCTATCTATCTATCTATCTATCTATCTATCTATCTATCTATCTATCTATCTATCTATCTATCTATCTATCTATCTATCTATCTATCTATCTATCTATCTATCTATCTAAAAATGTCAAATGAAATCCACTGTGCTACAATTTTGTATAACATTAATGTGAAACCTTCCAAGGGGGTGAATACTTTTTATAGGCCCTCCATGTAATACTGTAGAAATTCCACAGCAGTCATAAGGTGTGAGTATCCTTGTTGATGAATGCAAGACTTGGCTAGTTACATAGATTTTGACATTTACAGTTAAACCATCTAAATCTACTTCAGGACCACAGGGGGTTACAGCTTATCACAGCCTCAACAAGTGTGGGGCACAAACCAACATTAGACAGACAGCCAGTCCATCCCATGACAGTGCACACTCATACACATAGCTGCACTCACTCATATTCATAAGAATAATAAAGAGAACTTTCTTGCTTGCACCATTTTTGTCATTAATCAATCTATGACTCGCTGAAATGCCCTTTACTTGGCTGCAATCTGTCTACAAGGCTTGGATCGAAGTGCCATTTGTTACCACATAATCAAATATAGATCATGCAGGAGGATGCACATCTTTTTCAATTAATTATACATTCTATTTGTTACTAAACTCCGTGGCTTAATCAAAGGTCAGTACAATATCACCTAGTCAGTAATAAGCATGGCGCTGAATCACAAACTACATGTGTGTCCATACCCTACGTTCTTGAGTTTTATTGCAATTCCTCTTTCTTTGATTAAACACACAAAGGACCTTCTTAAATTTTTTTTCATGTATTTGATTTTCTTCAAAAGGAAATATTTCATTGAATAGAATAATTATGATTCTGACTTCGTGGATTGATATACAAAACTACCAGCTAAAACATGCCAGTTTCCAATAATCACACAAAATCTTCTGCACACTAAAGAACATCACACCAGAAGTTTCAACTTTCAGAGAAACTGAAGCTCTGGAACAAGCAGAAGAGTACATTTAAATTTAGCTGGACTTGGGCAGCACAGTGGTTAGCACTGCTGCTTCACAGATCTAGAGCAATGCATCAATCCATGGTCAGTTCCTTCCCTGTATTTAGTTTGCACGTTCTCCCCGTGTTTTACTTGAGGTACCTGAGTCTTTGCTCATATCTCAAAGACAAGAAACTCATGATCTCTGCAGACTGGAAACTGGCTTGGAATATGAATGTATATGGCAGGCTCCCTTGCAATGAACTGCTGCCCAGTCCAGGATCCAACCAGTCTAGTGTTGGCGCTCAGTGCTACTAGGGCAGGCCCAGATCCTTATCACCCTGTGTTAAAATATACCATTAGGTAGACTGAATTAAAAATTATAAAAGATTGCATTATATAGAAGCCACTTGAAAACATAATACCACTAGCAAGCCTGCGATTCTCGAAAGAATCACAAATCCAAGAATGGCAATCACTTTCTCTTTGTGGAGCCGTGACGTCTTTGCTTCTGGTGTGTCTGAAGCGCGTTGTAGGAGCCTCCGTGTATTGTTTTTATCCATGTGGTCTCGTCTTTGTTGTCTGGAGCCGTGACTTCTTTGTGTGTGGTGTTTTTGAAGCGCGTTGGAGGAGCCTCCGTTTATTGTTTTTATCTATGCGGTCTCGTCTTTGTTGTTCTGTGGCTATGCCGTTAGGTAGACGTTGTTTACTATTAGGAATCATAATTGAATTTACTTTTAATACTGAATTACCGTCATGTGATCCAAATATGCCACACTGACTGCTGGCACAGTGGATTAGAGCAAGTTTAGTTTACAGGTTGTGTTGTTTGGGCGCCACCTACTGACTCTGGGAAGCCGCTGGGTTTGACTCTGGGGCGCCAAGTTGCTGTGCGCATGCGCCTCGGTGCGTCCGCCGTGCATAAATTAAACTGTCGTTTAGTAATATAGATAAGATGATTATGTCACTGTATTCTTGCACATAAAGAGCATGAATGGTCAGGTAGTAGGAAGAGAGTTTTCAGAACAATTGCCAACATCTCCAAAATAAAGCAGTCCACTGTTATGGCCAAAGTTCTTAGTAGACATGATATTTTATTCCATCCTCAAAAGGTACAGTTATCACTTATATTAAAGAAAGGGCCAGAGGGACGGTAAGATACAAGCTTAGCAAAACACTCTGGGATTGTAAAAAAGTCTTTCATTTCCATTCATCCCTAAATGTTAGGTAGAATGCCCAGAGGGAGCTGGACGGTCTCATGGTCTGTGACCCCTACAGATTTTATTTTTTTCTCTCCAGCCGTCTAGAGTTTTTTTTTTTTTTGTTTGTTTTTTCTGTCCCCCCTGGCCATCGGACCTTACTCTTACTCTATGTTAATTAGTGTTGTCTTATTTTAATTCTTACTTTGTCTTTTATTTTTCTTTTCTTCATCATGTAAAGCACTTTGAGCTACATTATTTGTATGAAAATGTGCTGTATAAATAAATGTTGTTGTTGTAAAGACTGTAAACCTGGAGGTGAAGAAATGGTATGGCTTGTTGAAACACAGGAAGTACGCTGGGGTACTGACCAACAAAACCTTACCCTTCACATTCAGTATACTCTGATGGCACCCAACTGATCCCATAGAAGGTCTATATCTTTGACCCCAGGGCTTCAAACTCTGGAATCTTTTAATAGTTGTATTCTTTTCTACAATTTTTCCATCATACCTTACAGCAAATCTTATGGCATGGATGGCAGTGTTAAATCTTCTTTGTATTACACATGCTGGATGTAGTTAACACTTCATTCTATAACTTTTTATAGCAATTTAATTCTGTAATTGCCGCAATCCATCCAAGTTGGCTTCAGAAGATGAAGTATTTTTGTATGGCTGTCTTTTCCCTGTTGGATTATTTTTGATTGCCTTTTGAAATGTCTTGGTCACAAGGCACCTGCTAGTAGATGACCTGCTAGTAGTTCATGAGCAGGTAGATTTCACACAATCACTTTAAAAATGAGCTCAGAGTTCAGGATGCAATATTCACAGTGCAAAATAGTTTTAAGGAAAAAATACACAAGCAAAAATCCAATGAAACACAAAAAAAAAAATCACAAGGCTCTTGCTTGTCTACCAACTCCACATGTACTGTATATAGCAGCTTTAAAAGGAATTAAACTCTGGGCTCTGACACAACCTTTACACAAACATATGCTCATCCACATCAAAATGTTCAACAGTACTTATTGACTAATCGGAGCTTCAATCGGCTCCTGTTTCTCAACCAACTGCGCCTTTGCTGAACTCTTAGTTTTTTGTGCCTGCCACATTTTCTCTCCCTTCACTTTTCAAAGAAACAAAAAAAAAAAAACACCACCACACACAAATGTCCCTCTACAGCCACATGCAGCACCTTTAAAGAAGTTCAAGTTACTGCTGTAACTTACCCTGCTCCATGCATGGACAATTGGAATGGCTCTACCCAAACTAAACAGAAAACACTATAAAACGCCAGCCGGGTTAATAAAGAAAAAGAACATCAACTAAAGTCTGGGAAATCAATCTAAATAAACTGCTCAAAAAATTTAAAGAACACTTTGAAAACACATCAGATCTTAATGGAGGAAAAATCCTGCTGGATATCTCTACTGATATGGACTGGGTAATGTGTTAGGAATGAAGGGATGCCACATCATTTGATGGAAATGAAAACTATCAACCTACAGAGGGCTGAATTCAAAGACACCCCGAAAATCAAAGTGAAAAAATGATGCGTCAGACTGGTCCATGTTGCCGAAATTTCATTGCAGCAACTCCAAATCGTACTCAGTAGTTTGTATGGCCCCCATGTGCTTGTATCCATGCCTGACAACGTCGGGGCATACTCCAAATGAGACAACGGATGGTGTCCTTGGGGATCTCCTCCCACATCTGGACCAGGGCATCACTGAGCTCCTGGACAGTCTGAGGTGCAACCTGGCAGTGTCGGATGGACGGAAACATAATGTCCCCGAGGTGTTCTATTGGATTGAGGTCAGGCAAGCATGGTGGCCAGTCAATGGTATCAATTCCTTCATCCTCCAGAAACTGCCTGCATACTCTCTCCACATGAAGCCGGGCATTGTCGTGCGCCAGGAGGGGCCCAGTACCCACAGCACCAGCATAGGGTCTGACAATGGGTCCAAGGATTTCATCCTGATACCTAATGGCAGCCAAGGTGCCGTTGTCTAGCCTGTAGAGGTCTGTGCGTCCCTCCATGGATATGCCTCCCCAGACCATCACTGACCCACCACCAAACCAGTCATGCTGAACAATGTTACAGGCAGCATAACATTCTCCACGGCTTCTTCATACCCTTTCACGTCTGTCACATGTGCTCAGGGTGAACCTCCTCTCATCTGTGAAAAGCACAGGGCACCAGTGGTGGACCTGCCAGTTTTGGTATTATGTGACAAATGTCAATCGAGCTCCACAGTACCGGGCAGTGAACACAGGGACCACTAGAGGACATCAGGCCCTCTGGCCACCCTCATGAAGTCTGTTTCTAATTGTTTGGTCAGAGACATTCACACCAGTGGCCTGCTGGATGTCATTTTGTAGGGCTCTGGCAGTGCTTATCTTGTTCCTCCTTGCCCAAAGGAGCAGATACCGGTCCTGCTGATGGGTTAAGGATCCTGGAATCTCCTCCGTACTCTTGAGACTGCACTAGGAGACACAGCAAACCTTCTGGCAATGGCACGTATTAATGTGCCATCCTGGTGAAGTTGGACTACCAGTGCAACTTCTGTAGGGAACAGGAATCACCTCATGTTACCAGTAGTGACATTGACCATAGCCAAATGCAAAACTAGTGAAAAAACAGTCAGAAAAGATGAGGAGGGTAAAATGTCAGTGGCCTCCACCTGTTAAACCATTCTTGTTTTGGGGGTCGCCTCATTGTTGCCCCTCTTGTGCACCTGTTGTTAATGTCATTAACACCAAAGCAGCTGAAACTGATTAACAACCCCTCTGCTACATAAATGACCAGATCAATAGCCCAGAAGTTTCATTGACTTGATGCTATACTCGGATTTAAAAGTATTCCTTTAATATTTTCGAGCAGTATACTTTAAACCTTACCTTAAATGTAATCTGTTAATAATTATTATTCTTTTAGCAGACACCTTCATCCAAGGCAACTTACAAAGCAAGTTAAAAACATAAAAGAATGAAGGCCAAAGCATCAAAAGAAGCAGAGAACAAGACAAAAAGTGAGCACAAGAGAATTAGAACAACTATTTAATTATATATGAAGCTAGAATACTTAAAAAATCCATATCTGTTAACTCTTTGTCTGTGCAACAGCAGCTATTCTGTACAAGAGAAACTAAGCAGTTCCAAAATATTTAAATAAAAAGGTGCATTTTCAAAAGACACCTATACACAAATAAATTGGGTATTGTTTGAATAGATAATAGGAGATCATTCCACAGTTTTGGAGCAAGAATGCATAAACATTGTGCAGGCTTGGCATGCCTGGCAAGAGGAGGGAAGGTCAACAGACAGGCTGAGACAGATTGGAGACGTCTTGAGAGAAGATAAGGATCTGAGATATTGAGGAGCACAACCATTCAGAGAACTGTAGGCCAAGACAAGAGTTTTGAACTGGATCCTTGAAGCAACACAAAACCAAAGGAGAAACTGAAGCACAGGAGTAGTAGGAGTGAAATGAGGAAAAGAACACCACTCGAGAAGCTGTATTCTTGAGGAGCATGAAAGGTCCGATTGCAGATGAAGGAAGTCCTGCCAGGAGGGAGTTGCAATAGTCCACCCAAGAGAGAACCAGTGCCTGAACAAAGAGTTGCTTGGCCTAATTTGTGATGAAGGGTTGAATCCCCTGAATATTATAAAGAAAACAAATGACAGAACGGTCATTGAAGATGTGTGTTCAAAGAATGAAGGTAAGGGCCCGAATATTTGTGCTTGGATCAAACTACTGTATACCAATCCAGAAGCTTCAGTTTGTATTAATAACATTTGCTCAAACTACTTTAAACTAGAACGTGGTACCAGACAAGGATGTCCCTTGTCGCCACTGTTGTTTGCAATCGCTATTGAACCACTGGCGGTTCACTGCCGAAATTCTTATCAGATAAAGGGGATTGTCAGAGAAGGACTGGAACAGAAAATTTCTCTGTATGCAGATGATATGGTTTTATATATATCAGACCCAGAAAACACTGTCCCCGCTGTTTTAATAGCACTAACAGAATTTCAAAAGATATCTGGTCTTAGAATTAGTCTGAATAAAAGTATACTCTTTCCAGTGAATTCACAAGCATATAATATTAAATTAGACACCCTACCTTTTACCATAGCAGATCAGTTTAAATACCTAGGGGTAAATATCACAAGTAAACATAAAGCTCTTTATCAACAAAATTTTGGTGTCTGTATGGAAAAAATTAAGCAAGACTTGCATAGATGGTCAACCCTTCATCTCACTCTAGCCGGAAGAATTAACATTGTTAAGATGAATATCCTTCCTAAACTTCTCTTTTTATTTCAAAACATTTCAATATATATCAATAAATCATTTTTTAAACAGTTAGATTCAATAATAACCTCATTCATTTGGAACTCAAAACACCCACGTATCCGAAGAGCGACCCTACAAAGACCTCAGGCAGAAGGTGGCATGGCTTTACCTAATTTTCAGTTTTATTACTGGGCAACAAACATACAAGCCATAAAAACCTGGACACAAATAAATGAACATACACAGGCTTGGTCTGCAATAGAAGTAAAATCCTGTAGTACTTCTTTATATTCCCTGCTCTGCTCTCCAATAAATGAAAGTTATCGCAAATATACTAATAACCCAATTGTGCTTTACTCACTCAGAATATGGAACCAAATTAGGAAGCATTTTAAGATGGAAAATCTTTTATCAGTGGCACCTCTGCAAGAGAACCACCTCTTTCAGCCTTCGCAAGTATATCCAGTTTTTAATACCTGGAAAAGTTTTGGGATTAAAATGCTCAGAGATCTTTATATAGACAACATATTTACATCTTTTGAACAATTACGTTCAAAATTTAACCTCCCAGCTACACATTTCTTTTACTATCTTCAAATTAGAAATTTTGTTAAACAGAAATTGCCCGATTTTCCCCCACCTTGCACCCTCCACAATGCTGGAAAAAATACTGCTCAATTTCGAGGAATTAAACACTATTTCCGCAATATATAAAATCTTATTAGAGTCCCTACCTTTCAAAGATCCAAGAGGACATTGGGAAGAAGATCTCTTAAGCAATATATCAGAAAAGGAGTGGAAGGTAGCAAAGCAGAGAATTCACTCGAGTTCTATATGCGCAAAGCATAGAATTATTCAACTAAAAATTATATATCGAGCTCATCTGTCTCACTTAAAACTGTCCAAAATGTTTCCAGGCCAGGATCCAACCTGAGAGCGCTGCAAACAAGCTCCTGCCTCACTGGGTCACATGTTTTGGGCCTGCACCAAACTAACATCATTTTGGACAAAAATTTTTAAGTGCCTCTCAGACAGCCTTGGTATCACAATCCCTCCTAACCCACTAACAGCTGTGTTTGGTGTCCTTCCAGATGGACTTGAATTGGAGAAGGACAAACAAACGGTGATTGCATTCACTACACTTTTGGCACGCAGACTTATTTTGTTAAATTGGAAGAATCCTAATTCTCCTCTTATAAGTCAGTGGGAAACCGATGTTTTATATTATTTGAAATTGGAAAAAATCAAATTCTCAGTTAGAGGATCTGTACAACATTTTTTCAAAACATGGCAGGATTTAATCAATATTATTTTAGAATAAGAGAAATAACTATTATTGCATTTAACTCCCTTCTCCATCTCTTATTTATATAGATATTTACTTCTGCCTTTCTTTTGTTTAATGTTGCCTTATTAAAAAGCTTAAAGAAATTTTCCTTTAGCTAAGCTCTCCTTCTCAGGGGTGGGGTTTGATTTGTCTTCAAATTTGTTGGGTTATAAATTGATCTGTTTGTATGGAATGATTACAATGAAAATTAATAAAATAAAAATATTATAAAAAAAAAAAAAAAAGAATGAAGGTAAGGAGTCCAGAGTCACACCAAGATTCCTGACCATGACTGATGGTGAAAGGGTGACATCTTTTTCAAATAATGTCTCTAAGCATCACCCTGGATGGAGAATCAAAGAGCAAGTATAAGATATTTGACTATGAATGGATACGTTTAAGGCGATGACCATTCATCCATGATGAGAGACAACTGGATATCAGGGCACAGACAAGGGAAGAATGTACAGACTATGCACAGTAAATGGATGGATGCATGATTCAAAATTTGAGACACTATTTCTATTGAGTGGTGCATCCTCACACCCATTTGTATTGTGTATGGTTAATTTTTTTCACAATTATTTCTATAGTTCATAGTAGTTATGATGTTTGTAATGCTATGCCACAACAAGGAGTGATGACTGATAGCCAATTGGTCACTCTTTTGTTCAGAAACCGTGGAGCCAAAATTTTTAAGCAAAATCCACTTTAAAATAAATGTTTTAAAAAGTTTAAGAAACCAACCTGGTATTTGTTGTCAACTACCAGCCTGTGATTACTGCACATTCCTCCATCCCCAAGTGAGACTTACTGTTTAAGCTACATAAACTTGTAGGGCACATATGAAGTACAGTGTGATATTTTTATATCCATATTTAAGAAAGATACTGGATTTACTGCAGAATACTGGGCAATTCTCAATGGGCCACTTTCTCCATGGTCTATGTGGTCAGACCACAAGCTGTGGGGAATAAAACAAGTGACCAAATGAGAAAGACAATGAAAGCGACCCACACTGCATTCAGCCTTTCTCCCACTGCTCTAAATGCCCTGGGCCTCATGTATAAACGGTGTGTGCGCACAAAAATGTTGCGTACACCCATTTCTATGCTCACTTCAAGATGTTTAAAAACTAAAATTTGCGTGAAACCACGCACATTTTCACGGCAGCCTCAGACTGTGCATATGCACTTTCTGCTCAGTTTTGGAAACTGCTGGCACCCAACGTCAAAGCAGTGCCACTGTTTCTGTGTCTCTTCCTTTCTTTTCCATATTCACATCCATGATGTGGGATTTATCAAATATACAGAAATTAATTGCATGCCATTTACAAATTCAATATACTTGATTGTAATCATTCTGTAACAATATAATGGTGTAAAGAATGGCCAAACTATTCCAAATACCATAGCTGCTTTAGTATTGTTAGAAGAAATGGAAGAATTAGAAAAGAGTGCACAATTGTAGATGATGATGACTGACTTCTAAGTCGATTTGATTCTCAAGAGCTATCCTCTTGGAGTTGTGTGCTGAACTGGCGTCAGCTTTACAAAGGCAGACTTTGAGGAATTGTGTACTACCTGCTCCTTTGCAAGTTCTGTCCACTCTCCAGTTTTTAACCAAAGGACCTTTTCAATGTGAACTTGCTGACCAATCAGGTATTTCACAAACGTCACCAAGTCGCACCATGCCAGCTGTATAGGATGGTATTATCCGCTTGTCGTCCAGATAGATAAGATTTCCTTACACTGTGTTTGAACAGGCAAACAAATCTCAATTTGCAGCAATGTCTGGTTTTCCAAATGTATTAGGAGTGGTCAACTGCACGCACATTGCTACTGCAACGGTGCTGGACAAGTTACATCAGCCAGGCATGAATCACCAAAAGAATGAGCTGGCATTACATCATCTATAGCAGGAGTGCCTATAACTCCATATTGTCACAGGTGCTTATTCCAACTGGTGGAGCAAAAAGCAAGCAATCCTTTTAAAGATAGCGAGTCACCTCAAAGAACCGTGTAAAGAGCAGATAAGAAAAGTTGTCTCTGTCCAAATATTTATGGACCTAACTGTAGATAGATAGATAGATAGATAGATAGATAGATAGATAGATAGATAGATAGATAGATAGATAGATAGATAGATAGATAGATAGATAGAGTATCTATCTATCTATCTACAGTTAGGTCCATAAATATTTGGACAGAGACAACTTTTTTCTAATTTTGGTTCTGTACATTACCACAATGAATTTTAAATGAAACAACTCAGATGCAGTTGAAGTGCAGACTTTCAGCTTTAATTCAGTGGGCTGAACAAAATGATTGCATAAAAATGTGAGGCAACTAAAGCATTTTCTTAACACAATCCCTTCATTTCAGGGGGTCAAAAGTAATTGGACACATTAAATGACTGGAAATAAAATGTTCATTTTTAATACTTGGTTGAAAACCCTTTGCTGGCAATGATAGCCTGAAGTCTTGAACTCATGGACATCACCAGATGCTGGGTTTCCTCCTTTTTAATGCTCTGCCAGGCCTTTCAGTTGCTGTTTGTTTGTGGGCCTTTCTGTCTGAAGTTTGGTCTTCAACAAGTGAAATGCATGCTCAATTAGGTTAAGATCAGGTGACTGACTTGGCCATTCAAGAATTTTCTACTTCTTTGCTTTAATAAACTCCTGGGTTGCTTTGGCTGTATGTTTTGGGTCATTGTCCATCTGTATCATGAAACGCCACCAAATCAATTTGACTGCATTTAGCTGGATTTGAGCAGACAGTACGTCTCTGAACACCTCAGAATTCATTCGGCTGCTCCTGTCCTGAGTCACATCATCAATAAACACTAGTGTCCCAGTGCCACTGGCAGCCATGCACGCCCAAGCCATCACACTGCCTCCACCGTGTTTTACAGATGATGTGGTATGCTTTGGATAATGAGCTGTTCCACGCCTTCTCCTTACTTTTTTCTTGCCATCATTCTGGTAGAGGTTGATCTTGGTTTCATCTGTCCAAAGAATGTTTTTCCAGAACTGTGCTGGCTTTTTTAGATGTTCTTTAGCAAAGTCCAATCTAGCCTTTCTATTCTTGAGGCTTATGAGTGGCTTGCACCTTGCAGTGCACCCTCTGTATTTACTTTCATGCAGTCTTCTCTTTATGGTAGACTTGGATATCGATACGCCTACCCCCTGGAGAGTGTTGTTCACTTGGTTGGCTGTTGTGAAGGGGTTTCTCTTCACCATGGAAATGATTCTGCGATCATCCACCACTGTTGTCTTCTGTGGACATCCAGGTCTTTTTGCGTTGCTGAGTTCACCAGTGCTTGCTTTCTTTCTCAGGATGTACCAAACTGTAGATTTTGCCACTCGTAATATTGTAGCAATTTCTCGGATGGGTTTTTTCTGTTTTCGCAGCTTAAGGATGGCTTCTTTCACCTGCAGAGCTCCTTTGACTGCTTGTTGTCTGTTCACAGCAAAATCTTCCACATGCAAGCACCACACCTCAAATCAACTCCAGGCCTTTTATCTGCTTAATTGATAATGACATAACGACGGACTTGCCCACACCTGCCCATGAAATAGCCTTTGAGTCAATTGTCCAATTACTTTTGAGCCCCTGAAATGAAGGGATTGTGTTAAAAAAATGCTTTAGTTGCCTCACATTTTTATGTAATCATTTTGTTCACCCTACTGAATTAAAACTGAAAGTCTGCACTTCAACTGCATCTGAGTTGTTTCATTTAAAATTCATTGTGGGAACATACAGAACCAAAATTAGAAAAAAGTTGTCTCTGTCCAAATATTTATGGACCTAACTGTAGATAGATAGATAGATAGATAGATAGATAGATAGATAGATAGATAGATAGATAGATAGATAGATACCAAAATTAGAAAAAAGTTGTCTCTGTCCAAATATTTATGGACCTAACTGTAGATAGATAGATAGATAGATAGATAGATAGATAGATAGATAGATAGATAGATAGATAGATAGATAGATAGATAGATAGATAGATAGATAGATAGATAGATAGATAGATACTTTATTAATCCCAAGGGGAAATTCACATACTCCAGCAGCAGCATACTGATAAAAAACAATATTAAATTAAAGAGTGATAACAATGCAGGTATAACAGAAAGTAACTTTGTATAATGTTAACGTTTACCCCCCGGGTGGAATTGAAGAGTCGCATAGTGTGGGGGAGGAACGATCTCCTCAGTCTGTCAGTGGAGCAGGACAGTGACAGCAGTCTGTCGCTGAAGCTGCTCCTCTGTCTGGAGATGATAGTGTTTAGTGGATGCAATGGATTCTCCATGATTGACAGGAGCCTGCTCAGCGCCTGTCGCTCCACCACAGATGTCAAACTGTCCAGCTCCATGCCTACAATAGAGCCTGCCTTCCTCACCAGTTTGTCCAGGCGTGAGGCGTCCCTCTTCTTTATGCTGCCTCCCCAGGACACCACTGTGTAGAAGAGGGCACTCGCCACAACCGTCTAATAGAACATCTGCAGCATCTTATTGCAGATGTTGAAGGACGCCAGCCTGTGTTAGAATGTGTTAGAATATGGTTTTGCACATAGAGGATTTAAAATAACGTTCACAAAGACAAAATCACTTGATAAATAGTTCAAAGTAGTGTTTTAAGAACCTTGAAAGCTTGATGTTATATTGTAAGACTGATATAAAAGAATTAATGATATTGTTTAGTCTCAACAAAATTATCTAATGAAAACATTGCTCAAAGATGAAAAATAATAATGAAATTTTCCATTACAAAAAAAACAAGGAATAAACAAAACATGTAATCTATCCGTCTGAGGTGGTAAAGATGTTGTTGTGTCTTCTTTATCAAAGTTTAGGCAAGATTAGGTCCTCTGTGATGTGGATACCCATGTATCTGAAATGGATCACCCTCTTAACTTAGTCTCTGCTGTTTTCTCCCAAAGTCCATAATCGAGTCCTTTGTCTTGCTGACATTCAGGAGTAGACTGTTGCCACCAAAAACATCATGAATATTTCTTTGCATTTTGCCAAGCTATATATACTAACCCGATGTTCATGAGCTGGGTGGAGCCTTCAACCAAAACACATAATGGAGTAGAAACAAAAACCTGAAAAACCAATCTTACAACAATCTGAATCTGAACCATTAGTTAATTCAAGCGATAGTGATGACAATGTAAATTGGTCATCAGGTGTTCACAGGGATAGTGAAATTGATACATATGGCACTGTACAACTGAACCATCACAATACACCTGATGAATTTTGCTGAGTTCTAATGTGGAGCCACTCAGATTCACACCGTCATAGAGACGGTTCACTGTGTGTAAGAAGGTACATAGCAAAATGATATCGATCAAGTGGAAGAAAAAGAAAGAAGTTAGCCCATTATGCACTGTTCACAATGAAGCAAATGTCATTTGCCTCAGAGGAAATGTGGTAGCCTAAAATAAAGCAAGGGACACACGGTTGTGTGAATCAGGTTTCAAAACATATCACATGAAGGACGTGTACTAAATCTACAGCAATATTGCTGTGTTTTGTTCATCTTTTGATATTTACATGTTTGTTACACAACATATTTTGTTGTTGAATGAAATTTAATTTCTGACTCATTTATTTCTGAGGGTAAACACTAAGGAGGCTACAGGTTGGTCGTTTTAGACATAAACACATCCAAGCAGACTTGATACAATTTTAGAACTAGCCTTTGGGCTTTTCCAAAAGGTGAATTTCATACCTGTAAGAATATTGCCCTTTATCCACTGCTAAACTTAAAAGTGCTTAAATTATTTGGTCTTGTATGGTTTGAAATCGTTGCTGAGCAGGTTTATTTTTGTTGTAAATGTCCATAGGCAAGGGACATGTATAAGGTATGAAGTGGAAATAAACTTTGTGCTCAGAAGCCAAAATGGAATGAAAACCAGTGTGCCAAATTCTGTGTGTTCACTACAAAAGTAGATTACTAAATAATGTAAGTGCCACACAAGATGAACAGGCATCCCATCAGAGAGCAAGAGAAAGGTGACCTACCCAAACGGGACTCCCCAGGTGGATGGACGGATATCCCAACCAAAGGAGAAGAACATGCCTTACCGGGACGGGAAGCCCTAGGCAGATGGACAGGCATCCCAACCGGACATGTTTGTAGGACTTTCCCTGGCCAGGATGAAAGGGAAGGATTGCCTATAAGGGATGTTCATTCTCCCAGGATGCTAGATGGCAGCAGCCCTGGATACCAGTGCCCATTGAGACACCACATGGCAAAGCTGGGAATTTTAGTCTGGTAACGCAAAGGGAGTTGCAGGAAGATACAATCCCTGCTACTGGGAACTTCCATATGACCCAGTAGTACTTCAAACGGGCAAAAGCCCTGGCACTGGAAGTACTCCCGGCTCCTCAATAAAGGGGACCATGCTGCCTTGTCCAAGTGAGTTGGAGCTGGGAGGCAGGAAGGCAACACTCGACTGGAGGAGAACAGTGCGGTAGAGAGAGGAGAGTAATTATTAATTATTATTATTATTATTATTAACTGAAAGAGAAGAGAAAACTGGTTCTGTGCTTGCATTTACAAGGTACTCGTGTAATAAAACACCCTTTTATTTGTACCCAGGATGGTCTTATGTGTTTGTGGCTTACTGGCACCCCCTAGCCTTCACTATAGGCACAGAACTTCTCCACATCAAAATTGTGGTGAAAAAAAATCCCCATTTCCATAGCTACATAAAATGCACAACCTTCTTTAACCCACTTGCCTAGTCCAGAGTTATAGGGGCTAAAGCCTACTGTAATAGAATCAGGTTTTAGGGAAGAGCCCCACCAGATACTCCTGGCTTATCACCAGGCCACTGCAACCATGAACTGGGTGGATAAATGTTACTAACGTAACTTAATCAACTGATTGTGAACGTTGGTCTAAGGAAGTTTGAGTTGCTTGTCCAATTCTCCTGGCATCTTAACGTGATGCACAGGCATCAGTGAAGTGTGAGCTTTACATGTTGCCAGAAATGTTTGAGGGAAGGATGAAATCATCTAAGCCACCATTTCTCATTAATCTGCGAACTAAGCACTCTTTGTCATTATTTTAGTTCGTAACATACATCACAAAACATACCACTCAAATCCCCTTTGAGCAATGGGAGCTTCAATCCATCTTCATTCTGTCACTTAATTCTGGCCCAGTATGTCCGATCGACTGGCACTCAGTCCATGGTAGATCCCTGCCTTGTACTTAGTGCTGCCAGGACAAACAATGCCTTCTCACAGCCCTGAATTTGAAAAGCATGCTACAAAATTAGATGGATGAATGAACTGATGGCCTCCTTAAAGCACCAAGCATTTTGTGCCTAATTTTAAAGGATGAAACTGTTCTGAATGCCCTAAATTCTACACTTACTGGAAAAGAATCTATGGATACCAAAGTGGAATGAACTCGTGTTTCTCAAAGAAGCCATTAGGATTACATGACTTGACTGCTTTGTACAAAGTGAAAACAAGCAACAAAGCAAATGACACCTGCTAAAATTAGCAGTGCAAGACAGTTTGTGTGAAAATAAAACCCTAATTTGATAGAGCCCAGTGTTTATGTTAGATTAATTGGTGTTCCTTATCTGGCTGCTGTAATGGAAAAGATGTGTACAAATCTGCTGGGCAGCTTCCTGGTGTCCATTGTGGTTAGTTGAGGTCCACAACAGTCAGTACCAGGATAAGGTACAGTTATGTGCCCTCACCCCCCAATCCTGGAATGGGATTGAATAGTCTGTTAAAAAACTGAAGCTTACAACAGTTTATAAGCTTTCTGCCATAGAATTCCTCCAACTTTCAATGGAAAATTCAACATTATTAATTTTAATTAGAGACCACAAAATAGCTATAATTAGGCAGCAAGTTAGATTTTGTTAGGGCTAAATTGACAGAAAGGAATTGCATTGTTAGGCAAGTAAAATGCAAATTTAATCAATTTAATTATTAAGTTGACGGAATTAAGGTCTTGGAAAATGTGTTGAAGTAAAATTGTGTTTTTTTTCTATGCTTCAACACATTTATTCAGGGTGATAAACCCACATATGCATTAAAATGCCAAGAAATGTAAGATGGACATTGTGGGGACCGGATTGGAGGCACGCATTTCCATGGGACCCGACTTAACACGTTAAGGTACAGGCTTGATCAGGCCCGGTCTTAGGTATTATGGGGCCCTAGGCGAAAGGGGGGTCCAGGGGCCCCCTGGAAGCTCTGTGAAATGCGTGAAAATTAGACCAAGGAGTCGATCCAGGGCCCTAGGCGGTCGCCTACTTCGCCTATGCCTAAGGCCGGGCCTGGCTTGATATTTTGGTGCTGCAGACAGCATGAAGGTAGGTTCTTTGCAGGGACAGGAAAAATTTGGGGGTTCAGGTGGGATTCCCATACCCTCCTCTAAATTCAGTCAGTCAGTCATTGTTCAGCCCGCTATATCCTAACACAGGGTCACGGGGGTCTGCTGCAGCCAATCCCAGCCAGCACAGGGTGCAAGGCAGGAACAAATCCCGGGCAGGGCGCCAGCCCAGCGCACTCCTCTAAATTACGTTGTTTAAAATACGCTTTGTGCACACTTGATACTCTCTTTCAATACGCAAGATATACAAATTAAAAAAAATAATGATAAACAGTAAAACAGATTTAAGTCGACTAAATTGAACTGATTTGTAGCATGGCAATACTGGTCTGCTAAGTAGTTGGTATGCAATACAAAGAAACAATTAAGTACTTTAATTTTATCCTGTCTTTGCTGTTCTGCTAGCACATTTAGTTTTTCATAAACCTTTATTGTAAATACTCCTCCCTTTACTGTGGATATGAAAACCTTTGGGCTATATAAAAAGTCTCTTCTTGATTCTGGACTCCTACAACTGAAGACAATGCAATAGCAAAAAAGCCCACTTCTTCCATCCTGTACGTCGCCTTGAACAATGTGTACTTTTATTTCAAAAGTGAATTGGCTGGTAAAGATTGTGCAGCTCAAGATAGTACGGCTCCTTTCCAGCCTCAATGGAAGTCTGTAGGCAGAACAACAAGTGCCCAACATGTATAATCTACTATTTACATTGCATAGGACAAGACCCCAAGCTGGCATGTAAAACATGTGCAATTTAACATAAGAAAGACTGCAGACAGAGCAGAACTGTCAAAGATAATCCAAATGCATCAGAATGTATTTCTGACAATTCAGATTTTTTGGCAAGTTCTCAAACACGATTAAAAAAAAAAACACATCCAAATATTTTACAGACAGTCTCATACAATCGGTACGTTGTAGGAAAAAGCTGGGGCCCATAACATTATATTTGCTGACTTTTAATTTTATTCCTACCACATGGCGCCAGGAATTTATTCTAATTACAATAACAGGCTTTTTGTTTAAAAGACTCCATACTGCCTTTGCTAACACTTGGCTGTAGTTGCATGGCAGAAGTGAGAGACAAAACAATCACAAGCAGATCAGCCAGTCACTGAAGTACCTAAAGCCATACAGGAGGCAATTATGTTCCTTTAACTTTGCATTCTGATACAACCACATTTTTTTCTAGAGCACATTTTCATACACAAGTGCTTTACAAGATACCAAAGAAACAGTAACAACAAAAGAAAATCACATTAAATTAGGTAAGAATAATCTATATTACTAAACGACAGTTTAATTTATGCACGGACGGCGGACGCACCAAGGCGCATGCGCACAGCGCCTCGGCGCCCCAGAGTCAAACCCAGCGGCTTCCCAGAGTCAGTAGGTGGCACCCAAACAACACAACCTGTAAACTAAACTTGCTCTAACCCACTGTGCCAGCAGTCAGTGTGGCATATTTGGATCATCCATCCATCCATTTTCCAACCCGCTGAATCCGAACACAGGGTCTCGGGGGTCTGCTGGAGCCAATCCCAGCCAACACAGGGCACAAGGCAGGAAACAATCCTGGGCAGGGTGCCAACCCACCTCAGATATTTGGATCACATGACGGTAATTCAGTATTAAAAGTAAGTTGAAGTATGATTCCTAACAGTAAACGACGTCTACCTAACGACACAGCCACAGAACAACAAAGACGAGACCGCATAGATAAAAACAATACACGGAGGCTCCTACAACGCGCTTCAGAAACACCAGACGCAAAGAAGTCGCGGCTCCACAATGAAAGAGCTCAACTAACAGAAATACAAAAACGAGCCCGTATGGATAGACACAATGAACGATGGCGCCTACAACACGCTTCTACAACAGCAGAGGCAAAGGAGTCACGGCTCCAAAAAGAAAGAGCTCAACGATTAGTAATACAAAAACGAGCCCATATGGCTACGACCTGTAAACTAAGCCTGAGGTACAGCGTGCACGCCAGGTTGTACAGTACAGTATATATGCACAGATGCCAGAGGTAACAGGCAAGTCGTTCACACTACCACCACTGCCAAAAGCGAGACTGCATGGATAAAAAAAATACACGAAGGCGCCTACAACGCGCTTCTGAAACACGCCTCATGACTAGCAGAATCGTACGTCAACGTCGCCACCATACTGTGAGTGGCACTGCTGTGGAGTGAAGTGGACGCACCCACCCTCCATGATATTTCATCCCTCCAAATATCGGAGGGAACAGAAAGTGATTGCCATTCTTGGATTTGCGATTCTTTCGAGAATTGCGGGGTTACTGGTGAATAATAAAAAACACACACACACAATACAAGCTTACATAACCTACAGTAGATACCTAATTAGTATAAGAGTAGAGTCCATACTGTATATACAATATGATAGTACAAGGCTCTAAAGAGGAGGTGGATGATAAGGTGAGTTATCTGGGCCAACAGAAAACACAACAAAATACACAGGGGTTCCAAGGCTAAAAACCAGCTAGGTCCCACTGGGCATTCTAACTAACATTATGCACTTAAGTCATTCCTCACTGTTTCCAAGCTTTGTCCCAGTGGATTCGTCTTATGGACAGCAGGGGCACTTGATCAGGCGGTGGTACAAAACACCAAAGAAAAGCAGAAAAGAAAGTATGGAAAATTAGAGATTAGTAAATACTGCAAATTGCTGAAAAATATAATTCTACACATGTACAGTCTATTAGAAGTAAAACAAATGTATCTTCAATTAGGGATTCATTAGGTGTAGTTATCTCTTACAGTATTTGTTAGAAGAGTACTCGGATTTAACATGAAAAGGTTTCTGGATTTTTACATTTTTTTATTTCGACAACAGGTTTATTACTTTTCATCCCACTGTTTTTCCACTATATCAGAACTCTCACTCTTTTTAGATCAAAATTATTACATGAAATCTTATTTCTAGGAGTTCCATTCCTACCCACATCAGGGTGCGTAAACACGAATTGCTTAAATAAAGGATGCAGTTATATAACATTTTGCCAAGCACAAATTATTTAAAATAAAATGAAATTACAAAAAAAAACAAAAAAAAAACAACAGCAATCACCAATGCAGAAAGAGAGTTCCTGATGAGTGGAATCTTGGGGTGGGACAGCCAATAGTGGGTCACACACTGTCACAACTCAATTATGACTGAAGTGTGTCCTACTGGCATAGTAACAAGAAATCCTCAGGGTTATCAGTTCATTCAACAACAGAATTAAGGAATGGACTCCTTTTTTCTTGCCATACAGTACAGTTTACAAGTCCTACAGAATATTTTAAATAAAGATAACATAAGGCACCTGACCCCAAACTGGATAAGTAGATCAGAAAGTGGCGGTGAAATTCAAAGGTCATAGGTCACTTACAGTTGACTACACTGCAAAACAAACTCAAAAGAATAAAGAATTGTTCTTATACAAAAGCTAAGGGGTAACATGTACAAAGCTGGACAAACAAATTATTAAACTGCGTCACACACGTGTGAAGAGGAGTAAGCTGAATGGACCGAAAGAAGGTAATTCCACGCCAGGCCAGGGGGTGGCGGGGTGCGCTAAACCTTCCTCTGTTTTCTCTGCAGACCAAATACGGGAAAACCTGCCTGATTTCTCTTCAAAGACGTCACTTTCTGGCGCCCCCTGGCCTGGTGTGGAATTACCTTCTTTCGGTCCACTCAGCTTCTTCCTACTGTGACAACTTATTGCAGCTCACATACTTCGTTCACGCTGGTGTAGAGCTGGAAACCGCCCAGCGTGGATGTGGGACATTGTGTATGGCAGGGGTGGGCAGATTCAGTCCTGGAGGGCCGCAGTGGCTGCAGGTTTTTGTTCCAACCCAGTTGCTTAATTAAAAAACAATCCTTGTCAATTATTTAATTGCATGGCTTGTTAGTGCTTTAACTCTGCCATGTCAGGTCATTCTCATATCCTAGATTTATTTTCCTTTCTAAGGATATCATCCGAATGATTTGAAGCCTAAAACAGATGAGTAATTCTCAGTGCTTCACTTTTTTCTCTTCACTTTCCTTCCAAATATTTAATTAAACCAAATAGTGCACGATAAATACACACAGGTGTAAATGAAAACAAGCTAAATGGAGAAATGCTGGTCTCTTTTGTCATTTGCATGGTATTGCTAATTAGGAGCAATTAAAAACCAAGAATACAGCTTTTTAAGACTAAAATAAGCAATAAGGGTTCAAAATCTTAATGAGCGAGACAACTAAAGTGAAGCAGAAGTGTTACTTGAGCAATAAGGGCTTCTTATTAAGCAATTGGGTTGGAGCAAAAACCTGCAGCTACTGCGGCCCTCCAGGACTGAATCTGCCCACCCCTGGTGTAGGGTCTTCTTTTGAATTCATGGTATAAGCATAAAATAATAATAATAATTCATTACATTTATATAACACTTTTCTCAGTACTCAAAGCACTATCCACACAGGGAGGAACTGGGAAGCAAACCCACAATCTTCCACAGTCTCCTTACTGCAAAGCAGCAGCACTACCACTGCACCGCAAGTTACTTACAGTACAAGAGTATTAAATAAACACAATGACTGGAACTGTCAAATTGGGAAACCCATTAGACCTCTTGAAATAGTTTAAAATAAGGACTGTTTCATTTTTCTGACGAATTTCTTCAGTTTTGAAGGAACTTGAATTGTAAGAAGTTGAGAAACAGGCAACTCTCTTCAAAAGGACAAACATCAGCACCATCAGATCATAGGTGCTTAAAAAAACTGAGAGATCATTCTATAGACTCCAGCATTCATATCAATGGAAGAACAACCAGTAAGCCACCAAGGGTATAAAGGTATTCTGAAGTGCGCAAAGTGCTTGAAAAATAAATGAAATTGGATATGTTAGGGAAGCAGAGTTGTTCATTTTCTTCCTAATGTTTTCAAGACTTACTTTTTGGAAATGCATCTTTGGAAAGAAATAATCTGGTGACCTCTAGTGGCAAGAACCATTTTTTAAGCCAAAATCTGAAAACAATTTTCTTCCCCCCCCCACACTTTTATTTAGCTGAGAATATTTGCAGGCACAAAGCTAATGAACCACAGAGCAACAGGCATAAAGTGCTAATTATTCAGAAAGGAGGGGGGGTTTGGGGGGGGTGGAAAGGAACATTTAAAAAGCAGTCTTCTGTACATTATGTCTGTAGTACTAGGGTGCTGTACCGTGTTAGCCATTATGGAAGTAGTGAAAGCCAAGCAAAATGACACCTTTTATTGGCTAACTAAAAAGATTACAATCTGCAAGCTTTTGAGGCAACTCAGGCTCCTTCTTCAGGCAAGATGTAAGCCTGGCAATACTGGTCTAGTTAGCCAATAAAAGGTCTCATTTTGCTTGACTTTTCACTACGTACATTATGTATGAAATTAAAAAGCCCTCCCCTAAAACAAAATATAAAACTTTATAAAATTTCATAGAAATAATTTTTCAGCAGCAAGCTAAAGATTTCTTGTTCTAAACATGCATTCGCTCCATTTACATACATTTCCTGTCCATTGAAGAGAAAAACAAAAAAAATACACACTTTTCATACACCAATGCCAATACTGTGATGGTTTACACTTGCATTCAACGGTTGTCTTTTTACTCCGCACCCTGGTTTTCCACAGTTATCCCAAAGATTTAAACTTCAAGAGGGGCACCATGTCTACGGAACATCTGTCCTGTCCAGTAGGCAAAGCATCCATATGGTTCAGCATCTCAGTCTCTTGTTGCAAGCAAGGCTTCAAATCTAGATTTTGAAAGTGAATAGGGAACATTCCATATGGTGTCATATAGTAAAGCTGATATGAAAAATCTAAGGATTTTACACAACATAATTAAAAACCCCAAACAAGTCAGGAAATTGAGCAAGGTGAAGGAAATATCAGACAGACAGACAGACAGACAGACAGACAGACAGACAGACAGACAGACAGATAGATAGATAGATAGATAGATAGATAGATAGATAGATAGATAGATAGATAGATAGATAGATAGATAGATAGATAGATAGATAGATAGAAAAAAACCCCACACACAATTCGGCATTTTTATTATACTGGGACAGCAGAGTACATGTGTTCAAAAGCCTTCTGTATCTGTAAAATTCAGGCAAAATGTGCCACCAGAGCCTGCTCGAGAATAATCCTCCTAACAGTGACACAAGTGAGTGCCAGACTCATTGAAGCACTCATCACACAGGACCATCTCACTCTTGCATTTGTTTCCATCTACAGAATTCAGTAATAATCAACTTTGTTGTAATAATCAACTAATATTTCTTAATTATTGTGTGCCACAAAGAGTCCTAAAAGGACAGGCCTGCACGGAGAACACTCTCCAAGGCGTGACATCCTAGAACACCATCACTGCAGAATTTTCAAGATGGTTGATAACATTGTTCTTCAAAAACTGTGTTCTTGTAGTTGCCATAATCTCAAAAACCTTACGGTTGAGAATTAAACAATGAACTAGCAGAAATGCACAATAGAAGAACACTTCAGTATGTGCTCTTTAAATTGTCATGCTGTTGTCATCTATACTGAAAACAAAAGACTCAGCTGCCTGAAATCACCCTTTCAACAGCAGCACCATCACCACCGCCCCCCCCCCCCCCCCATCTATGACCCTGAACTTGACTAAGTAGATTTAATAATTGAGATCTGTCATTTATTCATCAAACAGAGGACAAAATCAAAACATCATGACAAAATACAAAACAACCAACTTGCACACAGCTCTGGGAAAGCTTTTCTAGGTTTTTGAGCCAAAGAAATTCAGTAAGTAATGTGTCTATTATGAGGTGAAAGGGAAGGAAGTGCTCCATTTATCATCCTTGTAAACATAACTGAGGGGCTCACAGGGTGTAACAGAAGGCCCTGGGCAAGCATTGCAAGGATTTAAAAAAATCATTTTATTTACAAATCCAGTGTAAAAATTCTAACTTAACATAAGCCACCTTAATTTAGGGTGTTCACATGAAATGTCATGATTTTTTTCATGAGGGAGAAGTACATAAAGAATAGTTTTGTCAAATATTTAAAATGTAAGCTCCAAGTAAGAAGAAATTTGTAATTTCCACCCTCTAATAGGAGTCCATAGAGTGCTTGATAACTAGTAAATGATCAAAAATATATTTGTAATCCCTGACCTTGAAAGTATCATTTTTAAGTATCATTAAAATGATACTTCAAATGTTCATGTCTGGAATTTATCAAGTTTAATCTTCTGTCAGTGGCTCTTAGAAGGCTAGGACTACCAGTAAAGAATCAAATACTTTATCAAAAATCTCATATTTGTTATCAGCAACCTTGAAATAGCAAAACACTCTATATGCATTTATTAGCGATACTCCTTTTCAGAAAGCTTCCAAAAAAAAAAAAAGGTTAATTTTGAATCCTTGTATCCCATTATGCCCGGGATTGGTTCCTGCCTTGCGCTCTGTGTTAACCGGGATTGGCTCCAGCAGACCCCCGTGACCTTGTGTTCAGATTCAGCGGGTTGGAAAATGGATGGATGGATGTATCACATTAGAGTGTGAACCTCAGGGGTCAGTTGATGTGGCATGCACAACTTCAAGTTCTTTTGATCGATTTTGCTGAAGACACATACTGGTGTATTCTGCCCAGACTATGGCCTAAATTTTTTTTCTTTCTGGTCTACATGGCCAATAATAGGAAGGGACTCCAAAAAGCTCCACATCTAGACATTGAGAGAAGTCAAACTGTATATCATACAGTGCATCCGGAAAGTATTCACAGCACATCACTGTTTCCACATTTTGTTATGTTACAGCCTTATTCCAAAATGGATTAAATTCATTTTTTTCCTCAGAATTCTACACACAACACCCCATAATGACAACGTGAAAAAAGTTTACTTGAGGTTTATTAAAAACTAGCAAAATACCCGCGCTTCGCAGCGGAGAAGTAGTGTGTTAAAGAGGTTATGAAAAAGTAAAGGAAACATTTTAAAAGTAACGTAACATGATTGTCAATGTAATTGTGTTGTCATTGTTATAAGTGTGGCTGTCATATATATATACATATATATATATATATATGGCAGCAACACTCATAACAATGACAACACAATTACATTGACAATCATGTTACGTTATTTTTAAAATGTTTCCTTTTCTTTTTCATAACCTCTTTAACACACTACTTCTCCGCTGCGAAGCGTGGGTATTTTGCTAGTATATATATATATATATATATATATATATATATTACACATACATATACATACATATACACACATACATGCAGTTTCAATAACATAGAAATCAATATAAACAACATTAACATAATTATCATATGAGAATATGAAGTAATATATAAGAAGCACATTTCATATAAATATAAATTATTAAACAGTAAAATCTTCTTCTGTAATTTGCTACCGTGGCTATTCGTTTGTCTGTCCAGGATTTTAAATCACCTGTAGCTCGCAAACCGTTTCACCTATTGACTTGAAATCTGGTACACATATAGTACGTCACGTCTACTATCCGCTTTATGGGTGATGATTGTATTACTCTTTTTATCCATCCATCCATTTTCCAACCCGCTGAATCCGAACACAGGGTCACGGGGGTCTGCTGGAGCCAATCCCAGCCAACACAGGGCACAAGGCAGGAAACAATCCTGGGTTTTTATCTTTATTTTATTTTATTGTAGAATCAACTCCTATCTGCGCACACCAGGGCGGCCGTGGACGGATGCGTATGGTGTATTCACTCCACGTTATCGTGCATTGCGCTGTCACTGGTATTTTGATAAAAGAATTTGAACAACATATAAGAAGCGTATAAATTATTAAACAGTAAAACATTAACATTTAAGAAGTAAAGTTACATTAAGTACTACTGCAGTGCCTTCGGGTATACCTCATTTTTTGTTTGCTCATTACATGCTTAAATGTATACATTTTTTGGTGCACCTACCCGAGAACACGCGACATATAACCGAGCGTGGGAGAAGCATGGATTTTAAACACGCGTTGAGTTCATCTGCTGGTCTCCCTCGTGGAATAACTGGTAATGTTTGACTAAAATCTACAGCGAGTAAAACGACATTACGTCCTATTTTTTTTTTTACGATCTCTGAGATCTTGCTTTTTTCGGTTCAAGGCTTCATAAGCTCTTTTATGTTCTATGGTGTACTTATCCCAACCCATCATCTTTGAATGTTGCAACACTTTCGCCTTGTATGTAGATCGGGGTAATTACATTCATTGCATTCCTAGTCTGAATCACAATCCGATTGTATGGGTGGTTACCTGGCACTGTAGGGTTGCCACCCGTCATTTAAAATACGGAATCGTCCCGTATTTGAGAATGAAATTGCGCGTCCCGTTTTGAATCAATACGGGATGGGACTTGTCCGTATTTTTTTTATCATTTTTTTTAAAGCAGCGTCTCATGCAAATCATCCCACACGCATTTTATGAAGATGCCTCCTTTCCTACTTTTGATTGGGTAATACTTGATGCCATCGTTAGTTTGATTGGTCTTTTTAACTGTCCAGTGAGGAGGGCGGGTCTTTTAAGTAGAGTCTGCAAACTGTTGGCACTGGGATGTGTCACCCGCTGCACTATGCGTCCCTTATTTTTTTGTATTAAAAGTGGTAACCCTACCTGGCAGGTAACACTTATGTTTGGTCATGAAGTCGTCTAAAATCCGCCACGTGCCCTCTTTTAATTGTGAGAAGCAGATATATATAGCCAAATTCTCGCGCTTCGTTGCGGTGAAGTACTGCTTTTAATTTTTTAAGAAGAAAATAAAACCTTTTTAAACGGATCGAAAATATACCAATAACAATTTGTTAAGGATCTGTTTTTTTGTGAACCTCGCTTTTCACAGCTGTCCCGCTACGGCGTGTGTTTCGTTTATTTGACAGTATGTAGATCGTGGTAATTAAATTCATGGCATTCGTTTTCTGAATCACAATCTGACTGTATGGATGGTTACCTGCTAGGTTACGCTTGTGGTTGGTCAGGAAGTCGCCTTACATCCGCCACGTGCCCTCTTTCTGTTCCCAGAAGCTGATCATAGAATGGTTTTAATAGTTTACTTTCAAATAATGCAAAGAGTATGCGACACGTGTTTCTCCTTAATTCTGGGCTCATCAGGCATACACACTCACTGCATCCCCTCTCGAGAATCGAATATCGTCAGCGCCAGAGTTGAAGCCCCTAACGTTGCAGTCAGCAAGTGGGCTAACATCCGCCATGTGCCGTCTTTCAGTTGCGAGAAGCAGATCATAGAATGGTTGAAACTGTTGCCCCTAACGTTGCGCTACGGCGTGTGGTTCGTTTATACCTCGTGTCTTCTTATTAAACTTTTATCTCACGAATATGTTATTGCAATCCGCAGCGGGAGCGTTTCTATAAACTTAATTTAAACTTACGTTTTACACCGTGCTTTGTTTCCCTTATGAACATGCTTGTATGCTTCACTCGCTCCCTTCTCAATTGTTTAATGAATTTTTTGTTCTTCGCTGTTTGCGGCTCCTCCTTCATTTGTCCCTACTGCATTCACAGTCTTTTCACGTTATTGCAATCCGCAGCGGGAGCGTTTCTATAAACTTAATTTAAACTTACGTTTTACACTGTGCTTTGTTTCCCTTATGAACATGCTTGTATGCTTCACTCGCTCCCTTCTCAATTGTTTAATGAATTTGTTGTTCTTCGCTGTTTGCGGCTCCTCCTTCATTTGTCCCTACTGCGTTCACAGTCTTTTCACGTGATTATGTGGGAGGCGTGATGACGTGACACTCAACTCCTCCTCCCACGGCCATCGAGCTGCCGTCCATTACAGTATATTGTGAAAAAAGAGGTTCCAGTTATGACCGTTACGTTTTGAATTTCGAAATGAAACCTGCCTAACTTTTGTAAGTAAACTGTAAGGAATGAGCCTGCCAAATTTCAGCCTTCCACCTACACGGGAAGTTGGAGAATTAGTGATGAGTGAGTCAGTCAGTCAGTGAGTGAGTGAATCAGTCAGTGAGGGCTTTGCCTTTTATTATTATAGATAAAATAAAAAAATTGAGAAATCCCATGTACGTAAGTATTCACAGCCTTTGCTCAATACTTTGTCGATGCACCTTTGGCAGCAATTACAGCCTCAGGCCTTTTTGAATATGATGCCACAAGCTTGGCACACCTATCCTTGGACAGTTTCGTCCATTCCTCTTTGCAGCACCTCTCAAGCTCCATCAGGCTGGATGGGTAGCGTCGGTGCACAGCCATTTTAAGATCTCTCCAGAGATGTTCAATCGGATTCAAGTCTGGGCCACTCAAGGACATTCACAGAGTTGTCCTGAAGCCACTCCTTTGATATCTTGGCTGTGTGCTTAGGGTCGTTGTCCTGCTGAAAGATGAACCATCGCCCCAGTCTGAGGTCAAGAGCGCTCTGGAGCAGGTTTTCATCCAGGATGTCTCTGTACATTGCTGCAGTCATCTTTCCCTTTATCCTGACTAGTCTCCCAGTTCCTGCTGCTGAAAAACATTCCCACAGCATGATGCTGTCACCAGAATGCTTCACTGTAGGGATGGTGCCAGGTTTCCTCCAAATGTGACGCCTGGCATTCACACCAAAGAGTTCAATCTTTGTCTCATCAGACCAGAGAATTTTCTTTCTCACGGTCTGAGAGTCCTTCAAGTGCCTTTTGACAAACTCCAGGCGGGCTGCCATGTGCCTTTTACTAAGGAGTGGCTTCCATCTGGCCACTCTACCATACAGGCCTGATTGGTGGATTGCTGCAGTGATGGTTGTCTTTCTGGAAGGTTCTCCTCTCTCCACAGAGAACCTCTGGAGCTCTGACAGAGTGACCATCGGGTTCTTGGTCACCTCCCTGACTAAGGCCCTTCTCCCCTGATCGCTCAGTTTAGATGGCTGGCCAGCTCTAGGAAGAGTCCTGGTGGTTTCGAACTTCTTCCGCTTACAGATGATGGAGGCCACTGTGCTCATTGGGACCTTCAAAGCAGCAGAATTTTTTCTGTAACCAATCCTGTCTCAGAGGTCTACATACAATTCCTTTGACTTCATGCTTGGTTTGTGCTCTGACTTGAACTGTCAACTGTGGGACCGTATATAGACAGGTGTGTGCCTTTCCAAATCATGTCCATTCAACTGAATTTACCACAGGTGGATTCCAATTAAGCTGGAGAAACATCTCAGGGATGATCAGCAAAAACAGGATGCACCTGAGCTCAATTTTGAGCTTCATGGCAAAAGCACTGAATACTTATGTACATGTGCGTTCTCAATTTTTTTATTTTTAATAAATTTGCAAAAATCTCAAGTAAACTTTTTTCATGTTGTCATTATGGGGTGTTGTGTGTAGAATTCTGAGGAAAAAAATTAATTTAATCCATTTTGGAATAAGACTGTAACATAACAAAATGTGGAAAAAGTGATGCGCTGTGAATACTTTCCGGATGCACTGTATGTGGAGGTTTTCTTGTACCGGTGAGTCAGAGGGTGCTGGACAAGAGGAGATTTCAAAACACTCACAAATACTTCTTATGAACATAAAAAACAGTGCTTCACATTTTACATAATGTACAGAAAACAAAAAAAAAGTCAAAAAACTGCAATATCAAGAGACATGCAGTCATTAATCAATCAAGTCAATCTCATATCAGACATATACGCATGCACAGAAATGAATCAATAGGCACTGTATGAAAGTCCTCCTCTTGCACTGGCACCGAGACAATGATAGCCAAGACACTGATGCGTTGCTGATGAGGCAAAACCGTTCCTGCAAGATTTCAATGAATCACAAAAATCATTTTCTAATTTACACATTGAAAAAAAGTCACACGTAACAAAGTAAATGCTTGTTACTTGCTGGTGCCATCATTCATGTGCACAAGTGGAATCCAAATTGAAGGGTGATATATACCTTTCATGCACACAAGTAAGGCTCCAGACTGAAACACACACTTGGGAGCAACTGGTATATAAAATAACATTTTGGAACCCAATTTACTTTAGTCTTCATATTACAGAAGCTAAAAATGTTCATATTAACACAGAAAAGAATTTCTGCTCTGTGCCTGTTTACCTTTTATTGGCCAGTTCTTCCATTTTTCCATTGCAGTTGACCTCTGACTGTGGATCTTTTTTAGCTCAAAAATAAAAAACTATGTACAGTTTATCTTGAACATCAGCGTGGATCACAGACAGACACAGGACACCCAAGACCAAAACACACACGTTTATTATTTTCATCACAGCACAATACACACAGTGCACAAACCCCACAATGCTCAGTCCTCTCATCTCCTGTCCTCAACTCCTCTCTTGCAAGCTCTGTCCTCTGCCATCTGACTCCGGCTCCCTGAATGGAGTGAGGCGTCCCCTTTTGTAATGCACCTGAATGTGCTCCACGTTGCTCCCTGACGCTCTTCCTGGTGTGGCGAAAGTGCTGCAGTCCAAGGCTCCGGGATTGTCCAAGCGCCCTCTGGCAGTGGCCATGGTCCCCAACAGGATTGAGCTTCCAAGCTCCAGTCCCGTGGCCCTGATGCAAACCAGGGGGGCTGCTCTCTTGTGTCCCAGGAAAGTATTGCCTCCCTCTCGGTCCTTCCACTCCTCAGGCGTCCCAGTGGGGAAAGGTCCCCGGTCATCTGCCACAACAGTTATAACTGGAGTGTCCACTCATAAGACTTTTGGAGCAATATCAAGTACCACCAAAATAACAGTGTCCCTTTGCCATCATTAATATTGAGGTTTGAGCAGAGCACTACACACAGGGCTCAGTCTCAAACTGATCAAGTGAAGGGCTTTTTAAGGTGATCCAATGCTGAAACATTAAGTGAATTGCATGGTTTTGATTTTATTCTGTCATGTGCAGAAAAGTCTTATTCGCGTTGTGCAACTAATATCGGTAGTAAGGCTGTTTTGTCAAGATAATCTCACACAAAGTACTGTAAGACATGTCTGCAGACTGTCCTTTGATGAGCAATCTGAGCGATATCCACTCAGTCTGGGCAATCTCTACATCACAGCAGAGAAATGAAAGTATATACTCTCCTACATTTTCTTTTAGCAGTGCACCTATCCCACTTCATGTGCCCAATGTTAATGCTATCTCTCTCTGCACCAGTGCAATGATTTTATCTTGCCATATCCTGTGTCATTATCAAAAATCTTCAATATATCCATTCCTTTTTTTTCTATATCAGGTTTTCAAGATGCATTTTATGAATGGCAGTTTCTCATATCCATCACGTAGGTCCTATTATGTTTTCAGCTTTTTGAAAGTCCTTTGATAGTTTACATCTCTGTGACTATCATAAAGTAGGTGCTATTAATAAAAAATATTCAAAAAGAGACAAAAAGAACGGATTTTCTTGAAGTACACCACTATATATCATATGCTGTTGAGCATTTCAGGTAAGGCCAAAGGAAGGCAACAGGCAGAAGCAAATCTTCAGTTTCAAAAGGCAGGCTTGAGTCGGTAAAATGTCATTTACAAAGCTCAAGAGTTCAATTTTAGATCCATCATTTCAATTTGCAGATGTTTTCTTCGATTGTAAGGATTGCTGCCGAAAAAAAATGTAGTCAGACGTGACTATACAGATGTGTCAGTTTTCAACCAACACATTTCCCTCTGCTTTATACACGGCTGCATCAATAAAAATGTACATGGCTGTGTGCAGAGGTGCAAATATAATAGTTTTTCTATTTCATCCTACCTATCAAAAATATACACAACACAGCAGGATATGGGGCAAATCATACTTTCAAAAAAAAAAAATGATCTGGGTATTGAGGTAACGCTGCATATAGCTACAACAATGTGCTCAGAAAATTCATAACCACTGCTGTCCAGAGAGATTTGAGCAATCAGCTTCTGTAATTCCACTGTCAACATTGAAATGCATTACCTTCTGTTGATACGGAAGCCACAAGAGCTTTCCTGGATGAAAAGCCGGTTATGGGCTTGTTCAAAAGTCTTTGTAAGTGAGACCCTAGAGATGAGAGCCAGCGACTGCCTCTTCTACCAAAGTGCATCCATAATATAAACAAGAGACTTGATTTCAATCTGCAGTACAATAAAATAAAATCGGAAGGACAAACAAATTAGACAGATTTACAAATATGAGCTCTAAGGTCTTTTACACTTTCTGTGAAGAGGGCTTTTCCTCACCCCAGTAACTTCAGTGCAGCATTACTTTATACATTAGGGGTTACTTTCACATCTGAAACGCTAAGAAATGTATAAAACTTTAATGCTCAATACAATGGATGGCAGTTTTCTGGGTTTTTTTTTTTAATAATAAAAAAAGAATCTCCTCCCAGTTTTCATTTTTTCTTTCCACTTTCCAAAGAGATGTCTATTAGGCTAACTGGAAACATCATTAAACTCACTCCATCAGTATGAGTGTGTGCATGAGTGTTTGTCCTGCTTTGGACTTGGACTGGTCCATCGGGGCGTGGGATGGGGGTGGTGGTGGTGGTAATGGTAAACTCTTGCGTCACATAATCCAGTGTTTCAGTGAGTTGCACAAGTCATTGGCATTGTCACGGAATGTATTTCCACTCTCGGCTCCGACATATTCAATGCCATTTTGAACAAACAACTGGATAACTGACATGTGGATTAAGAGACAAGAGTAACAAGATTTTTTTTTCCCCTCCTCAAATGTTTTTCACATCGTTTGCCATTGTACAGCACTGGTCATCATTAAGTTATGTCATAAACATTTTTCTCTCGATTCTGCATGACAATGACCATCACCACTAAGTATATGGGCTAAGTAAAACATGAAAAAAAATTTTAGGTGGAGTGCTCCTTTAAGTGTAAATGATTAATATTCACTCAGAAAGCAAGGGAGAGAAAGAACATGGACAATCGATGGGTGATCAGCCATTAATGCTGCTGTTGACATGATTAATGGCATAAACCATCTCCCTTTTTACCTTACCCATTACAGTGATGTACCCTGGTCAGCACTACCAAAGTAGATTTGAGTTTATTGTGCACCTAGTAGAAGATGAAGACAATACCTACACTTACTTTATTTAATCTTAAAGCAGAGGGGAAAACAAAAACAAACAAACACTGAATGGGAAAATAAAGTTCTTAATTTTCTTAGCATTAGGTTTACCACCGGAAAAACAAGCCAAAAAACACTAATTTTTTTTCAACATGCAGGAACAAGTACCGTATTTTTCGCACCATAAGACGCACTTTTTTTTCCCCAAAAGAAGGTTGGAAATGTCTGTGCGTCTTATGGAGCGAATATTGCATCACAGACCATGATGTGTATTACCTGACAAAAGTCGACATCCAGGGGTAGAGGGCGACAAAACTCACTGTTACGTTACAGGCATTCCCTCTGTGCTTGGAGGAATGTTAGACTCATTGACTCGGCATCTAATCCTTGCATGTGCGTGAGTTGCGAAATCTAAACAAATATAAGCAAAGGCAAGATAGCATCTACATCTCATGAGGGAGCGAAGCGAGTGCAGAAAACAAAATACTCAGCAGACGATGTTTTGCGCATTATCACTGAGTTGGACTCTGGACTCGATAGATTACCAGCCCCTCGACTACTTCAGGCTGTTCTTTCCTGAAGCCGCCTTTCAGCTACTGTCAGACGAGACAAACAGGTATACAGAGCAATTTTTTGAATCGAGGGCTGTGCTTGCACCACATTCTCATTTTTCAAACTGGAAACCCACAACAAAACACGAGATGAAGGGCTTTGTGGCATTACAAATATAGATGGGACTAGACTGGCGATATAACTTCAGGGAGCATTGGTCCAAACGTGCTTTGTCCTCTGGTGGCTTTGGACAGGTTATGTCGCGTGATGATAGGTACGTGATGCTGCAAAGTGATTGTGAGCAACTGAGCTTAATAAATTCTGACACTAGCGATGAGGAGTTCTTGGGGTTTCCATAAAACTAGAAGAATGCTTGAACCTTAAAGTCTCTCCTTATTTGTTAATGACAGTGATGATGTTTCTTAATACCACTGTTGAATTTACATGGTTGAAATATTATTCTGCTATATTTTATTAAACATATTAGTGCACCATTTGGTTCAGAATATTTTTTTTCTTGTTTTCCTCCTCTAAACCTAGGTGCGTCTAATGGTCAGGTGCGTCTTATGGAGCAAAAAATACGGTAAATACTAAAACGTCAACATAAATACCGTAGGAGAGGCATGTCTAGTATCTACTGCTGTAGCGATGCAGATTTAGTACACGTCTTTCTTGTAATATGTTTTAAAACCGTCACCAACACAACTCAAAGTTACAATCAGGACAGATATTTTTTTTCCTGTTGCTTGATCATGAATGGATAGAACGTCAATGGCTGGTCTGTATGAGCAATGGGCCCCTTGTGTTTTTGTAAGACACCAAAGTGCAAGATCTTAGTGACTTCCACATTTCCCTGAAACAAACATGAACAGTCACTGCATTATGAACAGCGCTAGGGGATAACATTTTTCTTCTCTTTCTACTTGATTACAACCACTTTGTCTTTTTTGCTACAAAGCTACTTGCACCACGGTGAACCTTCATGGGACCGAATTCACCACACATTACAGCTGTTCAATCGTGCCGTGTCATATACATGGTTCAGTTTCAGTTTGTTCTGAAACTGGCTTTACAGCTTCTTGTTTACACATTTTGGTTGAAGACTCATGAATATTGTTGAGACACCTTAGAGAGGCAAAGCAGATTGAAAAATTCAGAACTTTTTGCTGTAATTTTTTCAACTCAATGTCAGCAGAATACTGTTCCAAGAGTTATTTGACCTTTACCCAATAAAGCAAATAATTACAATGTAACGGATGTCACATATTGTTTTTATTGTATGCTTTTAACTGTTTCTGCCGCTTGCCCTTTAGTGATGATGTCCCTGGCAATTAATCTTTATGGGATATCTCTTTAAGGGGAGTAGGGGTCCAAACAACGCCTGAGGGTCCTTGCCGAAATTAACTTTGGTGGTGACGTAAATCTTCCTTAAAAGGCAAGGAGGCGCGTAGTTTAAAGGAGGGAGAAGAAAAAGTAAAGAATCGAGGAGGGCGGAGGAAGAAGGAAGTTGGTTTAAAGAAGTATCTGGGAAGGAGAACAGAATTGGTTAAAGAAGCGGTTGGTAAAGCACGGAAGGCTCCGAAATCACGGTTGGACGCAACGAAGAGCTGTGCGGGCTAATCGGAAGGATCTTCGGAGTGCACGGCTTTAAGTTGAATTTGTGATGAGGGCAGCGGCCATGGAAGGACGCTAACGCTCAGACTCCCGGGTGAGACGGATTGCAGTTTTTAACTAAGAATCGTCGCCAAGCCAGTGAGATTGCTCCTTTTTACCATTAAATACAGTTTTCTAGTCAGCGGAGCTTAGTGACTGAATTACTGGATTATTCACTGACTTTCCAGGCCGAGTGGCTAAACTCTTTAAATCAACGATATATAAAAAGGACTGGGGAACGAGGGGGGGATTGTGAGACTGTATATCTAATTTATATTTGTATATATGTGTATATGTGTGTATTCCTACAGATATTTATTGTGAATTTATGGGGTGTGTGGTTAAATAGGATATATCTCTGTTTCTTTCTTGCTTTCTTTCTTGCTTTCTTTCGGGATATTATATAAGGAGTGATTTAACTGGTGTTTATTATTGGTGTGATTTATAATATATATTCTTTTGATTTGGCTAAACAACTGTTGGGTAATTATTTCATTGTTTGTTTTTTTTTGTATAAATCCATAAACAACTCCATCTGGGGACATCAAAATTGGGTCGAAGGTTCTGTCGGTTTTCGGACATTATAGTAATATTTTTCCTAAGAGTAGGAGTGTTTCGTGTGTTCCGGGCTCCTCATTCAACAATTAGGGGAGTTCGCTACAACAATGTCACCCCATATCCAACTTGGGCTTAACCACAATTAAATAGAATTCCGAGCCAAGTCACATTCTGCGTTAATGCCAAGGAGTTTAAGGGTTGAAAATCTGAATGTGTTTCTGCTAGCCTGTATAGCTTACAACACAAAATGCAAATGCGCCATTAACAAATGGAACAAATTTGACCATTATGAGCCACTTAGCATGTTAGACAATTTAATCCTGAGAGAAGTTTTTGTGTACACATGTTCCGATAACATGGGTTATCATTTCACTAAAAGTCTTTAACTTAAAACATGTCAAATTGACCAAAAGACTACACACTGTCACACACGTGTGCATGTGAGGCAGTTAAAGGGCTTGAATGAGGGTAATTCCGAGCCAGACCGAGATGTAGCAGAGTGCGCTGACTCTTTTTCTCGCTTTTCTACAGACCTTCACGGGAAATTTCGCCTGGTCCTGATGATGTCAAGTCTGATTCCGATCTCCTTTGACGTCACTTCCGGGTCGGAGCCTGTGGATGAAGACCTTTCCGGTTCCAACCCCCCTGATGTCATTTCCTATATTCCTATAAGCCGCTACTTCTCCCCTATCCCCTCATTTCTATTCTGGACTCCAATCTGTACACATCAGTACAAACCTTTAACTATTTTGCAGCCAGGAAATAATATACGGGTGGCTGCCCCAAACCTTTCTGTGGTTCCTTTGATTTTGTGACAACACCTACAACCAAATGACATTACAAGCTAATTGTATACAGGTAAAAGGGATTACCTTTTAATTTTTTGCTACCTTTAACCCATCATATTTTCCTCTGCCATGGTTTGCCAGATGGCGGCCCTACTATAAGCAGCTTGCACATACTTTTCATTCTCTTCAAATATAGATTTTTGAACTGGTACATAGTGCAAAGAGACCGTTTTACCTAATTAGGAGAGAAAGCATTTTATCTAAGTGTCACTCTATACATTATTTTTCAAAATACAAAAAAGTCAACCTTTTACTTTGCACTGGTAAGCAAAAGGCGAATTATGGCTTGATAGAAAATTTTTGTCACAAAGGTAAATCTACCAAAAATTGTGACATAAATAAACCAAAACCAGGATGGGTAAAACTGCCTCATTTTCAACAAGTGGCAAATATCTTTCCAAGTTTGTTATCTTCTCATTTTTGGTGCTATTTACGAGGGACGTACAAAATGTTTCCGCATGTTTATATTTTCATTGTAAATGGTGAAGGCAGGAGGAGTAGTAATTTTGCATAAAAATGTTGGTATGACGCTGGGAAAATGGCATCGCAAACGAAGGTGACTATGTAGAAAAGTGATGTAATTTGTTTTTGAAATTCTTAATAAATAGAGTTAAAAAAAAACTTTGAACATCCCTTGTATTTGTATTTCAACAGATACAGTAAATACTCCGAAACCAGAACATAAAAACTGACAGAGTAAAGCTGTAAGAGATGAGAACTTTGACACTTAATCCCACCATATCCTCAGTTACATTTGAAGAAAAAAATTTATATTTTAGCCAATTCAATGTAAATTTTCTAATATAATGTTAGAACATTCAAATGAGGAGTTTAGGGTGTAAATGCCTTAGGACACTCATTTCCTTCAAATGAACATCATTCTGGAGTTTTCTGGCCACTGACATAATCTGTGTTTAAACTGTATTAATTCTTTAGATGATCTTTGTTGGGTTATGTGAAATTACGTTGATCATCTACACACAATACAATGAGATTTTCATGTTTCCTATAGACTGCAGTAGGACACAGCTACCTTAATAAAGGAAGAAGTTGTCAGTGTGTCCATCTGGTTGCTATATCTGTCATTCCAACAGATGGAATCACATACTTTACGGTCATAAAATGCATTGCATTTGTCATTCTAACAGATCGTGCACTACAGACCTTTGAGGTAATACAATTGATGGCGCACTACAAACATTAACACTGAAGTCTATGTTAATAACTTAGATTTCACTCAGTCCTAGATCGGTAGCACATCTAGTAAGATAATGAATGTATCCAACACCATCAAACAGGTAAATGCAGTTGTGGGCACAATTACGACAAATTGTTTATCAGATGGTAAAACATGTACCTGAACTTAGCCATGTGAGAGATAATGGCCTTGTACAGTTTGTCAGAGGAAACTGATTGTACATCACAACGGCAGGGCTTAATAAGTTTGTATAACTTTTCTTGATATAGTCTAAACTAATCAAAATATGGCCCTAAAATACTATACAAACCCTGTTAATGTACAGTATTGCAGATTAGGTGCAGTACCTGCCTGATTTGCTCCTTTGGTAACTGGTCCACTTGCAGCCCAAAGCAGAGTTTCGAAGTCAATGGATAAAACTATGAAAGCATGCATTATGGCTACAAATTGTGCAGTTTATTCTAAAGTTCTAGCACAAACAAAATTGATGTTTGTTGCTTCAGTAGAGAATTCTCACACACAAACACGAGTCTGGTGGGGAGAAATGCAATATATACACATACATTGTGTGGGATGGCCGGCCATATATTCCGGCCCACACCTCCAAACCGCCAGGTGGAGCCCTCCCAGCAGTATGGAGGCTCCCCGAATCCCAGCAGGGTCTCATGGACCTTGTAGCTTTTACAAACAGCCCTGCTGGATATCATGGGGACCACCAGGAGCCGCTGTAGGGAGGCTATATAACCCGGAAGCACGTCCTGGTCACATGGACAGAAGGAACGACGTGCTTCCGGGATGAAGAAAAGGACTTTTAATCTGACCCGGAAGTGATAACGAATCATGGACTGCAGGGTTGGAACCACTTTCGGGTCTGGGGATATAAAAGGACTTTGGGAAAGCCCAGACGCTGAGCAGAGCTGGGAGGAAGGGTGGCTAAGTGTCTGGGAGAGGAGGATTGTTAGTGTAATTGGATTATTGTGAAGTATATGAGTATTGTGGAGTGGAGGGTGCTTTGTGCACGTTATTATAATAAAAAGTCAAGATATTGGAATTTTACCTGGTGTTTGGCATGGTACCTGAAGGTTCAAGAGGACGACAGCACCCTCTACTGCTACAACATATTCATACACACTCTGACACACACAAACCTTACCTCCAGGCAAATGAGGAAATGATGTTATGTTATGTTCTGGTATGACACTTCATCTGTACAAAGCAAAGTTAACAATTACTTAAGATTATGGTGAAAACACGGTAGAACGTGCCAAATTGACCATTAAACTAGAGTATTACACACATATAGCCAAATGACATTACAAGCTAACTGCATACAGGTAAAAGTTCAATCAATTAGATTCTTATTCAGTCACAGATGAGTACCTGTATTCTACGCTGAAAGGCAGAAGAGTAAAGTTACATATTCGATTGGCTTTTTATAATTTCTTCTTCCTCCCCCTTCCCCTTACTTAATCAAAAAGCATAATATTGTTTACTTAGGCATTTTATTTTATTATGCTAATGGGCCATCTGTTTTTATTTTTTTTACTTGTCAGATAGACTCTAAAGGAGGAAAGGTCATCTTTCCTGTGTCAAATAGACTTTAGTGTTCTTAAAGAAATTGGAAATTTTACTGGTTCAGCTTACTGCATTGTCTTATGACAGACGCCTATATGAATAACCTGCCGTTGTAGCAAAACGGCTTTGTCAGCTATTAACCCTAAGTAGCTTGCAAGCAGTCAACTTTTTTCACACTAGTTTCTATTCCATTAGAGAAATAGAACTAGCCACCCTACAATAAAACCTTTTCCAGCTCCTCCTAGGCAATTACCAGACACTACTAGGACAGCGGAGGGAGAGGGAATTCCCATAGCATTTCCTGGATCAGATGCTGGTCTTCCATCAGTGGGCCATGCCTGGGAGGCACCTAGGCAAGCATCCTAACTACATGTCCAAACCATCTCAACCTGGAGAAGTAATAGTTTTGCTCAGATTATCTTATTACTGAACATCTCACTTTACAAGCACAACTCTGCAACCCTGAACAGAAACCTCCTTATGTCTCATATTCACAACTTCATTCTTTCCACTATTCTCTTTTTCTTTCTTTGGTTATACACAAAAAAACAGCTACTCTCTTCACTTAATAAATTTACTGTTCCACCTTTAAGTCCTGCCATTCTGAAAAAATACTTCCAAGGGATGGTGCATCAAAAACGTTTTTCAGAAAAAATAAGAAACCCATCTATCAGTCCAGCTGTCCCACCATAGGGGGATTTAAGGATCAGTAATGCACTTGCAAGTGTTAAAAGTATTATTGATAATAATTCATAAGAATTATAAGACAATGTTCCCTTTTTAAAAAAATACCTTTGGTTGAACGTTTGTATCTTTGTGGTGGCAACTAGTCTAAACCACACAAAAGAAGTGTTTGTAAGGGGCTATTCACAGACAAGCTAACCATCCAGGGTTGTACAGTGCAAATGTTGCACTTGCTTAATTTGCTTCTTCTTCAGGAATTATAAGAAATGCTGAACCTAAAATGGGTCTGATGCTCACCTTGTCTTGTTGCTTTATCTTGCCTCCTAGGGTCTAAAGAGAAGGGAAGAGGGGGGTTTTAAAGGGGGCACCTCAAATATAGAGAAGTTGTAGCATTGAGCCCTGGAAGAACTCTGACCATAGTCCCAGGTGCAAGTACATTGCAGCTGCAGGCTGAGACTCATTCCCAGACAGAGTTGGGGAAGAAGACAAATTTGGGTCTAAATAAAGAATCTGAATGTGGGAATAAATTGTTTAAGGATAGTGCCCCCCCTAAACCCCTCCACAGTGAAACACTACCCCAACATATCAAACTGTAAGTGTCCTTGATAGATCCATAAGCCACTGTAACTGGCTCCCGTGTAAGTGGCTGCTAAGCATATAAACCATTTTCAATAGCAGGCAGCGTGCTCCCATTTTTCCTCACTGGAATACTGCAGTTTTGACAACATGCCAATTACACTCCATTCTTCTCTTAATTTTTTTCTTGCAGCAACATGTACACCATCACTTGTAGAATTCCATACTAAGCTCTCATTTCTAGATGTATTCAGCCCAAATCTGTTTCCCCAGGTTGTTTAAAAAGTGTCGAAATGAGATGTAGGGCATTATGGTGAAATATTTACGATACCTTAGATCCTTCACACTCTCAATATGCCTAAACCATTCAGATGGTTTGAAACCTCCAGTGTCTGTTAGAGTGTATCCTATACATCTTAAATAGATGGAAATTATTCAAGGTGGTATTCTTTACTTCTGAAGACTCAAGATAAAGCTCTTCCCTCTCAATGTTGGGACCAGCACATCTGTCCTTTAGGTTGGTGGTCTTCTCATGCTGCAGCAACTATGGTAAAGGAAGCAATGACATGGTAGAATCAAAGCCTTTATCAGGAGAACATGCTAAAAGTATACCAAATGATTTACTGGTTACAACCTCTTGCTGAAATCTGATAGGAAGAGCTGCCATAGATGAAGAATGCAAGATGGAGAACTCATCTGAACTCTCAGAAACTAAACTGTTGTTCATCAGCATACCTATTGTTCTTTCAGGAAGAAGCTTCCAATCTTTTACTTTCAGCTTTCTGCTGGAAGTATGCACTCTGGTTTTTTTTTTCCATTGAATATTCATCAGGAAAGTTTTTGTGAAGCTGTAATGATGGTCCCAAAGCAGAATATTTCAGATTATCCAGGGACCCTTGCCCATTTTTGACTGTTGCCAAGAAGGGCATAGGACTTGGAAATGCATCATAAGATTTATTACAGTATTGCTGGTCATTTGAAACAGATGCTGGGTAATTTAGGTAAACATGGTAATGGCCATAATATGAAGGAAGATTTCAACTTTAGGCCCCTTTGGAAAGTATGACTACATAAAGGATATCTGCAAGAGAAACAGAGGTCTTGGTTTTCCAACAGGTGCCACGAGTTGGCTGAGGATACCTGGCAGGAAATACTTCCAGAAAGACCTCATTTTCATTACTGGTACATAATTCATGAACAGTTAAGTCAAACACATGCAACATAACATGCTTTCCTTGGTCAGCCAGTATAGTCCAATTACACCAGAATGGGAGCAGCCCTGAACATACAGGGGTATAAGTCACATGGCAGCTTATCACAGGAACAAGAGTATATTTTTTAAAGTTTCCTCCCTAAAAAAAATAGAATAAGCTGCTGAAGAAACATTTAATGAAGCAAAAATATGAACATCAGATGTTATTTGAGCAAACTGTTAGTAATAATAAAGATGCACTTTAAAATTGGATTCAACCTATACTCTGCAAAAGGTAACTCTCCAAATTTTCTTTATTATCAAAATCATATTATAGATTTGTAGGTCATTGTCACAATAGAATAGTGCAGTGGAAACAGCAAGATTTCAATTCATACATTGCTTGAAACTTCTTATTATAATAAAAGGCTGAAGCAACTAATACAAGCAGCAAGAGTGTAATAGGCGTGTACCTTTGAATGAACGCAATTCCAAGTTAGGGGACACTCATGCACACTTCCATTCTCTGTTCCGCCTGATAACAGCTGCCAATGAAATCCTTGGGACAGTGAAACAAACTTGAGTGCCCACAGAACACCCACACAGGCTGAGGGCAAACATACAAACTCCACAAATGCAATGATGGAATGCGATTTGAGCTCTCTGCGGTGGGTTGGCACCCTGCCCAGGATTGGTTCCTGCCTTGTGCCCTGTGTTGGCTGGGATTGGCTCCAGCAGACCCCCGTGACCCTGTGTTCGGATTCAGTGGGTTGCAAAATGGATGGATGGATGGATTTGAGCTCTGGTCACCTGAGGCATCTTGGCTACACCACAAACCATAATACCACCAACTAAGAAAAGAAAAAAGGCATCCATCCATCCATTTTCCAACCCGCTGAATCCGAACACAGGGTCACGGGGGTCTGCTGGAGCCAATCCCAGCCAACACAGGGCACAAGGCAGGAACCAATCCCGGGCAGGGTGCCAACCCACCGCAGGACACACACAAACACACCCACACACCAAGCACACACTAGGGCCAATTTAGAATCGCCAATCCACCTAACCTGCATGTCTTTGGACTGTGGGAGGAAACCGGAACGCCCGGAGGAAACCCACGCAGACACGGGGAGAACATGCAAACTCCACGCAGGGAGGACCCGGGAAGCGAACCCGGGTCCCCAGGTCACCCAACTGCGAGGCAGCAGCGCTACCCACTGCGCCACCGTGCCGCCCAGAAAAAAGGCATTTTCAGCAAATTGCCGAGATGTTTTATTTATGCAATTCTTCACTACACTTGCCTTTTCCAGTATATTATAGACTTGCATCAAGTGTTAAAATTAAAATCTCTTATAAACTGTCCATACCGATGTCAGGTTTCTTAAAGAGCAACACTTTCGACTCAAACTGTATCAAATTGTCCCCTTAAAACTTGCAAGCCAATAGCACAAATACCATTTATGTATTTAAATGAACAATTAACAGTTCTAATATTTAAATATACTCATATGTGTTTGAGAACCTCTCTCTTTTGTCATTCAACATAATCATTAAAGAAATTTACACACACACAGCACTCCAGACTGCAACTAAAATGGTCGCAAATACGACCAAATCAGGTATTGACAATTATTATTTCTCTTTCATTCATCAGTGGCGAATTACATTATTGAAACTTTAATAATATTGTAACAGATGCAAAAGGCCTTTTTTAATTGTTGAGCAGATGTGCTATTAATGTAAGCGTTGGTACAGGGAGAGATTCCCCCTTGGAGATTTGTAATCGTCATTCTGCTAAAGGCTGGTTTATACTTGACTTGTCTGTGCTGGGCATGAAGGCCGCACAGAAACAAATTTTCCCAACTATGTCGTGCGGCTGATACAGCGGCTATGTATCCCAAATGGTGAATTTCAAGGAGAGGCTCGTTACACTTATGCCAAAATGATGCACAAAGGTCTGAACATACAACAGGTCATAAAATGCAATGAAGACATGAAAAACATTAGAAATGCACTGGCCCAACATGTAGGTCCCCTATTATGAAGATCAGTGCCCTGTGGAATTCAATACCCCTTCTGATTTCATGCAAGTGTACCAAGATATGGTTGTCATGCTTTCTCTTTTGATTTAACACATGCTCCAGGCAAAATGCCAGCCTGTCCTTCAGTAAACATGCACATGCAGCTGCCTGCCCATTGTTCCCTAACACATAGTGACATCTGTGTTTGCAGGTTGCAGGTGTATTACGTTACTGTTCTTTTACCGGGATGCTCCGTGATTGACGACAAACAGTAAACTTTGTTAAAATGGTGTGCAAAAATGTCACTTATCAGCTGTTTCTTCAGTTGTTTTGGTATGTGTACTATACAGTATATTCTGTTACCGATAACTTCAACAAGAGCGCAAAGAAACATGGAAAAATAGATTTAGCAAACTAATAATAGTAATAATTATAATTAATAATTTAATACTTAACACAGAATAACTCTGCACAAAGACATCCATCCATCCATCCATCCATCCATTTTCCAACCCGCTGAATCACAGGGTCGTGGGGGTCTGCTGGAGCCAATCCCAGCCAACACAGGGCACAAGGCAGGAACCAATACCAGGCAGGGTGCCAACCCACCACAGTGTACAAAGACATTTAAAAGAAATTGCTAAAATAAATGTACTAATCCACTTTCAAGCCATACAGTGCATCCGGAAAATATTCACAGCGCATCACTTTTTCCACATTTTGTTATGTTACAGCCTTATTCCAAAATGGATTAAATTCATTTTTTTCCTCAGAATTCTACACACAACACCCCATAATGACAACATGAAAAAAGTTTACTTGAGGTTTTTGCAAATTTATTAAAAATAAAAAAACTGAGACATCACATGTACATAAGTATTCACAGCCTTTGCTCAATACTTTGTCGATGCACCTTTGGCAGCAATTACAGCCTCAAGTCTTGTTGAATATGATGCCACAAGCTTGGCACACCTATCCTTGGCCAGTTTCGCCCATTCCTCTTTGCAGCGCCTCTCAAGCTCCATCAGGTTGGATGGGAAGCGTCGGTGCACAGCCATTTTAAGATCTCTCCAGAAATGTTCAATCGAATTCAAGTCTGGGCTCTGGCTGGGCCACTCAAGGACATTCACAGAGTTGTCCTCAAGCCACTCCTTTGATATCTTGGCTGTGTGCTTAGGGTCGTTGTTCTGCTGAAAGACGAACCGTCACCCCAGTCTGAGGTCAAGAGCGCTCTGGAGCAGGTTTTCATCCAGGATGTCTCTGTACATTGCTGCAGTCATCTTTCCCTTTATCCTGACTAGTCTCACAGTTCCTGCCGCTGAAAAACATCCCCATAGCCTGATGCTGCCACCACCATGCTTCACTGTAGGGATGGTGCCAGGTTTCCTCCAAACGTGACGCCTGGCATTCACACCAAAGAGTTCAATCTTTGTCTCATCAGACCAGAGAATTTTCTTTCTCATGGTCTGAGAGTCCTTCAGGTGCCTTTTGACAAACTCCAGGTGGGCTGCCATGTTATGTGCCTTTTACTAAGGAGTAGCTTCCGTCTGGCCACTCTACCATACAGGCCTGATTGGTAGATTACTGCAGAGATGGTTGTACTTCTGGAAGGTTCTCCTCTCTCCACAGAGGACCTCTGGAGCTCTGACAGAGTGATCATTGGGTTCTTGGTCATCTCCCTGACTAAGGCTCTTTTTCCCCCGATTGCTCAGTTTAGATGGCCGGCCAGCTCTAGGAAGAGTCCTGGTGGTTTCAAACTTCTTCCACTTACTGATGATGGAGGCCACTGTGCTCATTGGGACCTTCAAAGCAGCAAAAATTTTTCTGTAACCTTCCCCAGATTTGTGCCTCGAGACAATCCTGTCTCGGAGGTCTACAGACAATTCCTTTGACTTCATGCTTGGTTTGTGCTCTGATATGAACTGTCAACTGTGGGACCTTATATAGACAGGTGTGTGCCTTTCCAAATCATGTCCAAACAACTGAATTTACCACAGGTGGACTCCAATTAAGCTGCAGAAACATCTCAAGGATGATCAGGGGAAACAGGATGCACCTGAGCTCAATTTTGAGCTTCATGGCAAAGGCTGTGAATACTTACGTACATGTGCTTTCTCAATGTTTTTATTTTTAATAAATTTGCAAAAATCTCAAGTAAACTTTTTTCATGTTGTCATTATGGGGTGTTGTGTGTAGAATTCTGAGGAAAAAAATGAATTTAATCCATTTTGGAATAAGGCTGTAACAACAAAATGTGGAAAAAGTGATGCGCTGTGAATACTTTCCGGATGCACTGTACCTGGTCCATTGCTCCTAAACATTTGCTCTGGTATTTTTTTTTGTAGGGGAAAAAAAGGGGGGGTGGGGGATACACCAAACATTTCAATGGGAAAGGCTTTGTTGTGGAACTCAAATTTCACCTTGGTCATATGAGTGATTAAAACCATGAGAATGAAATTAAGTTTTATAAAAAAGCCTTGCTTGTCATGACCACCCCTTCAAATTAGGGGAGTAATTCATATTAATTGCAAGTATCATCTTGCATATAAATGTCTACGTGTGGAAGTGTGTGTGTGTCTGTCCAGCCCGGAAGTGAGAGTTGGAGTCGGGGTAAGGGATCCACTTCCGAGGATATGCAAGCAAGGCCAGCAATGTCAGCAAAATGAAACCTCCAAAGAAAGTCACTCGCTTAGCTACTAATACACAAGCGAAGCGAAGTGACCACATTGGCAAAGTGGTATCCCTTTTATTTTTCCTTCTTCCGCTAATACAGAAGCGAGGGAAGCACGTCAGCAAAACAAAACCTCAGAAGAAAGACAAAGTCATTTAGCTGCTAATACAGAAGCGATGCGAGCACATCGGCAACACGAATCCTCCTAGGAGAGAGATGCCCAGAGTAGTTCCTTTCAATTACCTGACATCTCTACATTTTAATTTTTTTTCTGACAATTTGAAAAGTTTGTAGGAGCCCAGGCTTTTTACAGCATGGGCTTACACAGCTAATTATTGTATAAAACCCTTGTATGTTACATGCAGCATTGATCATGGCACGTTAAAACTGATCAAATGGTTTAAAAAAAAAACATGCAAAAGTATTATATGGTAATCTACTGTTCCCCTCCAACCATTCCACCTGAGCCTTTGCTGTAGAAATGTATGAACTTGTAAGCCGTTTGTAAAATTAACATTGTATAGCTAAAATTGTTCAAAATTTTAAGATTGTAGACAGTATTCTATATCAGTTTCATATTTAATGTCCCTCTCCATCCCATCCACTGGAGGAGACACTCATTTCCGCAGCAGAGCCTTTGTCAATGAAATGGTTTACAAAATTAATGCTGGACTGCTAAAATTAAGCTAAATCTATTTAAAAAGGCCCAGGAAGTCTTTTGTCACTTTTTTCCTCCACTGTGCCCTTTTGTCCTATTCCACTGGAAGGGACACTATTTCCCCAGCTGGAGCAGAGCTGGTAGACATGTGTGCCCCTTGTCTGCTGCTTACAAAATGAACACTTGACAGTTGAAATTTTTCAAAATGTATTTTAAAAGGTTTAAGAAAGTCTTTTAAATCACTTTCATGTCTACTCTGGCCTGTACACTAGACATGACACTTATTTCCCCAGCTGGAGAAGAGCTGTAGAAATGCCTGCCAGATGCTTGCATGATGAATTCTGGAATTATAAAATGGTCCAAAAATTTGTTTTATGTATTAATTTTATGTTTACTGTGCCCCACTGTTCCAACCATTCAAGGAGACACATATTTCCTCAGCAAGGCCTTTGCGATAGAAATGAATGCCCTGGGGCCTCATGTATAACGCCATGCGTAGAACTCACACTATAACATGGCGTAAGCACAAAAGCGGGATTGTGCGTACGCACAGAAAAATCCAGATGCAGGAATCTGTACGCACGCAAACTTTCATGTTCTCCCACTACATAAATCCCGATCAGCGTGAAAAGTAACGTACGTGCACGCGCCTTCTGTCCCGCCCCAACTCCTCCCAGAATTACGCCTCTTTGAATATGCAAATCAATATAAATAGCCTTCTGTGAAAAGACAATGGGAAAAGCACGGGAGAAAATATAAGAATTTCAGCGAATACCAAGTGGAGGCAAAGGAAAAACGTACTATTTGTTGGTTTAAACAGTGGTATAATCAACAAAAGGAAGTTGATCGAGTGACAGAGTGTCGGAGAAACTCGAAAGATCCAAGTTCACAAAGTCGCACAGTGCCCGAAATAAAAAAGAAATCACATATCAAAGTCACTGTGAAAAGGCGACTCGTAGCCCACCGTCTGAGTGTCATATGAAAGCTTATTAGGGTACAGACAAAACAAATAGGCACACAGTGGGAAAAAAGCACGAAATGTCAACTTTAATCTCGAAATTTCCACTTTAATCACGTAGTTTATTTTGCCATTAAAGTAGAACATCATAAACTTCATCTTAAAATCGTTTATTTTACTAGTTTCTCAAGTAGCACGTTAAATGCTTTGTTCTGTATTTGATCTTCTATGTGCTCTATGTGTGTGAATCACTACGTGCTTCCGTTCTTTCTCTTTCTCCGACAGGACACAGAATCCATTACATTCAAGATATTACAGCTCTCTGAATAATTAAAATACTGAGATGTATACGTGATATCATTTTCATGATGATAGGAATGAAAGCATGTTATTAAACATGGGAACACGGTGGCGCAGTGATTGTTCATATCTCACGCAAGAGTCTTGCTGCGCCATGTGCGACCTTCGATTAAATAATTTATTACAGAAGTACTGTCTCTTTCAAACGTACTAACCTCCAATTCCTGTCCTAACTTTTCTTTCTCCAAATACCCAATCGCCACACAATCAGCTCTGTAATAGACGTTAAGCCATCTGTAAGCTTCAAAACTTGTAAGGTACATTGAAATATCTTCGTAGTACATGTTTAATTATTCTATCCGTCTATCTTTCCAGTGTCGCGTCAGCGCAAGAATACAATGCAATGCAGGAACAATCCCTGAACTAGCTAGCGCTGCGGCACCGTGTCCTCACATGTTTAATTATTAGCAATACAGATTATTTAAATGAAGTTAAAGTTTTAGCTGTATAATATAATCAACATATTTTGCTGCATTTCATCTTAAAAATGATATCATCATATGTAAATACACGCTTCATAAAGTGGCGCAGGTTGTGCAATATTATAACTGTAGTGCAAGTTTACAGTGAGGTAATTGTACTTATAAGTTCAAACAGTTCTACAAAGAGCACTTGATGGACTGATTGAGTGCGTTTATAGTTCTTGGGATGAAACTTGTTCTAAACCGCGAAGTCCGTACAGGAAAGTCTCTGAAGTGTTTTGCCTTGGCTCAGGCAGCGTCTGCTTCATGCTGTATACCGATATTTCAGCTGCTGCTGTGAGTCCCCACTCAGATACAGTGATATAAATACTCCGAGTGGTGCAGTGAGAGTAATATGGAAAAAGATGATCTGCTGTGGTAACACCTAACGGGAGCAGCTGAAAGAAGAAGAAGATGCAGTGAGAGTTACAACGCTAAAGCAGTTATGGTATTTGGAATACTATGGCTATCCCCTGGACCATTATATTGCTGCAGGTTAATTACAACCAGATGCATTACACTAATAAACAATATGCACTTAGTTTCAGTGTATTTATAAAGCCGCGTCAGGAATGTGGAGCTAAGAAAGAAAGGATGATCACACAGGAACAGTAGCACTGCTTTGACGCTGGGTGCCGCCAGTCTGCAAAACCGAGCGGAGAAATTGCGTACGCCAAGGTATGAGTTACCGTGGAAATGTGCGTGGCTTTACGCCAAGTTTAGGTTTTATACATCGCGATTTGAGCGTGGAAACGGGAGTACACAACATTTCTGTGCGTACGCACCGCTTATACATGAGGCCCCTGGTCTTCTGCTATCAAAATGAACACTGGCTGACAAAAAGTCTATGACTTACTACTGGTGATACCAAGAGCCAAGAGTCGGTGTGGAATTACGCTGTTCTATACACACACCTTCTGCAGTGAAGATCAAGTGTTGACTGCCCCACATTTCCTGGGCACTTTGTTTTTGTACTTTGATCACAAAGTCCAGCTGTGCATCATCATACTGAACACCTGGCTGGAAGCTCAAAAGTACTGACATTTAAGGAGACAACAAAGCACACTGTACAGAAAATGGAGATTGCCTTTTGTGGCATTTTGAAATCTCAAAGTGTTACACTTCAGAAGAATTCTTCGATTTTGTTTCTAGCTGTAGCAGCTATTAACAGTTGTGTTCTCACAGTCAAGGGCATACGAGATAGACCATCAAGGAATCTAGTTTAGAATCACATGCTCAGCATAAAAATGCAGTAATCCAGGGTAACACACAGATCTCAGACAGACTGATACTGATACAGGCATCAGCTTTCAGAATATCCAACTCAAAGAAACAAGCCTCACAAACTTTAGAGACAACCTTGAATTGCATGTTGTTGAGAAAACAGTGAAGGTTATGGTCAAGAAATTGGAATATGAGGGGTAATACACAGCATGAAAGCTCACTTGGGCCTGCAATCATTTGTTGTTTCTCGGTCTGCTATCATGATTCATGGCCAGATGATTTAACCACTTTGGAGAAAAAGACACTGACACGTTTTAATTAACAGGTATCAAGAAGTCTTTTTGAAGATTGCAAGCGACGTCAGGGCTGCACAAAATGAAGATTGATAAAAAATCAGACAAGTCTCATAACAGTTTCTGGGAAGTCTTTCTGGACAGTATTCTCAGTTTTCCACAATATTCTACACTTTATTGAGATCATACTTGTGCCTGTTTCAGCAGCTCAGTCTGTATGTGGCTTTTCAGCACAGAGCAGAATAAAATCAAAAGTGCTAAACTCATCCAATGTCTCAACCTTGAAGGATTTAGTCAGGATCAGCACAAAAGGAGCATTACTTGAGCAGCTTGATCCTGAGCCCTGTGTCAAATGCTGGCTCATTTCAAACAAGACTAAAAGAAGACCAGAGTACACTGGATGGCCCTCTGGCACTGACATTCTGATGGTCAGTGACACAGACTCCGAGCTCGAGTAAAATAGCTATTCTTAATGATTATACATAGTTTGAACTTATAGCATTCAGTTACCCAAATCATCAAGATTTTCACAAAAGCACAAGGGAAGGATGGACGGCACAGAAGGAAAAGAATCAGGCAGGTGAGAAAGGTAAGAGATTGAAAGATTAATAGTTTATTCATTTTATGATTTAGCACCTAAAATCAAAGCTATTGGTTCCTAATGTTTTTCTTTTAGGAGCCTCTTTGTCTGGAGTGCTGTACACACACACACACACAGGTGTAATCTTGAAACTTTCATCACAAGAACCTTGGTCTTTGAGTCCTCATTGGAGATGCTTCCTCCTCTTACACTAATACAGGGTGGGCAATGTCGGTCCTGGAGGGCTGCAGTGGCTGCAGGTTTTCATTCCAACCCATTTGCTTAATTATAAACCAATCCTTGCCAGTCTCAGACCTTATTTAATTTTATGGCTTGTTGGTCTGCAATGTAAGGTTCTTATATTCGTAGATTTTTTCCTTTCCAAGGATATCATCCAAATGATTTGAAGCCTAAAGCAGATACTTTCAGTCTGTCACATTCTGCTCTTAAGTGTTTTATTAAATCCAGCAGTGCATGATGGACACACACAGATGTAAATGGAAACAAGCGAGATGGAGAACTGCTGGCTGCTTTGTCTTTTACATCTTATTGTTAATAAGGAGCCATTAAAACAGTGAATTCAGCTGTTTAAGATTAAGGGTGGGGAACCTTAACAAGCGAGACCACTTAAATGAAGCATCAAAATGATGCAATGATGCAATAAGGGCTTCATCAGCAATAATTGACTTCCCGTTAAGAAACTGGGTTGGAACAAATACCTGCAGCCACTGCAGCCCTCCAGGACCAACGCTGCCCACCCCCGTATTAATCAAAGGCCACTTTGAACTTTAACTTAGAGGGTCTATTTTGCAAAACAATGACCTCTTCTGGCAATGTTTTGGAATAGCATCACATATGAAAAGCCATAACAACTGAAAATGAGAATGACCAGTCTGAATCAGCAGCAACTGATAGTTGTGGTAACTTTCCCCTGTTACCACTAAGCAAACTTCTTGGATTGAATGTGTAATCAACTTTTAAAAATGGCAATGGCATACAACTGGATTAAACAATTTAAACATTTTCAGAACTTGTGGCAATACATTATAGATGCATTCCTTTTATATTTCAGCGTAAAGTCTGCAGTGAAATGTCTGAACAATGTCACTTGAAATGCTTTCAATTCAAGTTTCATTTAGCTCACTTTATTTTTCCTATCTTACTATTCCACTTTCAGATATAAAACAACCCAACATGTAACTTAAATGCTACCATCATGAGTCTTTTTAAACCAAAGACTCAAATAAGACTGTATAAAGTGCTGCAATGAAGCAAAGCAAACAATTCAAATTTATTTAGAAATCAATGATATTTCTTTGCAACTGCGGTGGGCTGGCGCCCTGCCTGGAGTTTGTTTCCTGCCTTGTGCCCTGTGTTGGCTGGGTTTGGCTCCAGCAGACCCTGTAGTTAGGATATAGCGAGTTTGATAATGGATTAATGGATGGATTTCTTTGCAACTTTTTATGTAATTAAATGTAATCGTTAATATCCTTGGAAAATCAAAACTGGTCTAGTTTTAAGTATGAAGAATCTCTGGAAAGTCATAATGCCTCTGCAAGGACAAATTAGTCTCCTCAGTCAAATCTACAACACTCTCAATAATTCTTTTTCATTTTTGTTTGTACACTTATTTTATTTTAATTGCTAAAGTCTATTTCTTGAGTTGGTATGTTGGTGCTGTACTGTCCATATTCATTTACCATTTGTACATTTTTATTTTGTAACATCTTTTTTTTTAATTTGTATTTTGTAACATCTTTGAGTATTGGTAAAGATTCTTGCCAATTTAGCAAGGACTGGCTCAAGATCATGGCCTCAGGGCTGGTTCTGTAAACACTAAAAACAATTTTTGGACACTGACCCTGGAAGCCCACCTTAGTTACTCACTTTGGCAGGTTACTTACCCTTGGGCCATTTCTGGAATTTGACTTGAGTTTACCTTAAAGAAAGATAAGAAAAATATCACATACTCTATCGAATACAGTTACTATTCGGCTATAGGTATTACATGTAATGATTTTGGTCAAATTTGCCAATTTCTGATATAGTATAAAGTATAAAAACTGCGCAAACTAATCCGCTACTTACAAACAGCAGATGAAAGCTGATCAAAACAAAGGGCATGACCTGAACATGTCATACTTTGGAATCCAGCAGCCCAGGCTAGAAGAAAAGTTTTAACCTCCGAGGTATTAACTTCAAGCCTCTCTCAGGCTCAGAATTCGATGAAAAACGGTTAAGAGTGAGTGTCTCTTGGAATAAGCTATTATAATCCAAAGTAGAGCGTTAGAACTGAATAACTTTTGGGACAGTATTCTGCTGCCATCTAGTGGATACAACATTATGCTGCTAAAACAAAAATCATTACTATTTCCATGTGTTTTGCCACTCTATGGCAACTCAATATTATGAGTGAGGTGGAGCCTTTAACCAAAATATATAAACGGCTCGTAAATCAAAATCTGTAAAGCCAGTTTTAGAACTCCAGGTAAACCATTAGTTGAATAAGTATTAGTGATGACATGTGCGCTGGTTATCAGAGGTTGACGGTGATAGTGAAACTGATCTGAACAGCACTTTACAACTGAAATTTCTGGCGAATCTGGTCTACATGTTTACAGCTACATGTTGGGTTACTTTATATTCGAAAGTGGAATAGTAAGATAGGAAAAATAAAGTGTGCTAAATGATACTTAAATTGAGAGCATTTCAAGTGACATAGCACAGACATTTCACGACCAGATTCGCCAGAAGTTTCAGTTATAAAGTGCTGTATGGATCAGTTTCATTATCACCGTCAACCTCTGATAACCAGTGCACATGTCATCACTAATACTTGATTCAACTAATGGTTTACCTTGAGTTCTAAAACTGGCTTTACAGATTTTGATTTACAAGCCGTTTATATATTTTGGTGTGAAGGTTCACTGTGGTGCGAGTAGGTGCATGGCAAAAAGGTAAAATGATTGCAATCAAATTGCAGGACAAGAGCGACATTACCCCACTAAACATCAATTGTTACTCATGTCAGTGGAAATGTAGAAGTCACCAAGCCTTGCACTGTGGTTGCCTACAGTAACACAATGGTCGATTGCTCGAATAACAACAACAACAACAACATTTATTTATATAGCACATTTTCATACAAAAAGTAGCTCAAAGTGCTTTACATAATGAAGAGAAGAAAAATAAAAGACAAAATAAGAAATTAAAATAAGACAACATTAATTAACATAGAAAGGAGTAAGGTCCGATGGCCAGGGTGGACAGAAAAAAACAAAAAAAAAAATAAAAAAATAAGGCACTGACATTCTACATGAAAGATTTAGAAAGATTTTCTAAGAAAAGTGAGCAAAGAAATGCACTCCTACTGTCCCGATTTTGATGTCCGGCTGTGCTTTGGCGACAGTATCAAAACATATAACATGAAGGAACATGTACTAAATTTGCATCAGTACTGCAGTGGACACCAGACATACATACCTTTCCCCACTGTATTTACATGTTTTTGTCACAGAAAAGTTTGTTTTTTTTCAGTGGTGCCTTTAGAAATTAACGTTTTTAGTTAATTTTTCCTGGAAAAAAATGCTCAGGAGGCTAAATGAACAGTAGTTGCTTTATATAATACATAAACATCAGGTAAATCAATTACATCAGTGCTATGTCTTAATACGAGTTTATGACTAACATAACAACTAAAATTAGGAAGTACAATTAACTATCATAGAGATATTTTCAGAGAGGACCCTGGTGCTGAATCTGTTGGGGCGTAGGCATCATGGTGCCTAGGAACACCATGGGAAAAATATTTAAATTGTACATGGAAACTGGAAGATAGTATACCCACCATATCTAATAAAGTTTAATTAGCATGCACAGTTACTGTGTAGGTTTCTGCTATTCATCAGTAAACATTGATTTAACAGTCTTGCCTCTCTGATCATAGCTCAGTGTGTTCCAAAGACATACCAGCTGAAACTTACAGTAAATACTCTCCAAGATTTGGTCACCAGGTACATGAAAATTAAAAAGAGCACTAATAATAATAATAATTCTTTGCATTTATATAGCGCTTTTCTCACTACTCAAAGCGCTCAGCAATTGCAGGTTAAGGGCCTTGCTGAAGGGCCCAACAGAGCAGACTCCCTTTTGGCATTTACAGGATTCGAACTGGCAACCTTCCGATTGCCAGTGCATATCCCTAGCCTCAGAGCCACTACATGCTTCATTACAGTGTACGTCTACAAAATAGACGAGAAGAAAAAAGCCAAAGAAATCATAATCTTGCTTCAAGAACTGTAAACTGTACAGTATGTATCTGTTAGGTTTGACCTATTTACCGGCAGGTCTTCAAGAGTCAAATGTGGCAGAAGTGAGGAAATGGTTCTGGTGAATCGACATTGAAGTCTTTAAAAGTGTCACACAGTTTGAACTAAGTTACAACAAAACACAAGTAATCTTTTTTCCATCCTAGTGTGACCTAATGGAGATGTTGAATTTAAAAAACAAACCAGTTAATTTTTTATTTAACTGGCAAGCAAAAATCTGTGAACCTGCAAGACAAAATAGAAAATACTCAAACTTGACCTGAAGACTTTTATGAACCATTACTACCAGCAAACTGCCCAAGATATTAGAACTTTAAATCACATCGCTATCATTACCTGTGTCACAAAAGCTACAAAGAGCCATAGCAAGGTTTGGGGCAGCCACCCGTATATTTGGTTTCCTGGCTGCAAATGTCGTTTAAATGCTAGGACTGCTGTGCACAAAACCGAGTCCAAAACAGAACTGAGGGAATAAGGAAAAGGTGGAGGCTTTTAAAGGGGAAGACAGGAAGTGAGATCAAAGGGGTCGGGCTCATGAAGGTCTTCAGCCATAGGTTCAAGCCCGGACGTGACATCACAGGGGCCGGAGCCGGCAAGGACTCCTTCCATAGGTTCGGTCCCGGAAGTGACGTCAAGAGGGCCAGGTGGAATCTCCAGTGAATGGTCTGCAGGCACGGGGGGAGAAAGAGTCAGTGCACTCTGCCACATCCCGGTATGACTTGGAACTGACCTTACTCCAGCCTTTAGCTGCCTCCCATGCGCACGTGTGTGACACCTGTTAAAGTGCTGGATAGTACAAAATAGGGCACTCAGATCAAATATCACTACTTGAAAAGAATTTGAATCCATCTATCCATTATCCAACCCACTATATCCTAACTACAGGGTCACGGGGGTCTGCTGGAGCCAATCCCAGCCAATACAGGGCACAAGGCAGGAAACAAACCCCGGGCAGGGTGCCAGCCCACTGCAGAATTTGAATCTATATGAATACATTTTTATTCAAAGGCAAACGCTGACATTTAATTTTAATTTTGACTTAATTACTTGTAATACTGATGTATTTTGTTTGTGTTTTCCACATCACGTCCACAATCAATATTTTTATAATTTAATTGTTAGTTTGTGTCATCATTTATGAAAAACTGACAGATTCTGGTTAATAGATGTATAAACAGATTTTAAACATTTCGCACATCCTAAAAATATTCTTTTGCTCCTGATCCTGTTCCACTTCAGTCTTAAACCAGAGATTTTGAATTTGCTGTTGCATTGATTGAAGCAAAACAAAAGCTGGTTCCCTTGCTCATTAAGCATAATGTTTAATAACTGCCATATTTCTTTTATTATTACAATGGCTTTAAAAATGTGCTTCTTTGGGATGCTGCTGACATGACACAATTCATAAAACAAAGTATTAACGTTATACATGTTATGTTTTGCTGAATCTGTAAGCTATGCTTCTTGCAATTTGTTTTAATATTGTACTGTGTACTATTTTTTTAGTAAATAACTGAATTTTTAAGATCCTGTTAATGGAAGTGTTTGTCAAATAAAAAAACAGTGAGAAGGAAATACTTTAAGATCATTACAATGCAACATTTAGTCCATTCAGTAACTCCATTTGTAAAACACAACTAGACTTTCTGTGCTTGAACATATACAAAATAAATATAAATGGGAAATGACTTTATGTCTATTAAACCCAAAGGTCAGAAAGGCATATAGCAGAAGGCTTGAGGAGGAGGAGGAGGCAGCGTACAGGGATTAAAGTAGTAAGCACATTTAATATGTTTAAGTAATCATGAGCAAATTTATACTAGTTTCACATATGCATTACAGGCATGTGAAGTGTCCTGGTTCCATTTTCTCTATGATCACGTCATTTTCCATGCACAGAAAACCTCTTTTTGTGAAGGGACATGTTTTCCAAGTGAAAGTTGTGTCAGTGCACAAATTGTAAGCGCTTCATGCTTTGCAGATGCGCCACAAGCACAAAAAAGACAGACAATAATAATGAAGCATACAAAAGCAGATAAGTATAAATGTACATGTAGTAGCACTTAAAATGTTTAACCTATGTTCGAATATTAAGGGTTTTTGAGTACTCATACTAAAAGTGTCATTTTAGCATAATTATGAAATAAAATAGAATTAAACAAGTTGATGATGGGGCAAGTCTGTCGAGTATGACAAAAAGGAAGAATCTAACACCAAAATTTAACATCTTCAGACATTTAAAAAGATTGCTTACAATAATAGCCCATCCCTCTAATGCAAATTTCAGTCAATTAAGATTAGGATATTCAATCATTCTAACAAAAGATGATGGAAGAATGCAACCCCTTTGCAGTACCTCAAAACCAGTATCTTCTATTTAGGCCTATCGAGTAATGAGAAAAGGCTCATCTTCAGGATAGTAACAAAGACACATTTCTGTGAAGGTGAAAGATTAGAAATTGGAGGATTGTCTATTAGATATGATATGGAATTGAACGAAAGGACTCATTCCAACAAGTGGAGACACAAGCAAAAGACTTTACACAAATCCAGAAGACCACACAAATTTAATCTTGGACAAACTGTGGAATAATGATTTTTTTAAATCTATGTTAATAACATTTTAAGAATGGCCAATGACAAAAAATATATATTTTTTAAAAAGTTAAAAATTTTTAAAAGGCAGGACAATCCGTGAAGGAACATGATGTTTAGCATGCCATCTAAATTTGTATTATGTAAGTTACAATAGTCTAAACTTCTAATTATTCACTAAACATACCTGAAACATGGCCTATCACCGATACACAAATAGAAAACTGCAGGACTACATTACAAGTGGGAAAACAAAAAAAATTTGGTGGACAAAAAAAAGGTACAATATAGCCCATGTTCTGTAATATGGAATGCAGTATAATGTCTATAAGGAAGCTAACATCCACTCATAATGTAAAAGAGCTGGTTCATAAAAATGATAATGATTAGTGTATATATTATGTCAGAAAATTTGGATTGTGAAAGATATACTATTGATGAGCAAAGGAATATTACTTGAGTTAAGTTAATGAATTCTCAAAAAAAATAACCAGCATGGGTTTAAAAAAGAAAATCAAAGCAATAAAACCAAGGAAGGCATCAGAGCGGTCTAGCATGGCTTCTGAATCATCTACACCAGGGGTAGGCAACGTCGGTCCTGGAGTGCCACAGTATGTGCAGGTTTTTGTTCCAACCCAGTTCCTTAACGAGAACTCAATTATTGCTGATGAAGCACATATTGCTTAAGTGACATTTTGATGCTTCATTTTAGTGGTCTCGCTTGTTAAGGTTCTCCAACCTTAATTGCTTATTTCAATCTTAAACTGCTGCATTCAGTGTTTTAATTGCTCCTTATTAGCAATAAGATGTAAAACAGGGGTAGGCAATGTCGGTCCTGGTGAGCCGCAGTGGCTACAGGTTTTCATTCCAACCCAATTGCTTAATTAGAAACCAATCATTGCCAATCTCAGACCTTATTTAATTTTATGGCTTGTTAGTCTGTGCAATGTAAGGCTCTTATATCGTAGATTTTTTTCCTTTCCAAAGATATCATCCAAATGATATGAAGCCTAAAACAGATCAGTTTCAGTCTGTCACATTTTTCTATTAAGTGTTATTAAATCAAACCGTGCATGATGAACACACACAGATGTAATTGGAAAAAAGCTAGCTGGAGAACTGCTGGCTGCTTTGTCTTTTACATCTTATTGCTAATAAGGAGCAATTAAAACACTGAATGCAGCAGTTTAAGATTGAAATAAGCAATTAAGGTTGGAGAACCTTAACAAGCGAGACCACTAAAATGAAGCATTAAAATGTCACTTAAGCAATATGTGCTTCTTCAGCAATAATTGAGTTCTCGTTAAGGAACTGGGTTGGAACAAAAACCTGCACATACTGTGGCACTCCAGGACCGACGTTGCCTACCCCTGATCTACACCACTGTTGGGCAACCGGTACGCCGCGGTGCAATTTTCTAGGGGCGCCACGAAAACTTTTGTAAAATATTTAAAATTGCTAGTGTTTTTGAACTTTTGGTTGATTAAAAAGATAATGTTTAAAAAAAAAATGATCGACAAGGAAATGCGCGTCTGTCTTTCGAAAATTGATCCCCGCATCAATCTCATATGTGCTGAAAAACAATCTCAACGTTCACATGAATTAAATTTAAGATTTATCCGTTGATTCCTTTATTAATAAAATGTCTTTCAAACTTGTAAAATTAACTGTTTTTATTGGCGATTGTCCATAGATTGTGTCGTCACGACTTTATTTATGGGCAGTCCGTCAGGTGTGCCGCGAAAGAAAATTTTAGGACTTAGTGCGCCGCAACTTGAAAAAGGTTGCCTTTTGCTGATCTACACAAACTGTTACAAACTGAAAGATACCTTTGAAAAATGAAGTAAAACTGAAGTGTTGAGCATTATGGTGGCTCAGGCTTGCTAATGTGTTACCAAATTATAAACAGGATTTACTCAAAACATTTTTCTCTCAAAGAAGATCCTACCCTGTGTCAAATGCTCATAAAAAGGGCTGGAAATGAAGTCTTGATGTATAAGCTATTAACTATGACATTTGCCAACAGAATAAGGGCAGCAGAGCATACAAAATGTGTTGCTTTTAATGTCCCCCTTCAAACATTGTATTATTCTGAAAAGCCACCAGAGGTCCCCATGTGCCAATGGAAAAAAAAAAAAGCTGTGTCTTCACAAACAGCTGAAAGCTACTTTTGAGCTACTTCATATATAAGTCTATTTTACCTTCAGAAAAATGTGGTTGTCAGAGTTTTAGTTTAACGTCAAACTAAAATGTTGCTTAGTCAGCCATTATCCCTTCAACCAAACACCACCTGTGATGTTCTACACTAAACAATTTAAACATATGGCAACATTTCCATTTAAGAATATGTTATCTTTGTACGCCTATTCTAAACAATTACAGACGATTCACTAAACTGTGCATTTGTTTTAATGCTCTGGAATATGCAGCATTCTTAAACCCTCATTTAATAAAAACTCTTCCATGAAAGAATGGACCAGTGTCGATGAGACCATTTAAGCACCACAGAAGAGGTCTCCACTTTAAGGCAACATGATGAAGGTTGGCAAAACAAAGGCCAGTTTGTTAAATAATGGCCTGTGAAGAGTAGACTGTCAAACAGTTAGAGGTTTAACACATCAGAATATACAATTACAAAGGTCTGATTTTATGAGGGGCGGCACGGTGACGCAGTAAAGAGACCCGGGTTCTCCCCATTAGTTTTCTCTGGGCAGTTCGGTTTCCTCCCACAGTCCAAAGACATGCAGGTTAGGTGCATTGGCAATCCTAAATTGTCCCTAGTGTGTGCTTGGTGTTTGTGTGCCCTGCGGTGGGCTGGCGCCCTGCCCGGAGTTTGTTTCCTGCCTTGCGCCCTGTGTTGGCTGGGATTGGCTCCAGCAGACCCTCGTTCGGATATAGCGGGTTGAATAATGGATGGATGGATGATTTTATGAGTCTGTTTGCCTTTATCTTTTACAAATAGGTGGAGTGGCTTCTTCAACAATAAGGCCTTCAACATTACTGTTCTACAGTAGCTTGACTGCTAGTAGTGACTTTTTAGAAGGGTAGCGATGCTCTCAGAAAGAACGCAACAAATGAATTATGCCTCTGAAACCGGGAAGGAAAGAAAAAAAAACCTGTGCAAAGAAAAGTTTAAGATATAATTTTACCTTACTGTACACTTACGCTTAATCCATGCATGAGATATGGGCAGGTTATGGTGTTGAAGCCTATCACACCTAGCATATGACACAAAGCAGGAACAAACCATGAATAGGGAACCTGTTCTTTGCAGAATGAAGACACACACACTCACACACACACACACACACACACACTAGGGCCAGTTCAGCATAGCCTACATGTTTTAGGACATTAGGAGAAAAACTGAAGCATCCGTAAATGACCCACACATACATGGGGAGAACACGTGAACCCTGGTCTCTTTATGGTGAGGCAGCAGCACTACCTGTGTACCACCCAAAGTAAGAATGTGTGGAGGATATATGTCCTATGCCCTCAAAGACTATTTTTCCTCCCATTTGGAGCCTTTCCCACCCACACTAGATGCACCACAGGAACCAAGCAAGGAAGGAAACTTCTGACCATAGCAAAGTATCAACCAAATACACAAGATACAGGAGGAAACCTTTGTAGACCGTATTAAAAAAATGCAAACAAGTCACACAGATCACAGTTCGGATTTGAACCCTGGTCCCTAGAGTTTCTCATTGCTTCCTTGAATACATTCTCCATCAAAATAGTGCCTTTGCAGTACAAGACAGAGGAATACAGATCATTCCTAGGGTGTGGCAATACCTTGAGGTTTGATCCAGCAAATCTAAAACTTCATGTAAACTCTGAGCCTGTGATGGATGCAGCTATCCAATTCAAGGTTGAAGTAACCTTCTAATCCAAGTTTATCTGTTCTCGCTGACAGATTTATCCCCACCCCCATGTATAAGACAAACTATTATTGTAGGAAGTCACATATGACTAACAGACATTAGTGCATGTTACATCTTAATACATCTTAATACATCAGCATTGATACTGGTGTCTCCCCAGATATGTACTGCTAATAGCAAATTCTTTGAGACACATGGCCCAAATAAATAGACCACTTTGTGCAGTGTGATGGAGGAGCACAACAAAATTACATTAAATGAGTTTCTGTGCAAGAAAGGACAGAGCCGGTTATACTACCTTAGAAGGCTGGCGTCCTTCAACATCTGCAATAAGATGCTGCAGATGTTCTATCAGACAGTTGTGGCGAGCGCCCTCTTCTACGCAGTGGTGTGCTGGGGAGGCAGCATTAAGAAGAAAGACGCCTCACGTCTGGACAAACTGGTGAGGAAGTCAAGCTCTATTGTTGGCATGGAGCTGGACAGTTTAACATCTGTGGCAGAGCGAAGGGCGCTCAGCAGGCTCCTATCAATTATGGAGAATCCACTGCATCCACTTAATAGTATCATCTCCAGACAGAAGAGCAGCTTCAGCGACAGACTGCTGTCACTGTCCTGCTCCACTGACAGATTGAGGAGATCGTTTCTCCCCCAAACTATGCGACTCTTTAATTCCACCGGGGGGGGGGGGGGGGGGGGGGGGGGGTAAACGTTAACATTCAACATTATACAGAGTTATTGTCTGTTTTTCACCTGCATTATTATCATTCTTTAATTTAATATTATTTATTGTATCAGTATGCTGCTGCTGAAGAATGTGAATTTCCCATTGGGATTAATAAAGTATCTATCTATCTATCTATCTATCTATCTATCTATCTATCTATCTATCTATCTATCTATCTATCTATCTATCTATCTATCTATCTATCTATCTATCTAAAGCAATTTATCTGCAAGTGCAATTTTACCTCTAAAATGTGACTGAAGCAGTCCAAAGCTAACTTGCCCCAACCTTTCCCAGAAATGAAGCGTGGCTTCCCAACCTTTTTTCTCTCCAGTACCCCTTGATTAAGCTTTTCATTTATGAGTGCCCCCTCTCTTCATTACCTCCACCCATTCCTCAAAAAAGTTTTTTTTTTTTAATTTTCTTAGGTTAGCTAAATAATCAAACGACTCAAATTAACCTAATGACATAGGCTTTTATTTTTGATTTTACATCCATCCATCCATTTTCCAACCCGCTGAATCCGAACACAGGGCCACGGGGGTCTGCTGGAGCCAATCCCAGCCAACACAGGGCACAAGGCAGGAACCAATCCCTGGCAGGGTGCCAACCCACCGCAGGACACACACAAACACACCAAGCACACACTAGGGCCAATTTAGAATCGCCAATCCACCTAACCTGCATGTCTTTGGACTGTGGGAGGAAACCCACGCAGACACGGGGAGAACATGCAAAGTCCACGCAGGGAGGACCCGGGAAGCGAACCCCGGTCTCCTAACTGCAAGGCAGCAGCGCTACTCACTGCGCCACCGTGACGCCCTTGATTTTACAATTTATTTCAATTTTTTTATAATAGCAACATAACATAAGATCAAAACAATTAACAGCAATAAAGTATTTTTTACCCACATTAACTTATGATGAAAGTACATATCAATTATTCATCTTGATATACAAGTCTTCCAACGTGGCTCTTAATGATTTGAATGTGATCCTTGAGCTTGTTTCATGGATCCAAGCTTTTTAAAATCAGGTTCAAATGAAGACACATATAACCTCAAATCAGGAGCTGCGTCAAGCTGATTGCGGTATTTATTCTTAATATATGCATATGACGAGAATGCTCTTTCGACAAGCTCTGTGTTTGTGAAAGGTAATAAATATTTTTTTGCTTTATAACCGAGTTCTTGGCACTCCTCTTTCACCGCTGTCCAGAAGTCAATGACATTTCTTTTTTTGAAATCAGATTGTAAAGAAGAATCAGTTGAAAGTTCAATCAATTTTTCTTTTTCAGAAACTGATAGTTTTTCGGCTTGTTGAATGGATTTAAAATCCAGTTACCTTCACTATTTCGCTTCGGAAAATACTCTCTGAACGACACCTTAAGTGAGCTATTATATTACCTTTTACGACAATTTCAGCTCGTTCTCAGGTAAGAAACTGTGAAGTATTGTGTATCTTTTTGATACACAATTCCTAGAAATCCAATTTCTTGATCATAGACTCGATTTTGTCATTTGTCCTTTTTTTAGTGTTTTCTGCCATTACCAATATTGTGCCACAGGTTGGGAACCGCTGCTTTAGATAACAGATTTGAGAATAATAAACCAGTATTTAATGTTTAGTAGCACTACCGAATCAGTTTAAACATAAAATACAGTAAAAAGAAAATTCAGTGACTATATTTTCATACAACAGACACATATCACGTATCACATACGTATAAAGAAACTCACTGCATACATTACATGTTAGAGGAACAAGAACTAAAAGGTCAGCAGTGCAGCAATTGTAGCATTAGTTTAGATAATGTTTCAGGCAGAGGAATACACTTTCATTTTTTAGTCTATACATCGATGAAGACAACAGTTTTTGAAAGTTAGAATATTCTATTGTTAGAGATTACCACCACCTGAAGAGGCTTTCAATCGCATTACTGTATTAAAAAGCAGGGTTTAAAAAAATTGCTTAAAGAAGTGAAGCTTTAACAATGAAGTTTTAACATGAAAAAGTTTCAGAATCTGTAAAAACTAGTTCTCAGGTCAGAACGATTTTAAAAGTCAAAGTTGAATTGGAAGAATGCAACCTAACCAGTCAGTTTAAATATACTGAAACAAGATGCAAATGAGCCCCAAAGAGCAAACAGAAACGGAACTCTTGGTAGAAAGCATGTGTGCTTGACACCAAACTATTGGAAATATTTCACACACACACAAAAAGCTTCTGAAATTTGCATACAACAAACACAAAACAAGGTATGAAGGATAGGTCTAATAGGAAACAAATGATGACAGCTTTGATTCACAGGTTTTGCTAAATGATCCATATGGGTTAACTAGAACCTGATCAAGGATTGGTCACACAATGCTGGTGGGGCAGGGCGGGCACCAACGTGATAGGATAAAAATAATTCTTTGCATTTACATACAGTGTATCTGGAAAGTATTCACAGCGCATCACTTTTTCCACATTTTGTTATGTTACAGCCTTATTCCAAAATGGATTAAATTCATTTTTTTCCTCAGAATTCTACACACAACACCCCATAACGACAACGTTAAAAAAGTTTACTTGAGATTTTTGCAAATTTATTAAAAATAAAAAAAATTGAGAAAGCACATGTACATAAGTATTCACAGCCTTTGCCATGAAGCTCAAAATTGAGCTCAGCTGCATCCTGTTTCCCCTGATCATCCTTGAGATGTTTCTGCAGCTTCATTGGAGTCCACCTGTGGTAAATTCAGTTGACGGACATGATTTGGAAAGGCACACACCTGTCTATATAAGGTCCCATGGTTGACAGTTCATGTCAGAGCACAAACTAAGCATGAAGTCAAAGGAATTGTCTGTAGACCTCCGAGACAGGATTGTCTTGAGGCACAAATCTGGGGAAGGTTACAGAAAAATTTCTGCTGCTTTGAAGGTCCCAATGAGCACAGTGGCCTCCATCATCTGTAAGTGGAAGAAGTTCGAAACCACTAGGACTCTTCCTAGAGCTGGGCGGCCATCTAAACTGAGTGATCGGGTGAGAAGGGCCTTAGTCAGGGAGGTGACCAAGAACCCAATGGTCACTCTGTCAAAGCTCCAGAGGTGGAGTGAGGAGAACCTTCCAGAAGGACAACCATCTCTGCAGCAATCCACCAATCAGGCCTGCATGGTAGAGTGGCCAGACGGAAGCCACTCTTTAGTAAAAGGCACATGGCAGCCTGCCTGGAGTTTGCCAAAAGGCACCTGAAGGACTCTCAGACCATGAGAAAGAAAATTCTCTGGTCTGATGAGACAAAGATTGAACTCTTTGGTGTGAATGCCAGGCGTCACGTTTGGAGGAAACCAGGCACCATCCTTACAGTGAAGCATGGTGGTGGCAGCATCATGCTGTGGGGATGTTTTTCAGCGGCAGGAACTGGGAGACTAGTCAGGATAAAGGGAAAGATGACTGCAGCAATGTACAGAGACATCCTGGAGGAAAACCTGCTCCAGAGCGCTCTTGACCTCTTTTGACATTTTTGGTAAAATTTAGTGAACATGTGATTGTGACTTTTCATGCAGTTGGTCATGCGCCGAAAATATGTTTGAGCTTCAAAACCTGCTAATTGCAACAGTGTAGCGCTATAGTTTTAGGGATTTAGTTTCAAAATCTGCTTACGGACCCAGATTTTCCTATTTATCTTTTGTACTTAGCTGATTTTGGAACTGAGCTCTTCAATTGCAGGTTAAGGGTCTTGCTCAAGGGCCCAACAGAGCAGAGTCCCTATTGGCATTTATGGGATTCGAACCAGCAACCTTCCGATTGCCAGAGCAGATCCCTAGCCTCAGAGCCACACGCCAGTGAATACTGAATTTGTTTGGCTTTCACTGGTCTACAAAAAAATATTTTTTGTTTGCTTCTGGGAACGTCAGAGCATCTCTTTATTAAGTTTTTTACACTGATTTCATATATGAAATCGGAATTAAGCTAGCACGTCAGGTTTTTGAAATACACATCATTGCCGTTTTGACACTTTTGAATAGCAATATAATATATCAATACGATATCTGGAGTTTGTACTCTGTCCCACCAAAATTGTTTTGATGTACTTATTCTGAAAACAAACCAGAAGATGATATCAGAGACACGTTAAAGCATATTTATGTCAACGTACCTCAATATAAAAGTGAGGTCAGCGTGCCCAAGAATGTTTGAGGCACTCGCTTTTGAGCTTTTACTGCACATCTGTCTCTCTTTGTAAGAACCAACAGTAGTCACCCATCATGCTAGGAGTGAATTTTCCTCGATATCAGTTTTCCATCACCTTTGTATCTTGATGAAATATTTCTCCATGTTCATCTCTGACATCACTTAGATTTGGTGGAAAAAAGTCGAGATGAGAAGGTGAAAAATGTGTCTTCAGTGACATTCCAGCTCCCGTAAGCTGATATACTTTCAGCAGGTTCTCCACAAGCTCAGTTTAATTCTCTGCTCTGTGACTGTCAAGAAAATTTTGGACAACCTGCACAAGTGAGGGCGCTGATTTAGTTGGCTTCAGTTTCCTTTAGAAACTCATCGTCAAGCATCAGTTCACGTATTTCAAGCCCAACAAAAACACCTTCCTTAATTTTGGCTTCACTTGAAACGCATCGCCTTTACTGTCCAGTCACCCTAGTTGTCCAAGACCTGGAACATCATAACTAAAAAAAATGGGACATGCTGGACGAAAACGGTTTTCAGATTTGGAGTCAGCAAGAGAAATTTGTTAAAGTACAGCTGAAAGAATCCCAGTAGCAAAATGCTTGTTTACCAGTGAAATCTATTTGAAAATTAAAATGCAGATGAGGAGGAGTTGTTGCTCTCTAGCAAATATATAGCAAGGTTTATTGGCTTTCATCATTCAGCTTTCATTTTGAAAATAATCTCATGATTGGCAGTTGACAAAATCTTTCAACCTAAGCTGTGATCCATCAGGTATAAAGCATTTTTGTAAAATAGCAGTGCCTTTCACATCCATTTTTATTTGTTTGTCCCTTTACAGCACCATAGACTTACAATGATCAGGGAAATTAGATCTACAACATTTCCCTTCAATGTCCCAGTGACTCAGTGTGTTGTATATGCAACACCTTGCACTAACTTTTTGTGAAACGTATTTTTCAAACCACTAATATTTGAGAGATGGGAGGCTAACAATAGGCTTTACAAGGGTCCTCTAAAATCTAACTTTATTTGGCATTATCTTCATTATTTATCTTTAACACCTCTACATTTGTCTATCTTTTTTTCTTCCTAATTCTAGCCACCAGACACATGCGCTTGTCCTTTTATTATGTAAGGCAGATATAAAAGTTGTTATAACTATCTATCTATCTATCTAACCGTAAATTATTGTTATAAAATTACACATTCACAAATGTAAATGGTCAATGACATCTAATTCCACACAGAATGGAAACTTGACAAAAAAAACTATACACTATTGTAAAGCACTGAATCTCAGTTTAACTTTTTAATTTATTTTATGTGTTTAACATTTAAAACATATGACTATGTAGCTGTATAAATATAAACAGTTTGTTGGCATTTGTTTATAGGGATTTGCATTAATTAATGTGTCCGATAGTTGCAAAATGGATATTGTCAAAGATTTGTCATTTATTTATTATAGATTATGCAATCATAACATTAATAATAAACTTCCAAGAGGTAGCTGCAGTATTTGGGGAGGTGTGACAGAATACAGACCTCCTACGTCATCCCAATCTATCCATCCATCCATTTTCCAACCCACTGAATCCGAACACAGGGTCAAGGGGGTCCACTGGAGCCAATCCCAGCCAACACAGGACACAAGGCAGGAACCAATCCTGGGCAGGGTGCCAACCCACCGCAGGACACACACAAACACACACACACACACCAAGCACACACTAGGGCCAATTTAGAATCGCCAATCCACCTAACCTGCATGTCTTTGGACTGTGGGAGGAAACCAGAGCGCCCGGAGGAAACCCACGCAGACACGGGGAGAACATGCAAACTCCACGCAGGGAGGACCCGAGAAGCGAACCCAGGTCCCCCAACTGCGAGGCAGCAGCGCTACCACTGCGCCACCGTGCCGCCCCCCAATCTATCCATCTGTATAAAAACATCGGTCTTGGTCTTAATCATAAATTTGGCCTGATATATTGCCAACCTGATGGGAACTTTACTGGTGTCCTTAAAAGTTTATTGCAATTAAAGCACAATCCTCACCAGCTCATTTATTGATAATCCCCAGGACATGCTAAATACTGTATGTGTTCAGAATTAATAATTTAGATTTTCTTATGTGTCCATACAAGATAGGGAGAGTTTACGGTTGTTTAGACCATCCTTTTCATAGCAGTTTAGTTTAAGACCGTATTTAAAAAAAAGATAGCCATAAAAAAGGTCGTGTGGTACTTCAAGCGATGTGATACCTTTTTAATGTGTCTCTATTTTTTTCTGGAAACATTGATTGCTGTTACAAATAGCAAATAGCAAATAAAAATCAACTTCTGGTTTCTCTCAACACTCCAACCAGAAACTGTGAAGCTAAATCTGGTAGAGCCAAACATCCCTGTAGCATGTTGAGCATGCAGCATTCATCTAGTCCTACGAGGGAAACAGCTCAAGGTTTAAATCAGTTGATTTAAATACATTCCGAGTTCAAGTCTTGTTAAAACGTCCTTTCCATCGCGTTATAAGAGCATCGCACATCATAAAAATCCCCAAAATGGAAATTCTGCGGATTGCCTCAAATGCTGACAGGAGACAACCAAGGAAATGGGTCTCCTCAGATCAGAAGTTTAAACTTTGAGCTGACGTAGTTATTTCAGATAAGAAGTGCATGTTTTGAGGTACTGCGGTGGGTTGGCACTCTGCCCGGGATTGTTTCCTGCCTTGTGCCCTGTGTTGGCTGGGATTGGCTCCAGCAGACCCCTGTGACCCTGTGTTCGGATTCAGTGGATTAGAAAATGGATGGATGGATGGATGTTTTGAGGTATGGTTGATTTACTTAAATCGTGGTTCCAGGTTTTTTACCATATACAAGTAAGAACTTCTCAGTACATGTGACAGTACTGACACTTTATTATTGTAAAGTTACCCATTTTCTACTTAGGGTATCAAAGTATTACACAAAAGAACATTTTCTTTTACATGGGAGTACAGATGCCCTCAAATGAGCCAGTCTACCTCTAAGTCTCTGGGTTGGGGGGCCCAAATTCAGGTTTTCATTGTAACCCATCCATCCATTTTCCAACCCGCTGAATCCAAACACAGGGTCATGGAGGTCTGCTGGAGCCAATCCCAGCCAACACTGGGCACAAGGCAGGAACCAATCCTGGGCAGGGTGCCAACCCACCGCAGGACACACACAAACACACACTAGGGACAATTTAGTATCGCCAATCCACCTAACCTGTATGTCTTTGGACTGTGGGAGGAAACCCACGCAGACACGGGGAGAACATGCAAACTCCACGCAGGGAGGACCTGGGAAGCGAACCCAGGTACCCAGGTCTCCCAACTGCGAGGCAGCAGCGCTACCCACTGCGCCACCCCTCATTGTAACCCTTTTCTTAAATATTGACCTGTTTGTGCTGCTAATTAAATTCTTTTGAATTAATTTAATTGACTTGTTTTTTAAGATTTGTTCCCTGAATTTCTTCATTGCTTCTGTGAAATGCTTCATGTCTTTCCTTAAATGGCACCCAAACTGAAATAAAATGTGAAGTGAGTGAGCCAACTAAGTCAGGGCCTCAAACCCCAACCTATTTCACTCCAACCAGTTGCCTAATTAGGCTCAGATTCTTGTTGTTAATTAAACCCATTTTTTTAATTCCATGGCTTGTTGCTGCTCTCATTGTACAATAACATCCATCCATCCATCCATTATCCAACCTGCTACAGTATATTCTAACTACAGGGTCACAGGGGTCTGCTGGAGCCAACCCCAGCCAACACAGGGCACAAGGGAGGACCAATCCCGGCAGGACACCAACCCACCGCAGGTACAATAACACACATCTCCAAAATTGTTGATTTTCTCTTCTTTAAGGGCAATGTTAAAAAGTTTTGGGGATCTGAACAGATCCGCATCCCTGAGAGCTTCACCTCTCTTTATTTTCAAATATTGTATGATCGACAATGTTTCTCATGTTTTGGTTCATTTTGTATCTCATTATTGTTTTGCTGCTAATTAAGAAAAAAGAAATAATTAAGGTGCCGGAGTCTTCAAGAGCAAGTCAAATAAAATGAATTCAAAAGAAGTTAATTGACAGCAAAAACAGGTCGCTAATTAAGAAAAGGGTTAGAATGAAAACCTGCAGCCACTGGTGCCCTCCAGGACTGGGGTTGGGGACCCCGGATTTAGTTCATGAAACTCGAAGACTAACCCGTCTCAGTGTGTCAAGGTTCCGATGCATATCGGAAACCCAACTGATTCTTTGCGTTATGAAGCAGAGGTGGAGAACACATTTATGTGCAAGAAATACACAGGAGGTCTTGTGGTAAAACTTTACGTACCATCCGGACATGTGTGCCATTCAGTGTACCGCACTTGAGAGAACTAATGAACCAGAGCACTGAGGCGAAAAACGGCATCCTGCTGGTGGTGTCAACTCGAACTCTGCCACCTTTTTAACAACGTAGAGGTGGGTGGCACCAGCTAAATTAATCTTGGGTGTGGGTACATGATATCCAGTTTTGGGATGACCCCTGTGGCTACATATTTTCATTCATATTTATTTATTTTTTTAGCTCTTTGTTAGTTTAGCTGGTCTTTTTTCTCATCTTATGCATGTAGAAAAGAGCAGTGGTGTAAGATTTGCATTAATAAAAAAAAATGAGAAATGTTGGTATTTTTTGGTATTTTTCTGCTGCCTCGCAGTTAGGAGACCCGGGTTCGCTTCCCGGGTCCTCCCTGTGTGGAGTTTGCATTTTCTCCCCATGTCTGCGTGGGTTTCCTCCGGGTGCTCCGATTTCCTTCCACTGTCCAAAGACGTGCAGGTTAGGTGCATTGGCGATTCTAAATTGTCCCTAGTGTGTGCTTGGTGTGTAGGTGTGACCCTATAGTTAGGATATAGCGGGTTGGATAATGGATGGATGGATGGTATTTTTGCCATGGCTTCAAGTTCTTACCTCTCCGCTGTCATGTCCTTTTAATTTATTTTATCTGTGGAGTTTGCTCCCCTAATATTATACTAATAATACTATCTATCTATCTATCTATCTATCTATCTATCGATCTATCTATCTATCTATCTATCTATCTATCTATCTATCTATCTATCTATCTATCTATCTATCTATCTATCTATCTATCTATCTATCTATCTATCTATCTATCTACTTATCAATGAGCAAAGAAGACATTAGGGCAAGTGATGCAGAATGTCATTGGACAGTAATCACATGCAGATATTTTAGTGTTTATCTTGGCTTTTAAGATATCCATACTATTTTCATTCTGATTTTCTCTGTGTTCTTGTTATTTACGCCATTACTTACTAATCACTACACTACTGGGTCTGACACTGAAGGAGCCTCAGTTTTTCAGCATGCTGTGTCACGCACCCCTGTATCTGTCCCTTGACCCTTTTTAACGGTCATTATTTGGATATGTTGGAAAATCAAGACATTTTCTAAATATGCAAGATGCTGAGAAATTAGTTTGTGTATTTATTTCTAGTAGGATAAAGTACTGCAATGACTTATTTACTGGTTGTTCAAATCGGTCTTTATGCCACTTGCAGTTAATTCAAAATGCTGCTGCAGTAATTTTTACAATAAACAGAAAAGTACAAGCACATATTTCCAATTCTCAAGTCCTTGCACTGGCTTAGTTAAGCTCAAAGTCTTCCTTTTACTATATAAAGCCTTAAATTGCCAAGGACCTCATTATTACTTATATACCAAAATGCACATTGAGATTTCAGGATGCCAGCCTACTTATGAATCCATGGATTAATATAATAACAGTAGGAGGTTGAGGTTTTAGTTGCAGGGCCCCAAAGTAGTGGAGTGATCTACCTGCTAATATAAGAGATGCCTCTTTAGTCACACTTTTAAAATCTAGGCTGAAGACTCAGTACTTTAGTCCAGTAGGCCCTGACTATAGCTGCTGATTAGCTGCTCTAGTCATCACTTATAAAGGAGCATTGGAATCAGCAGACAGAAAGACTCTGCCATCATATTAGATGACCCAACGACTCTACTATAAAATGCCCAGGAAAGGGGTAGGTGGCTAGTTAGCCGAGTTCTATGTCTGGCTCTGACTTTCTCTGTAATTTTCTCTCTTATAATTTTTATTTTGCTTGTTGTAAATTGGCCAAAGTTCAGTAATTAATTAATGGAAAAATATTGTTGGTTTCCATTCATGTTAATCAGTTTCTACTTTGTTATATGTGTGTTTTAACAAATCTGTATCTTTATATGTATTACTTTGTATTTTGTAATTAGTACAATCTATAGTTGCATTTTACCTGTGAACTTTTCACAGCACTACGTGCCTGCATTCAGTGATGAGCAGTATACCAAAATAAATTGTATTATAAGGATACAATTAAAGGAAAAGCCACAGAAAAGGCCATTTTGACCAATTTCTTATGAAGAACAACATCAGCATTTTTATTTCTATGGCACGTTCTTCATACAAGGGATGCAGCTCAAAGTGATTAACAAGAATTCAAAGAAAACTTTCAAGTTAAAAAAAACAAATTGAAAATGGATAAGATAAGGAATTAATAAATGCAATACCTAAATTAGTAAATAAAAATGAACTGATTTTGAAAACCACTACAGTAGCCACCATTTTCATTTCAAATGATTGGTTACCCATCCATATTACTAACCGAGAATGCTAAACCGGATGGACGCAGGGACATCCGGCCATGGGCCTTAGCCGCAAAAAGACGTACTGCGCAGGCGCAAAAAAGAGTCCGCGAGAGGCGGATGAGGAGCCGCGAGAGGGGGACAAAAGAGGCCGCGAGAGGCGGATGAGGGGCCGCGAGAGGCGGACAAGACCACAGAAAAAAGGAGTGAGCACAGAAAAAAGAAAAAAGGAGTCAAAGTAATGAAGCGCGCTAAACCGGATGGACGCAGGTACATCCGGCCATGGACCGTAGCCGCAAAAAGACGTACTGCGCAGGCGCAAAAAGAGTCCGCGAGAGGCGGATGAGGAGCCGCGAGAGGGGGACAAAAGAGGCCGCGAGAGGCGGATGAGGGGCCGCGAGAGGCGGACAAGACCACAGAAAAAAGGAGTGAGCACAGAAAAAAGAGAAAAAAGGAGTCAAAGTAACGCGCAACGAGCACCGAAAAAAGGAAAAGGCACATAAAAAAGTAGTCAAACGCAGGCAAAGCACGAAACACATTGCACACGAAACTAGACCCAAAAAAAAAAAAGAGGCTTGCGCACAACAGCAAGGCACCCCCCCCCCCCCCCTACAGGCACCGGACGGGACACACACCAAGAGGGGGATTCAACAAGACACAGGAACACAAAAAGAAAGAAGACGCTCGCGCAACAACAATCCTCACCCCCCCCCCCCCACACACACACATCCATAAGAAGTGACACCCAAAGCCACATATTCTAAAGTGAACGTCAACACCTTCACACTAGACAGCATAGGTGTCAGCATAGGTGGATCTCCTTACAATAAAGCACTATTAACCGTTCAACTGCAGAAAAGGAAACATATTTACAGTGAGTGCGATCCTCCTTATTACTTATCCATATTTCGCATGCTGAGAAAGAAACAAGTCATGAATACACGATCACGGGTACAAAACGATTCGGAAAGGATAACAGGAACAAACACACGAACACGAAAGAAATAACAAAATAGACGGCTATGCAGCATAGGTGGATCTCATTACAATAAGGCACTATTAACTGTTCAACCGCAGAAAAGGCTCCATATTAACAGTGAGTGCAATACTCCTTATTACTTATCCATATTTCTAAAAGAAAAAATGTCTCGACTCCAAAAACGCAAAGCTCAACTAAAGCTTCGAACTAACGATGTACCTAAAAGTAAAAACTTTATGAACTGCATTAGATCTTACAATAGTTCATTTGCTTTTGCATCTACCGGAGTAAATATCAGGCCACCAAAAGGCAATGGCCCATACTGCTTTCGCATATGTGCACAAATACTGCATCGCATTGGAACAGTGCACCCTGAAACAAATCAACAACGCAAATATGCACAAATCTACATCCTGGATCCACATGACGCAATCTATCAATCAAAGTGCTGCATCGCAACAGGCACGGATTCAAAACGAAACACCTCCCGTCTCAGACATACGTTAACGGCAAGGAAGGCTACAACGGGCTTCTCACACAGCACAGGCAAATCGATTACAGCTCCAAAACAACACGTCCCAAATACTACACATGCAACAACGCGGCTCTCAAACGGCACAAGCAAAACATACACCAGGAAAATTCATTCGGATTAATGAATGTCATTTGCAATCATTGTCATTCAGTTCACTTCCCTGCAGAAACAACTGGCAATACAAGTAATACATTTACACGTTGTTGTCAAAAGGATCAAATTAGACTGCCTTCTTTACATTCATATACTGAATATCTACAGGAGCTTCTAACTAACGATTTACCTGAAAGTGAAATCTTTATCAACTGCATTAGATCCTACAAATCGGTATCCACTATGAACATTAACGGTGGCACTGCACGTGACATCTGTCTTGAAAAAATGTTAATTATTGATGAATGTACAATGGCATGAAGTCACTTACTCAACATCATTCATAAACTTCTACAAACGTTTATGAATAATAATATTCGCTTTGGAGGAAAGGTACTTTTATGAGGAGGAGATTTAAGACAGTGATTAGCTATTCTTCCAGATGCCATGCGCTCAGCTATTGTTCAGTGCACCTTAAAATACGCAGACAATTGGCATTGCTTTCAAAAGATACAGTTAGTAAAAAAGATACGATGTCCAGAACCAGATCATAACAATTGCTTATTACAACTGAGAGATGGTACACTCACCAATACAGATGGACTTCAGCCACATATTATTACAATTCCTCAAGCCTTTATCTGCGACGACTTAGTTACAGAGAGATTTGGAACAGCAATCTCATTAGACCAAATGCCCCTTTTAACACAACGCACTATATTATGTCCAAAAAATATTAATGTGGAATACATAAATACCCAAGTCATTCCATTACTTCCTGGAGAGACACAACTCTTTCTAAGCTCTGACAAACTTGACTCTGATCACAACAATAACCATCTTCATTGACCTTACAAGTTCTGACCTGGAATTACCTTTTACGCTTAAACGGCGTGTACAAAGAAATTTTCCAATAAACCTTTACACTGTGCCACACACTTTATTGTTTGCTTTCTATTTGCATCATCTACACCGTCACACTATTCTATATCTCATTCATACATCACGCTCTTTGTCATTCCCAACACCAGGAGTTGGCGAGCGAAGCGAGCAGGGGGCGGAGCCCCCTAGTTATTATTAGATTTATTAGAAGCAATTGTTAAAAGTACCATTGTTTGGCACAATTTATTAAATACCAGTAACGGAGCACTGCACGATAACATGCAGTGAATACACTTGAATTGAACATTTCTAGTTTTCATCCTCTTTCTCTGTACGTTTACCATTCGTTTGCTCAGAGGTTGATGTACTTGCTGCGTCTTCTCTTCTTTCGTCAGCATCTTTTCGCGTTAAAACTGATTAAGTCAGTGTTAAGCAATTACGTAGTATGTTTTCCTTAATTTTTCACTTAAGCTGACACTTTCAATCTGCCTCAAGAAGATTTGAAAAGGTACGGGAAGTGACAGCGAAGGTGGTAGGGATGAGAGCATGTGCTGCATGGCCACCCTGCTGCACACTGCCGAGAGTTGATTCTACAATAAAATTAAATAAAAATAAAAAGAAGAATAACCTTAGAGGTCGATCATTACCCCAAAAGCAGTCAGTAGACGTCACGTAGTATATGTGTGCCAAATTTCAGGTCAATAGGTCAAACGGTTTGCGAGCTACAGGTGATTTAAAATCCTGCACAGACAAACGAACAGCCACGGTAGTGTATTATATAAGATGTGTAGCCCTGTCTACAAAACCACAGATTCATCATTCAGTCTGGCAATGCCATGGTAAGACAGAAGTATCCAGGTAAAGTTATTTAAGTTTGAAAAGACGGGCGTTTTGAGGCAAGATAGTTACACGTGTTAATCATGCCACCAGAGAGTGGCTGTGTGTGTTGCCTTATGATTGGGACATGCAAGAGAGAAATTCACTTTACAGTACATATGGTAATTGTGAGCCTATAAATCTAGAATAATTTTTCAAATATCTTAGTAAATTGTAAGAAGCATTTCAATTTACCAGTCTTTTATGATTCAAAATCATAAGGGTTTCTAAATTATGTATTGTCACTCACGCGTGTTTAGGAGACAACTAAAGGGCTTGAGTACATGTAATTCCATGCCAGACCAGGGGGTGGCGAAGTGTACTAATTCTCCCTCTCGATTTCTTACAGACCATTCTAGGGAAACCCTGCCCGGCTCTGGGGCAGCCAACGACGTCACTTCCAGTTCCGGTCCTGATGACATCACTTCCTCCACTGGCCTTTAAAGCCACCATCTTGCTTCCAGTTAATCAGTTCTGTTTTGGACTCAGTTGTGTGAACATGTCTATTATTTTGACACAGTTCTGCAGCCGGAAAAAAATTATACGGGTGGCTGCTCCAAACATTTCCCATGTCTTACGGTCATTTTTGTGACAGTATCTAAAAGGAAAAGTGCATTTTAAAAAAATATCTTGTCACATAAAATAGATATTTAAACCTTACTAGAAAGTATAAGCAAAACCTGAGCTACTTATAGCAACAAAAGCATGTGTTTGAGAATTATATCATTAAGTTAGAACTGAGCTTCGGGTTACAATTCATTATTGAAAACTAGCAGTCATTTGTGGTCCAGATCAGGGTTAAGAGGTCATTTTTTGTATTTCAGACTACTACACAAGCTGCTCTTTATTTATTTTAATTAATTTCAGATTAATTTAAATTCCACAATTTAATTAGAGCATGTCCTTTCTCTTGACTCAGAAACCCATCTTAATGTGTAAATAACTGACAGAAATCTTAGAATGTTGTGTTCCCACAGCTCTGACTTGTATAAACTGGCACAGAACATGGATGGATAAGTGTGTTTTTTTTGTAATATCATCCAGCATACAGGACCTTCTTTATGCTGTTATTCTCTTTTGTTTATTTTTAAGCCCTTTTTTTGACTCCTTGATTTAGATTTAGTTTCCTTGTTAATGGCAGTTAAGAAACAGGAGCCACCCAGGAATGTGACATAGTGTATATATACAGTTAGGTCCATAAATATTTGGACAGAGACAAAGTTTTTTTTAATTTTGGTTCTGTACATTACCTCAATGAATTTTAAATGAAACAACTCAGATGCAGTTGAAGTTCAGACTTTCAGCTTTAATTCAGTGGGCTGAACAAAACGATTGCATAAAAATGTGAGGCAACTAAAGCATTTTTATAACACAATCCCTTCATTTCAGGGGCTCAAAAGTAATTGGACAAATTAAATAACTGGAAATAAAATGTTCATTTGTAATACTTGGTTGAAAACCCTTTACTAGAAATGACAGCCTGAAGTCTTGAACTCATGGACATCACCAGATGCTGGGTTTCCTCCTTTTTAATGCTCTGCCAGGCCTTTACTGCAGCGGCTTTCAGTTGCTGTTTGTTTGTGGGCCTTTCTGTCCGAAGTTTAGTCTTCAACAAGTGAAATGCATGCTCAATTGGGTTAAGATCAGGTGACTGACTTGGCCATTCAAGAATTTTCCACTTCTTTGCTTTAATAAACTCCTGGGTTGCTTTGGCTGTATGTTTTGGGTCATTGTCCATCTGTATCATGAAATGCCACCCAATCAATTTGACTGCATTTAGCTGGATTTGAGCAGACAGTATGTCTCTGAACACCTCAGAATTCATTCGGCTGCTTCTGTCCTGTGTCACATCATCAATAAACACTAGTGTCCCAGTGCCACTGGCAGCCATGCACGCCCAAGCCATCACACTGCCTCCACTGTGTTTTACAGATGATGTGATATGCTTTGGATAATGAGCTGTTCCACGCCTTCTCCATACTTTTTTCTTACCATCATTCTGGTAGAGGCTGATCTTGGTTTCATCTGTCCAAAGAATGTTTTTCCAGAACTGTGCTGGCTTTTTTAGATGTTCTTTAGCAAAGTCCAATCTAGCCTTTCTATTCTTGAGGCTTATGAGTGGCTTGCACCTTGCAGTGCACCCTCTGTATTTACTTTCATGCAGTCTTCTCTTTATGGTAGACTTTGATATCGATACGCCTACCCCCTGAAGAGTGTTGTTCACTTGGTTGGCTGTTGTGAAGGGGTTTCTCTTCACCATGGAAATGATTCTGCGATCATCCACCACTGTTGTCTTCTGTGGACGTCCAGGTCTTTTTGCGTTGCTGAGTTCACCAGTAGTGCTTGCTTTCTTTCTCAGGTTGTACCAAACTGTAGATTTTGCCACTCGTAATATTGTAGCAATTTCTCGGATGGGTTTTTTCTGTTTTCACAGCTTAAGGATGGCTTCTTTCACCTGCATGGAGAGCTCCTTTGACCGCATGTTGTCTGTTCACAGCAAAATCTTCCACATGCAAGCACCACACCTCAAATCAACTCCAGGCCTTTTATCTGCTTAATTGATAATGACATAACAACAGACTTGTCCACACCTGCCCATGAAATAGCCTTTGAGTCAATTGTCCAATTACTTTTGAGCCCCTGAAATGAAGGGATTGTGTTAAAAAAATGCTTTAGTAGCCTCACATTTTTATGCAATCGTTTTGTTCACCCCACTGAATTAAAGCTGAAAGTCTGCACTTCAACTGCATCTGAGTTGTTTCATTTAAAATTCATTGTGGTAATGTGCAGAACCAAAATTAGAAAAAAGTTGTCTCTGTCCAAATATTTATGGACCTAACTGTATATATATATATATATATATATATATATATATATATATATATTTTGTAGCAGTTAAGGCTTTTGTCCACCTCTTGAACCCTCAGGTACCACTCCAAACACCAGGTGAAAGTACAAGACTTCTTTATTGTACTATAACACAGTGCACCAAGCACCTTCCACTCCACACTACTCATATACTCAATACCAATTTCAATACTCTTTCCTCCTCGCCCAGACACTTAGCCACCCTACCTCCCAGCTCAGTTCAGTGTACTGGGATTTCCCAGAGTCCTTTATACACCCTGACCTGGAGGTGTTCCTGCCCAACAGTCCACAGTTCCTTATTCCTTCCGGGTCAGGGTAAACAGTCCTTATCTTCAACCTGGAAGCACGTCATCTCTCCTGCTCACGTGACCAGGACGTACTTCCAGGTTATAGGGCACACATAAGTCCACGGGCTTCCCGACAGCGACTCCCAGTGGTCCCCAAGGTATCCAGCAGGACTGTGTATACAAACTACATAGTCCATGAGGCCCTGCTGGAACTCGGGGCATGTCCATGCTGTTGGGAGAGCTCCTCCTGGCGGCCTGGGGGTGAGGGCCGGAATAGGAAGCCGGCAATCCACCACAATATATACACAAGGGGGGCAAGGCTCCCTGGCGCCTTTGGTGCCCAGCCCCCAGTTGCAGCCAGTCTGCCGTTTGTGTTGTGAAGAGGGGGGCTGAACGCACCCCAAGGAGACGCGGTCGGTCCTCCGAAACCCCCTCTTAAACGGTGATACAATGGGAAACACATACAGTTTTTTCTACCTCCTCTTTGCTTGATTAGCTGCTGGCTTGCTGCTGCTGCCGTGCCACATGATCTGTATCTCACGCAGCGCTTCGAACATTTAAAAGCCTGTACAGCAGCTGTCCTACTCTTTGTCCTTTATTTCCGGCCCCGGTCATGGTTAAATCTCTTTGAACTCTTGGTACTAGGGTGTTGTACCGTGTTAGCCATTATGAATGTAGAGAAAAGCCAAGCAAAATGACACCTTTTATTGGTAATCTTTCTAGTTAGCCAATAAAAGGTGTCATTTTGCTTGGCTTTTCTCTACTTTGAACTCTTGGTTAAGTCTCATCTCGCAGGGCGTGAGTTCTTGATATTTTTTAGTTTATGCTGCGTAAGTATAAGCCTATGCCTTATGTTTCTTTTTCCTTTAACATTTTGTACCTGTGCTCAAACCTTGGCTTGTCAGTCATGTCTCTGTGTCTCTTAATTGTCTGTCTTTCTTGTTTACACCCTATTCCAATTAATAGACTCATCAGTGCTTGTCTTCTCATGCTGGCAAAAGTCCTCTAGGCCCACACATCTATTGCCCAGACTAAAGTTTAGGGTGGACGAACAGGTAGTAGCGTAGACCTGAAAGGATAGGGTAGTAGTAACAGCCCCCGGAGGTCTTATAATGTGTTTCACAGCACCTTAAAGTGTGGATGTTGTTTATCTTTTTTTGAAAATTTCAAGAGAACTGAAAAAACTAATCACTGTACTCTACAAATATTTTCATTTTCTTATTATCTCCTTTTCTTCTAAACATTTAAAATCTCCAGATAAGTTTTCTCCAAGATCTGAAAGAAGTAAACACTAAACCAAAAACATAAAGAACACAGTTTTTTAGGTTTCAGAGCTACATGTCGGAACAGGTGGGAAGCAAAACCATTGCCCCCTAAGGAACTGCCCTAGTTTCACTCTTGCACATCTTACACATGTCAGACTTTAAATAGAATTCTGTAGTCAAGGGGTGTATAAATGGTGGACAGAAAGAAGATGACGGGGAAGAATATCTATTTTGGTGTAAGTTGAAGCATCTTCAGTTTAGCAGAACTAAGGAGATGGTGGTGGACTTTACAGAGAACAAAGGTACCTTGACTCTGTTCTTCCTCCACAATGCAGACGTTGAGGTGGTCCATGCATATAAGTACCTGGGTTTACCTGGACAGAAATCTGTATTGGTATATATAAACATAGAAGTCATGTACAAGCACTTGTTTCAGTGAAAGAGAAGTGTGAGGTATTAGGGTACTTACAAGGATGCCTAGGCCTTGTATCATTCTGTCATATCAAACTCTCCAAAGCAGTTAATAGTAGACTTTTAAAGACATGTCTGCCTGATGAGCAAATTCGTGACAAGTTTAATTGTATGTCACTGTGCTTACCAGTGTATCACCCTTTAAGTAAGATCTCTCTCTTGCTCTCTAACCTTTATCACAAATTTCACACCACCCTACTCTTCTGAAGATGAACTAGAGCCATAAGTTACTTGATTGGCCCTATACTTTCCTTATCCATTTGCTTGGTCCAAATTGAAAGTACAGCAGGAATGGTAAATTTGATAAAATGTAAATTGATATGAAAATCCTTGAATTTGATTAAATGCGTGATCCAAATGGATATATAATTGGCCATTTAAAGGGTGGCTTAGTTAAGTTATGTTCACATAGGAAGATGTTTACGACCAGTTTCCTTAAGACAAAACAATTTCTAATGCTGAAAGCTTGAATATTCAGCTTGAAAATCAAACACTGGCACAAGAATGTAAACCTCACCCAGCACAAAGTCTGGCTTCTAGATGTGGATTTATATGACTTCAAGCCATGAATGCAAATTGTGAATTACATAGAAAGCATAAACAAGGCAAAGATGAGTGGGTATGGATCGTGTTTACATAAGAATTTTTTAAGAAGAATTTAAAACTAGAGAGACACAGGATAATACAGTTTGGGTTTCTATGATAATATCTCAAAAGGAGCAATAATTGCTTCCTGTGAAATTAAAGTCATTTAAATTCATATGAAGAGTCACTAGTGTTACCACTGAAAAAAACACTGAATCCCAGTAAAACAGTGCTTCTTAACCATTTCACTCTTATGAACCCCTTTAATGATGCAGATTTTCACTGTTAAGTGGGCATGTCATTTTCATTTCAGTAGCACAAAATTCTCCGTATCTGCATTTCTTCCACAGTGTGGAGGGATCATGACTGAATCATCCTTGCTGACTTTCGTTATTTCTTTCTTGAATGCCTTACTGACCTGTTAGTTCTGGATCCTGACTGGATTTATGAAGAAAGTTTAATGTTATATTTCCTATTAGGATAAATTATGATATCCGCATTCTGAATGAAGCTGAGACCTCCCCACTGTAACAATATTCCTGCAGCTGGAAACACACACTGGGTGCAGTTATGGCAGGGACAGTCATTTGATTTGACCAGATAAGTAGGATTTTGGAATTTGGCTGCTTTCAATCTCCACCATGATAGAGGACTGCAATGCGAGATCCACTGCTGGAGAATTTCTCCTCCCTGTAATCGGTCCTGTTTCTGAATCAGGTTAGGTTAGGTTAGCTTAGGTTAGGTTTCTTTATTTAGTCATGTTTACACAGGAAAACATGAAATTTCAGTGAGAGGTGTATCAGTATCTCAGGCATTCATTCTCACATCTGTAACTCATGAGAGCAATAGTAACTACAGTTAACTGCTCCCAGTTACATTTGAGTATATCATGAGAATTGTCCAAGTGCAATAAGTTTGTGCTTTTCCGGTAGCAGTAGAGCTTGATTTTAAAAACAAACCCATGGATGCAGTGTACTACATCTGTAAAACAATGTTGCGATTTACTGTACTCATCCAAGATTGCGAGTCACTAAATTAAGGGTTTGTGACATATTTAACCTGCAGTCCCAGCCCACTTTGACATACAGTGACATTTATTTTGTGAGCTGACAACTTTCATTGTCACATTAGTATAATGATGGTGAATAATAGCTCTGTAAAGTGACATTTTCGTTTGCTTTTGTGTTTCATTTCATACAAGGCCACTTTTCATATTATTAGTATTTTTCATCGTGAAATTTGATACTATAAAATGTCTCAGGTCTTTTGTAAAAGCATTCATATGACTTTGTATAACCTTTGTAATCTTAGTACATAATTCGGCAGTCTTCTCACTCACTCACTCACTCACTCACTCACATCCGTCTGAAGCCGAATGCGCAGTCGCCTTCTGCGCAGCTGCCCGAAAAACCTTACGAGACCGACATCGCGGCAGGCAGCGGATTTACGGCCGCGAAAATTCAAAGAGAAAGGAGACTTTGACCGACATCCAACCCCAACATCGCGGGAGGCGGCGGATTTACGGCCGCAAAAATTCAAAGAGAAAGGCGACTTTGATTAAAGCTCTAGAGGCCTGAAAGGCGATTTCGACTACAGCTCGAGGCCTAATTACGCATTCATTCAATACACCTAGATCAGGTTTGTGGTTCTTATACTTATTACTATTCCACTCGTGCCCGTTTCATCTTACGTTGTCAAAACGGGCTCTTTGTCTAGTAAGTCAATAATTGACGCAGCAAGGCAAAAAGAGTTGGGTAATTGCCCCGTATAATGTCCAATGGACTGATGAAAAAAAACCTTGCAAAAAGTGATCAAAATCAAAAGCATTTGACAAACAACAGTAGTGAATTGGAGGTATTTATACAAAATGGCGACCAGAAAGAAGTATTGCTGGAAATGACGTCATATCTTTAAGACGGAAGTGATGTCATCATAGAGGGACCGGACGTGACATCATCATGGAGGGGCCAGAAGTAACGTCATCAGGGAGAGTCGGAAGTGACATCATCAGGATGAGTTGGAATCAGAAGTGATGTTGGACGGCCATTTTGGGAACCCAGAAATGGTAAAGGTAAGTGAATTGGATTGTTATTTTTCTTCTTTAAGTCTGGTGAAAGACAGAGAGAGATGTTAATACTCTGAATCAGCCCTTCATCTCGCGATAGATCACTCACCTTAGGGCTTGTTGGCTGCCTCCTAAGCGCTCGTGTGTGACCCCTTCCTTAAATCTCAAATTAAAAACTTAAGTACAAATGGTACTAATGTTCTAGAATTTACCCAGAAGACATAAATACAGTCAAAGTGATCATGTATAATAATGGTGGAGCTTGCTCAGGATACTCAACTGGATGTTGAACTTTCCACAAGCCTCAGGAGATTGAATATTGGAATAGTATCCATCTTTAATAATATGACAAGTGTCTGTGCATCTGTCTATGTTCCTCTGGTTACCATGTCTCTGTCATTCCAAAAAGATGGTGCATCACAAACATTTTTAGTAATAAAATACATTGCATTTGTCATTCCACTCTGCTTTTATGAATCCCATATTGAATGGCGTATAACACAGATAATACTGACGTCTACGTTGATTACTTATGATTTCAACCTGTCTTAGGTGAGTACAACAGCTAGTGAGATATAAAAGGTCAACAAAATGAATAGATACTGTCACACACGTGCGCATGGGAAACAGCTGAAGGGCCTAAACACTTGTAATTCTACGCCAGGCCAGGGGGCGGCGGAGTGTTATGACTGTCTCTCTCAGTCCCTTGCAGACCTTTCCCGGGAAATCCCGCCTCTTGCCGGTCCCGAGGATGACGTCACCTCCGGACACCAGGACGCCACTCCCAGTTCCTGCAACGATGACGTCATTTCCTTTCCAGGCCTTTAAAACTGCCATCTTGCCTTAACACAGGCAGTTCTGTTTTGGACTCCGAACTATACACATTGTGTACCTAAAAAGACCAATTGCAGCCGAGCATAATATACGGGTGGCTGCCCCAAACCTTTCTGATGTCTCCGAAACTCATTCTTATAACAATACCCTTAACTACAGTGCCGTAAGATCTGTACTCAGACAAGAGGGCTGAAGTCTGAAGTACTAGTTTATTTAGTTTAAAAGGCTCATTTTACATGTGTGTGTGGATGAGCTGCATGTTCACAGATGATGCAGTTATTACAGTAGGAGACTGCTTTGGAGATGAATCTGCAATCATTTTGTAAACTTGAGTGTTATACTGTAATTTAGTATTGTCAGAGCCAACTAACAAAGCTTTATTTTAATATTGCATCTTCATCTCTAACAGTGCAATTGGGAACAAAAACAAATTGATTCAGAATAGGCCTATCATGATGACAAACTTTAAGACAGAAGTACTGTTACAGTTAAGAGTTATTAAATGCTGTAATGGGAAGATCTTTTTGAAATGCAGAAAGGAATGGTGGGTGACACTGTGGTCAAGTAGACAGCACCTCTGTGTCACAGCTCTGGGGACATTTGGTCTGGTCACTGTGTGGAGTCTGCACGTTTCTACTGGTTTCCTTCCACTTCATATTGAGCCTCTGTGTGTGAGGGCTGGAAGTGTGATTAACTGTATTCTACTGTGGTCTTGCATTGCATACAGGACTGTAGGTGTCACTGGAGTAGTTTCAGATTCCTTGAACCAGTTAATGTAATGAGTGAGTTGAGAAAATGGATTGCCGGATACTTAGAAAGATATTATGTAGACAAATGCAAAGTAATCATAGTAAATAATACATAAAAATGCATCATATCCAGTCTGAGGAAATACTTGGATGAGACTAATGTGTTTAATCGGTGGCAATAGAAATCTGATGAAAGATTAAAGAAGAAAAAAAGAGAAGGAAAAAACATCTGTAAATGATTTAGACTAATGGACAGTCTTTGTGATTCATTGCTTTCAATATGGTGGGGCTTTCTAAACAGCTGGCTTTGCCACAGTTAGATAAATCAGTAGAACTGGATGAAGTATTACCTCTTGTTCTGGAAAACTCAAAGGAATTTATAGAGCACCTGCTTTAGTGGAGAGTTATTCAGGCTAAAATATTAATACACTCGACAGTTAATAAACTCAGAAATAAACAGGAATAAAATACATAAACAATTATGTATTAAGTATTACAATTTAATAAAATCATCTCTGCCTTTAACGGAAAGACCAGTATTAAGTGACTTGAAGCATGACCTGCAAACTAGGACCCCCCCAACAAAGAAACAGTGTGCAAACAGTCAACAGACTTAATTTTATATATAATTTTTATATGTGTGTGTGTGTTTATATGCATGACAAATACACATTTTCCCATGATTTATCCCTCTGCTTCACAGTTTAAAATTACAAATCAAGCAATTCTGACGTGATTAAAGTGCAGACTTTCATTTAAGAGCATTTGCATACATTTTGGTCACACCATGTAGAAATGATCCGGTGATGATGTCTGTAAATTGCAGAATACAAGCAGTCATTGCATGCAAGGGATATGCGACAAAGTACTAAATATGACAGCTTTAATATGCCTACCTTTGCTATGTCCCAAATATTATAGTGCCCTGAAATTAGATTAGATACACTTTATTAATCCCACAGGTAAATTCAGATGCCTTCAGCAGCAGAAACATAAAAAAGATAGATATGTCAGTCAGTCATTTTCCAACCCGCTATATCCTAACACAGGGTCACGGGGGTCTGCTGGAACCAATCCCAGCCAACACAGGGCGCAAGGCAGGAACAAATCCCCGGGGCCGGGCGCCAGCCCACTGCAGGGCACGCACACACACCAAGCACACACTGGGGACAATTTAGGATCGCCAATGCACCTAACCTGCATGGCTGTGGACTGTGGGAGGAAACCGGAGCACCCGGAGGAAACCCACACAGACATGGGGAGAACATGCAAACTCTACGCAGGGAGGACCCGGTAAGCGAACCCAGGTCTCCTTACTGCGAGGCAGCAGCGCTACCACTGCACCACCATGCCGCCCAAAAAAATAAATATTTCCCAGACAAATAATACGGCCAATGTAGAAAAAGTGTTGTCATTTCTACTTGCTGCAGAGAGTAGAACATGCACCTGGTCATGGCACCATTTGAACCAGTTAGAATTTGATAAAATATTTGATAGGGAACTCTTAAATTATTTTTGTGCAGGAACACTGGCTGAGGAACACCAGCAGACATTTTTTTAAACTGCAGAAGTCAGACAGTTTTACTGTCCGGAAAAATATCCTCATTCTCACTTTCCTAATCTCCTCAAGCAAAGGATGTGGCATAATTATTTATGAATTGTGCCTTCTGGACAAAAGTATTTACTCCAGAATTTGCCTGTTAGTTTCCTAAAGAGGTGGTAATATAGTAAACAGCAATGTTTGGTAAGACTTCAGAACAGGATTTTACTTTGTTTCTTTTTAATTTCCTCATAAAACCGTATGCATTAGCAGCACAATATGCTTTGTTAAGTAAATATATTCTTTGTCAAGAGTGATTTAATGTCCTCTGAACAGGATGAGCCACACTAAGGCTCTCCTTTATTAGCAGACAAGTATAATTTATGTTTCGTTATATGTATTATGCATGTATTATGTCATGTTGATCTCACCAAAAGTTTCTAGTTGGCAAGATTATACTGTTCAGAAACCCAATCCATGCTTCTGTACATTCTAACAAATGCAGCACTTTGTGAAAGCAGAATTGTCTGACTTACCTCATGAATGTGAAAGCAGTCCAATGTTGTTTAATTTAATCTAATAAAACACACTAACATGAATAAATTTAGAAAGATTTTTGTGCACACTAGTGTTTTCATATAGTTACTGAAACAGCAAAATGTATCACTCTCTCCTATTGGGTATGTCTGGTATGTAAGCGAAAAGCAAAGTTAGTAATTAAGTAAATTGAAATGCTGAACACGAAGCTCTTGAGGAAAACACTAAAGGTTATAAATGAGTACAAGGTAGCCAAAGCTAAAAAAAATATAAACTGAGAGTCCTGCCAAGATTAATGTGGTGAAATATTCAAGCGTTTCAAGGTGCACTACAGGTCTGCTTATGCAGAGACGTTAGGTAAGGACCACAAAGGGAAGTATCACACCAAACAATGAGTCTGATCGCATGAGAATAATATGTCAGCATTTTTGCAAAGCTCAATTTTTCCCTGTCCATACTGCTACATGAGACTTGACATTCTCAAATTTATAGGCCTAAATTTTATTGAGCATTTCCGAAAAGGGTAGTTTTCATTTGTTGAAAATGTTATTTTAGTTTGGACAAAATCAATTTAAAAAAAAATGTATATACCCATGTTAGTGTGGACTAAGCCTGAGGGAAAAGATGGAAAGTATGATGGGGAGATGAGAAACCCAATACCATAAAATAGAATTACTTTACGTTTTATTGTGCTTGTGATTTTTATGTCTTCGATTTTTGCTGTTTCTTGTTGGTATAAATGTCTTGAGTTACTTCAAAGACTTGCGTCATTAACTCAGTGTTGGATTCAAGAAGCGAAACAAGACCAGAATATATCTGGTAACGGTGCTTGAGAAGATGTTTTACTCACCATTTGATTTTGGTACATTGCAGGCTCACGTCACCCTGTATGGTTTGTGTAATTTAAATACTGTAATGATGTGTCACTGCATAATGAACAGGAACCTGTCAAAGGTATAAAATTAGTACTCTCATAAACAAATGTAGGAGAGGAAAAGGAGTATAGACAAAATAAAGGAATAAGAGGATTACATTAAATGTGTTCCTTGACCTCAAATTTCCTTATTTAAAGTTGCAGTCTTTTATATCTCTAGCATTAGCCACTGTGTTCTTGCATTCCTAGTTTTTTTTTTTTATTTATTTTCTTACTAGAAACTGAGCTTCTTATGACCTCTTTAGTATAAGCAAGAAAATGCATGGCAACAAATGACATTTACCATATACATGGAATAATTATTTGTGGCCAGTATTGCTGGAAACTCAACCTTAAAAGAGAAGTCCAAATATTGGTAGCATGTAGTCCAATGCAGTCAATTAAGCATGGGCACCCAAAACACAAGGTAGCTCTTTTCACTGCTTTGGAAGACAAGGGGCCTCATGTATAAACGGTGCACACACACACACACACACATTGCGATGTATAAAAACTAAACTTGGTGTAAAGCCACAAATATTCTCACGTCAGGTCAAACCATAGCATACACAAGTTCTCCGCTTGGTTTTGCAAACTGGCGGCAACCTGCTATCAAAGCAGTGCTACTGTTCCTGGGTGGCTTCCCTTTATTTTTTAGACTCACATCCCTGATGCGGCTTTATCAAATACACTGAAATCAACCACATATCGTTTTTTAGTTTAAGGCTTCTGATTGTAATCATCCTGTAACCACATAATGGTGCACGGAATGGCCAAACTATTCCAAATACCACAGCTGCTAAAGTTGTTACTCTCAGTGCACCAATGAGCATTTTAATCCACTATATCTGAGTGTGGAATCACAGCTGTACAGCAGCTTATCGCAAAGCTCTACCACAGATTGTGTCAAGAGCGGAGAGAATTATCGGGGTACAGCTTCTAGCACACGCTGCCTCTGCCTGTCTATCAGTCTATTTGAACTTTTCCCATTCGGCAAACACTTCAGAGCCTTTCCTGCACAAACCTCGCAGTTCAATAACAGTTTCATCCCAACAGCTCTATACGCACTCAATCAGTCCATCAAGTGCTTCCGGTAGAACTGTTTGTACTTATAAGTACAATTACTTCACTGTAAACTTGCATTACAGTTGTAATATTGCACAACCTGAGCCACTTATGCTTTCATATTGTATATTTTTCATTTTTTTATTGTATTATTATTATTATTGTTGTTGTTGTTGTTGTTGTTGTTATTTTACCATTTTATAGGAAAGTAAGTTTATGGGGGACTTGCATATTAACTCTCATTGTACCATACAATAACAATAAAGGAATTCAATTCAATTCACTGCGGTGGGTTGGCACCCTGCCCAGGATTGGTTCCCTGCCTTGTGCCCTGTGTTGGCTGGGATTGGCTCCGGCAGACCCCTGTGACCCTGTGTTCGGATTCAGCGGGTTGGACAATGGATGGATGGATGGATTCAATTCAATAGAAGAGGGCACGTATTTATAGATGATGACGACTGGTGATTTTGATTTAGATTTCCAGGCGCTATCTTCTTGCTGCTCTTGATATAATTTTTCAGATGAAATGCAGTAAAGTACTGTATATATATTACATTATACAGATACATTTTTTACTTTATTTAAATAATGTATACTGTTATTAAACGAATGGATATGGTGGACAGCGCTAGCAATGAACTGCCGTCCCATTCAGGGATTGTTCCTGCCTCTCGCTGTATGCTTGCTGGGACTGGCGTGACCCTGGATGGATAGATGGATGGAATAATTAAACATGTACTACAAAGATATTTCAATGTTCCTTAAAAGTTTTGAAGAAGCTTACAGATAGCTTGACATTTATTAAAGAGCTGATTGTGTGGCAATTGGTTACTTGGTGAAAGAAAAGGAAGGACAGGAATTGAGGGTTATTATGTTTAAAAGAGACGGTACTGCTGCAATAAGTTTTTTCATCGAGAGTCACGCACGGCGCAGAAAGCATTTTGAGTGAGGCATGAACAATCTCTGGACGGGGCGCCAGCTCGTTGCTACCATTGCGCCACTGTGTTCTCTTGTTTAATACATGTTTTAATTTCTATAATTATGAAAATGACATACATCTTAGTTTTTAAATTGTTCACAGATCTGTAATATCATGAGTGTAATGGTTTCTAAGCATAAGAGAAAGCCCGTTTAAGAAGCACATAGTGATTCACACACATAGAGCACATAGAAGAACACACAGAATACAAAGCATGCTAACGTGCTACTTTAGTTATGATGGGATTTGAGAAACTAGTAAATTAAATGATTTTGAGATGAAGTTTATGATGTTCTACTTTAATGACAAAATAAACTACGTGATTAAAGTGGAAATTTCAAGACCCAAGTTGACATTTGGACATTTTTTTCAACTGTGTCCCTATTTTTTTCTTGTCTCTGTACCCTAATACGCTTTCATATGACACTCAGATGTTGAGCTACAATTCGCCTTTTCACAGTGACTTCTGACTGTGATATCTGACAACTTCTTTTTTATTTTGGGCACTGTGTGAATTTCTGAACTTCAACTTTAGATCGACTTCCTTTTGTTGTTTATATCACTGCTTAAACCAACAAATAGCATGTTTTTCCTTGCCTCCACTTGGCATTCGCTGATATTTTTTCCCTTTTGGCTTTTGCCATTGTCTTTTGAACACTGAACTTAAGGGAATACTTATATTGATTTGCATATTCAAAGAGGCGTAATTCTGGGAGGAGTCTGGGAGGGGGCGACAGGCGCATACACGAGTGTTACATTTCACGCAGACTGGAATTTATGGAGCGGAAGTGCGTGGAAGTTGGCTTACGCAGGGTTTTCTACATCTGAATTTTTTTGTGTGTGCACACATTTCGTCTTTTGTCCGTACACCATGTTTTAGTGTGAATTCTATGCGCAGCGTCATGCATGAGGCCCAAGGTCCCTAGTTTTAGTCTTTTTAGATGTAAATCATTTTGTTTTGATTTTTACTCATATTCTCTTAGCCTTAAGCTCAGATTTGTCACTCATTTTTGAAACAGAATATATGTGTCAGTGCTGTTTAATCTTCCAATGATGTTTGGAGTCAATTTTACCTCATTTAGCATTTAATATATCTACAAACACATATACATTTACATGTTTTTTTAAAATCTTGATGTTGTGTGACTTTCCTAATTTGTTACAAAATATGTTGGAACAGATGTGATGTTAGAAATATGGCGGCAATCACAACACCTACTATCCTTTAGTGGATAAGTTACACCTCATATTTTTCAGCTTAGTTAGTTTATTTTTCATGTAGGTCATAGCATTAGGTGTTTTCCTGGCTCCCTGACCTTTGTTTTGTTATCAACTATTGATTTTCATCCTGTCCCTTTAATTTTGATTTCCAGGTTATTTTGCCCACTTAGTTTCGCATCCAGATAGTTTCTGACCACATCTTCTGCTTTCATTTAACATCTCCTAGTCTTTCGTGTCTCTCAGTAATTTTTTTTAAAAATGCTGATGTCTTGTAACAGCTTTTTTTTTTTATATCTGTTACTGTTTTATTATGAAAGCTGTAGTATTGTTACAAAAGGCAGTACACAAGCCCCCTGGTTCTTTTTTTTTAATTTGTGAGCAAGAGGAAATGCCATTAAAACTGTACCTTAACTTATTGACCTTTATTTTCATATACACCCTTCCATATTCACTCCTGGGAACCTCCACAATGATAGGCTACACACTTCTGGGACTACAGCTTCACCCAGTTTTCTACCACTGAGAAGACTGAACAAGGATGTTTCCCTGCAGGACCTGGGTTATACAAGTGATTCCTAGTGTCAGTAAACACAAGATGGTTTCACTGAGATAATAATAACCTTTATTTCATCTTAACCTATGTTTAAACTTAAACTCGAGTATATACAGTATATAAAAAAAAAAAATCTCTGATCACTCAACTACAACAACATTTATTTCTATAGCACATTTTCATACAAATGGTGTAGTTCAAAGTGCTTTATAGGATGAGGAAAGAGAAAAAAGACAAAATATATAAAAAATAAAATTAGGCAATACTAATTAACATAGAATAAAAGTAAGGTCCGATGGCCAGGGAGGACAGAAAAAACAAAAAAATAAAATCTGCAGGGGTTCCAAGGCCACGAGACCACCAAGCCCCCTCTAGGCATTCCGCCTAACATAAATGATCTCAATCAGTCCTCATTGTATTCATGGTTCTCATGGAAGAATTTGATGATTGACCTCTGGCCTTCAATCCATTTAATGTAGGGACTGCACGATGCCCTGATCAGGTAGTGGTGACGCAAATTTCCAACCCCAGAAAACCAGGAAAAGAACAGCAGAGAAAGTAGGGGTTAGTACAGATTACGTAGCCACCATGAATGATAATGATAATTAATTGTATATACAGACTGCGGTGGACTGGAGCCCTGCCTGGAATTTGTTCCTGCTTTGCACCCTGTACTGGTTGGGATTGGCTCCAGCAGACCTCCGTGACCCTGTGTCATATACAGAACATCAGGATTAAACTAAAATAATCAGAAAGCCATGTTAAAGTAATGTGTTTTTAGCAGTTTTTAAAAGTGCTCTACTGTATTAGCCTGGCGAATTCCTATTGGCAAGCTATTCCAGATTTTAGGTGCATAACAGCAGAAGGCCGCATCACCACTTCTTTTAAGTTTAGCTCTTGGAATTCTAAGCAGACACTCATTTGAAGATCTAAGGTTACAATCTGGAGTGTAAGGTGTAAGACATTCTGAAATATAGGATGAAGTGCATTTATTTATTTAAGCCACCTTAGACCACTCCTAAGTGAAGTAGATCACAGTTCAGAGATGAATAAACATTTTATTGATGGTTTGTAAGTTTAAAAAAGACCCAGAGAAGTGTATGTTAAGGTCTAGTTACATAATGGTGAATGAGTAATAGATGCATTTTTGCAGTACCTAAACTAAAGTGTTACAATAGTTTGTAATTCTTAAAAATGACAAAAACAGTATAAGCTTGTCCCATGTTTGGGGCCAAAAAAAAGCAGATTGTAATCCAAATAGTTCTTTATTCCCACATTCAGATGGAAGATGAACTTAAAGTAAAACATTTGTATACGGAACAGAGAAGATCTGCATTGCCAAGTTGCTTTGATCCTGTATGTGCCAAACAACTCAACTTTGTATCTTCTCAGCAGTTTTGACTCCATTTGTGACAATTTTTAATATAAAATAAAATTGTTTTTGTTTCATCTATCCTGCTTATCCTGCTGAGGGTACTCATGGAGCGCAAACATGAATATAAGAAGAGTTTCTTTGCCGCCTTTGTTGATTTTTGTAAAGTGTTCAACTCGATTGTGGGACTGTGGGACATCCTGAGACTTTGTGGGATCCCCTCAAAGTTGCTGGATTTCATGGCTAGCCTGTACACTGGTACTGTGAGTGCTGTGTAGTCGGGGCTCTCAAGAGACTGAGCGAGGAGTCTGACCTTACTTTGTCAGTTTTACCTTGAGAGCTGTAACTTCTTCTTCTCATGGGAAAACAGTGAAACACCGGCTGTCATGCACACTGAAAATGAAGAAAGAGCGCCTTGCTGCAGGACACAGAAAGGGGTGGTGTCAAATGTAGGTGGGGTTAGGGTGCATAGTGTTACCATATAAGGAAAGTACAAGATTAGATGTGTATTCATTAATTCAATTTTCTAATAATGACATTGTTAATTTATTCAATACAGTGGTAATAATAGTGTTTGTTTTTTCTTCACTGCGCAAGGTAAGTACCATACATTACTGTACCCGAACGTAGTGGTGGGTCTCATTATTTGCTAACATATCTGCTTCTGTCTCTACCCCATCCCACACTTGTTTAGCATGCTGCAAAAACCTCTGTTACAACAGTTCACATTTCCTTTGCCTTAAAATCAAAGCAGGTAATTGACATGACGTTCATGTTTGTAAAAGTAAAAAAAAAAAATTAAAATATAAGATGAAATACAAAATATTTTGATGAGATAAAGTCCACAAATCACAAAGAATAAAAGTTGATATATCAGAAAAACAAAGCAAAAGTAGTACCCAAAAATTCAGGCACAGAGTTCGCTGGACTCAAAGAAATTTTTAGTAGTGGCTGGGAACATTTTTAAACATCAGTTGACTGTCCCATAATTTGTTTTTGCCAGACAACTGAAATTGAGAAGTGGCACAAGTGTATAAGAGAAAACACGCTGCATTTTGAAGGTGCATTTCGTCAAAGAAAAATGGGCGCTGTCCCTGGCATAATGTTGTTATAAACATACATGCAAAATGGATCTTCTGAGAGAACAAATGATAGAAAACATAGTAATAACATAATTGGAGTCTGAACCACTTACAAGAATATAAATACTGTTAAGTCATTAGGCCTGTAGGAAAAGGCACAGATAGATTGTAGGACTAAAAAACTATTTATTTAGCTCGACACGAGACATGTCTGCTTAGGAACCCAGTGAAAAGCTAAGGGTAGTTTTAGTAAGTAAATAAAGCAGAACAAAGTGTTCCTACTTTTGTGTTTTTGGAGTGAGGACTAGGTCAAGGGACTGTGCTCAGAATGATTTGCATGAAGTTTAGCTTTCATCTGTGGCCTTTTTGTTCTTTTCAAAGTAACAGCATGAATTCCCTGTACTTCCTCCCACCCATCATTATTTTAACACTTATATCATCGATATCACCATCATTTTTTGCTTAAGATGAATAGTTTTGGCATTTGCATTCTGTCCTTCTAGCTCATATCTTTTACTTCAGGAATTAGTCTATTAAGTCTTTTTACTGTTTTTTTTGTCGTATGCTTGTGTTGTTCTTTTCACATGGAGATCAAAAAGGCACACCATAATTCCAGATGTGATCTTACAAGCGTGTTATGCACATTAAGCATGACCTCTTTTGTCCTTAATTCTACACTGGATCCCAGATATCATTTAACATTAATAATAATAATAATTCATTACATTTATATAGCGCTTTTCTCAGTACTCAAAGTGCTATCCACACAGGGAGGAACCAGGAAGTGAACTTCCACAGTCTCCTTACTGCAAAGCAGCAGCACCACCACTGTGCCACCTGTGAGGACATTGCACCCTTTTTGTTGGTTCACTCTTGCTAGTGACATGAGTCCACTATGAGTCCTCTTAATTTTTATATTCAAGCTCCTACTTATCCACCATTGTACAAAAAATTCTGTTTAAGTTTTGTACTTCCATTGTCATTTTACATTTATTGCTATCAACTTAATGCATATGTTATGTGACCAAGTCTTCCTTTTGTCCACATACATTTTATCTACTTTTGCCAAGTCTTACGGTATATGCTAATTGATGTAGTGCAGTGTCATCAGATAATATAAATAACTTGTTAGTCTTTATCTGAATCAACATTGCAGCCATTGATCTCTGCAGTGCCACACCTACCCATTTCGAAAAGAAGATCCCTCTACCAAAGACTGTTGCATTCTGGGCTAAGCCACTTCTGCTTCATGTTCTGAATCCCAGCCTTTTATGCTTCAATGAATTCCTTTCATAAAGTACCCTATCAAAAGTATGTCCTCCGTTTCTGGTCATCTTCCTCCTCAAATTTAGTGACCCTGACCTCAAGGAGTAGCTGATGTCTCTTGCAAATGTAGTCTTCCAGAAAATTAGTTTCTTTGAGCTTATTAAGTCACGACTGCTCTTGCTTATAAATTTTGTTTGAGATGCCTGCAGGATGCCTCTGCCTTACTTGTCGCTACTTGACTTTCCAGTGCCTTTCCTTGCCCTCCCAGGCTAAGCCTGACTGAGCATGAATGAAGACATTTAATCAATTCATTCCTGTGAGTTCAGGAAACTTCCTAGATGGCTAATCTGCAGTTGTGTGTGTTTCATCAGTATATAAAGTGCTATGAGAAAGTAAGCACCCATCATTTAAAACATTTTTTGGCATACACCTTTAGTTCTGGGTAGAACCCTCTTTTGCTTCTAGAACAAAGTGAATTATTTGAGAAGTGAATTGAGCAAGTTACTAGAAACCCCTTAATAATAATAATACATTTTATTTATATAGCGCCTTTCCCATGCTCAAGGCACTTACAGAATAAATAAAGAACGGCAGAATATACAGTATATAGCATTGTACAAACCAGATAAATAAATAAAGAAGATTAAGACAGTGAATTCTGAAAAAAAAAAGAAACAGACAACATAATTGATGGTCTCGCACACACATACAGGTTACATTGGCATCTTGACAGAGAAGTAAACTGAGAGAAGGGTAATAAAGTCAAGTAGAGCTAAAAGCCTTCCTGAACAGATGAGTTTTGAGTTGTTTTTTAAAAGAATTCATGGAGTCAGCTGACCTGATTAATTTCGGTAGGTCATTCCAGAGTCTGGGCGCTATACAACTGAAGGCCCTGTCACCCATGGAGTGTAGATTAGTGTGGGGTACAACAAGATTGCCAGAATCAGAGGACCTTAGTGGGCGGGCAGGCACATAGTGATGGAGAAGGTCACTGATGTAGTTTGGTGCGAGGTTATTTAAAGCTTTGTAGGTTATTAGTAGGATTTTATATTCGATTCTGTAGGACACAGGGAGCCAGTGAAGACGGAGCAGGATGGGTGTGATGTTCTCGCTGCTGCTGGTTCGAGTAAGGACTCTTGCAGCTGAGTTTTGAATAAGCTGGAGCTGTGATATAAGATTAGAAGGGGCACCTGCCAGTAGGGAATTACAATAATCGATGCGGGATGTGATAAAAGCATGGACAAGTTTCTCAGCATTAGAGAAGGAGAGGAAGGAGCAAACACGGGATATGTTACGGAGGTGAAAGTAAGAAAGTTTCTTAATGTGATTTATGTGGGCGGAATAAGAGAGGGAGGAATCAAAAATGACACCAAGATTTTTTACAGTAGAGGCAGGTCTGATGAGATCACTGCCAAGATGGACTGGGAAGGAGCTCATTTTATTAAGTTGCATTTTAGTCCCAATTTGCAGGAGTTCAGTTTTATTGCAATTTAATTTTAAAGAGTTCTGCTCCATCCAGGTTTTAATTTCACTAAGGCAGGTTGTGAGCTGAGAAAGCTCTGATGAAGTTCCACTTTTAACATTGAAGTAGAGCTGAGTATCATCTGCATAAAAATGATAACCTAATCCATAACTACGGATAATATGGCCAAGGGGAAGCATGTAAATACAGAAAAGCAGAGGACCGAGGACAGAGCCCTGAGGGACTCCTTGTGTGACTGGCACGGAGTTGGATCTGCTGTTGCCAAGACTAACAAACTCTTGCCTATCAGTCAGATAGGACTTGAACCACTGGAGGGCAGTGCCAGAGATACCCAGCATGTTCTCCATTCTGGACAGTAGGATGTCATGTCTAACAGTGTCAAATGCTGCACTGAGGTCTAACAGAATTAATATGCTAGTTTGTCCAGAGTCTGCTGCCATAAGCAAATCATTGGTTACCCGTAGCAGAGCAGTTTCACAGCTGTGCCGCGTCCTGAAACCAGACTGAAAGGGTTCCATCAAATTATTATTAAGCATAGAGGTCCATGTTTGACTCAGTAGCATCACACACTTTCAGCACTTTTTTCAACTACGCCATCATGATGCAAATCTCCTTCTTTATCTCATCCCAGAATTGCTCTGCTGAATTAGGATCAGGGCACTGTGCAGGCCGATGCAGCAATAGGAGGTCAGTCATGTTTCTTGAGCCATCTTAGGATGATACGTGCTTTGTGATATGACACATTTTCCTGCCTGAGGTATCCATTTCATGGAGGATAGACTGTGGCAATGAAGAGATGCACATGGCCACCAGCAATACTTAGGTATGCTGTGGCATTCAACAGACAGCTATTTAGTGTTAAGTGGTACAACATGTGATGTAAAAAATGACAAAGACAGGAAAAGGCTTTGGAGTACCTGGGAGTATGTCCTGTATATTAAAAAATAAAAAGAGGTTAAATCAATAACAAAAAACATACAATAGAGCATAAATGTCAGTCACAATCATTATGTTGTCACTTCTGGTCCTCAGATGTAACATGCACCAATGAATGCTCACTTCTGGTGTGAGCATTCTTTAGATTTAATCCTGGCAGAAAGAGGTGGGACATCAGGTAGTAAATGGTCTGAGGATGCGATGTCAGTGCTTCAGGGCAGGTTTGAGAAAGACGGCACCTTCTTCTAATCGGCGGTGTTATTGCCCATTTTGTAAACCTTTCTCCCGACTCACATGTGTCTGACATAGACAAGAAATCATTCCCCACACTATTACACTACAAACTTTATTTCATACTGTTGCAACAGTTTGGGATGGACCCATGGTGAATATCATGTCATTTACTTCAAAGTCCAGCCATACCATTTGCGTGTCACAGCAGAAATCAAGATTCATCAAACCAAGCAACATTTTTCCAATCTTGAATCTTCTTATATAATACGCTACCGTGGCTGTTCGTTTGTCTCTCCAGGATTTTAAATCACCTGTAGCTTACAAACCATTTGACCTATTGACCTTGTGGGATATGGCCGGCCTGTCACCCCGGCCAACACCCCCAGGCCTCCAGATGGAGCTCTCCCTGTGGCATGGAAGTGCCTCGAATACCAGCAGGGAATCATGGATGATGGAGTTTTCCTTTAGAGCCCTGCTGGATACCACAGGGGCCAACAGATGACGCTGCAGGGAGGCCCAGAGAGTTGGTTGTGCCCTATAACCCGGAAGTACGTCGTAGGCAAGGCGGAAATGACGTGCTTCCGGGATGAAGAAAAGGACTTTTTATCTGACCCGGAAGTGATAAGGAATCACATGGACTGTAGGGTTGGAACCACTTCCGGGTCAGGATAAGGAATCACATGGACTGTAGGGTTGGAACCACTTCCGGGTCAGGGAATATAAAAGGACGATGGGAAATCCCAGACGCTGAGCTGAGCTGGGTGGAAGGGTGGCAACGCGTCTGGGAGTGGAGGATTGTATTGATTATTGATTTATTGGAATATAGTGGAGCAGAGGGTGCTTTGTGCACTTATTATTATAATAAATATTCATTTTCACTTTTATCTGGTGTCTGACGTCTGGTCTGAGGGTTCAAGGGGAAACGGAGACCCTTTAATCTGTCACACCTGAAATTTGGTACACATATACTACGTGACGTCTGCTATCCGCTTTTAGGGTGATGATTGACCTCCAATGTTACTCTTTTTATTTTTATTTTATTATAGAATCAACTCTTGGCAGTGGCCATGGGGCACATGTGTACGGGTGCCATTCTTATCTGTACCACCTTCGCCGTCACTTCCCCTACCTCTTCATATCTTAAATCATTCTTGAGGCAGATTGAAGACTTAAGTGCCAGCTTAAGTGAAAAATTAAAGAAAACATACTAAGTAATTACAACACAAACACTGACTTAATCAGTTTTAACACGAAAAGATGCCAATGAAAGAAGAGAAAAAGCAGGCCTCTAGGGTGGAGAAAAGAAGAGCTGCTCAGGAAGCAGCAAGTGCATCAACCTCTGAGCAAACAAATGATAAACATACAGAGAAAGAGAATGAAAACTATGACTGCTCAAGTCAAGTGCACCGTTACTGGTCACTTATAACTGGCGATCACTTGTTCAGCTGTAGACTCATCTTCCTGTTCTGACGGAGGTAGAACTCACCATTGCATTCAGCTGCTATAGTCAGTTTGCTTTGAGACCTGACATATCGTGTGTTCAGAGATGCTCTTCTGCACCCCACTGGGTAAAGAGCTATGTTTTTGAATATTTGTGCTATGATTGTGGTATAGCGGTTCCGCAGCTACAACAAAACGTGGCCAGGTTTTAAATCCATAAAGCCATGTCACTCTACGTGAGCGCGATTGCACAACTGCGGGGAGTTAATGAGGTAGTTGGGGTGAGTCGCACCTGCAAGTGTGGGTGCGATCGTTCTCAATTGCTTCATTGGCTTCCTGCAATGTGTGATTAAGGCACTGCTCCCACGGAGACAGGTGTGTGTGTATACTGTATGTACGGGCCGGCACAAAGGGACAGGACATAAAAGTGAGAAACGAAATGATTTAAAAAAAAGAGGTTAAAGGATGGATGATGGAGGTTAATAGAAGGTGAAAGGCAGTCAGAGAGAGCGAGAGAGACGATCGGGCCACCTGTTTGGAGAAGACAGCTCAAGCTGGGGATCCAGAAGGAAGCGCAGGCTGATCCACTCTAGTAGCCGGTTCGCCCCACTGATTAAGCGTTTAGAGTTTAGAGTGGGGTCAGTGGAGATGTATGACCTCCCAGTGGATCCGAGGAGCGACTGCGTGAGCGCAAAGGAAGACGGGAGGTGTGTCAACCTTGGACGATCTGGCTGTGCAGTGTGGTGGCAGCCAAGACGGCGGCCGGCAGAAAGGAGTTCATGCTGCAGAGGCTCCGCCTGCAACACCTGTGATGGATGAGCCGGGGAGAGAGAAGGTGGTGGGCTGCGATTGGGTGAAGAGAGACTGAATTTTAACCTCTATTTTATTTATTATGGATTTTATCTCCACGTTTCAATGATTTTACGGATTTGGTTTTTTTAACACTGCACAATGGACACTTTTGGATTTACATTTGTGTTGTATTGTTTTTTTTTAATAAAAGCACCTGACCATTTTACACCATCCCCTGGCATCAATGAGATTTGTCCTCATTTGTCAGCTCATCTCGGTCATAACTATCGACGGTGTTGGTTCAGTAGACTCCCATGTGGGAAGAGGGAGTCAGTAGGGGATCGTCACAATGATCAACAACCTTTATTTTTTTTGTGAGAAATCCTGGATGGATTTCTACAATCTATTTGTTTTAGGACTCAAGGATTACAATTTTTGCATTAGTTTTTGATTTCAGGGTAAATTGTCAAAGGTTCAGTATTTGTACTATTATGCTACAAAGGCATCTTTGGTTTTCTGTGGGACTTTTGCATCGCTCATTGTCATGGTAATTCTCCCAGAATCCTTCAAGATGTACACTGCTTGTGATGCCATTGGAGCAACAGATAGGATGTCAAAGGATAGGAATGTCTTGCTTCTTGACTATGTGTCCCTTTCATTAAAACATTACTGTCTGTCTCCTAGTCAGTAAATGGGCATCCGTTCAGGTTAGATTCAATGAATATGGCCATTCATTTCTCTGACCTCTCTCTTTATCTAAGTGTATTCAACCACAGAAACACCATTCATTGATCGGTTTTCATTCATCCCATATTATTGTAATATTTTGATATTTTCATTTTCAGTTTTTGCAGACCTAAACTTTAAATTTTAACATCTGGCAGTGTACTGTTTACCTTTGCACCAGTTTACGTCATTCATTGCATTTCAGCTGATTAAATCTGAAGAATAACTATAAAAACTAAGGTGTTCTAAAATGTTTGTCTGGTAGTGTGTGTGTATATATGCGTGGGTGTATGTGTATCTATGTATATATGTGCATGTGCTTTCTGTATATATGCGCACACATTATATACAGTGGCCTGTAAGGGGCATTGCAGTGCCCTAAACCCTCTGACACAACTTCACAACATCATCCTAAAACAAAGCATTTATTCAACAGCACCTTCACAAGGTTTCCAGTTTCCTTACTTCAACATTTACAATAGGCATGAGGTTTCTCTTCCTTCGTAAAATACTGCTAATCGTTTACAAAGCCTTAAATAATCTCGCTCCATCCTATATTTCAGAATGCCTTTCACCTTACACTCCAAATCGTAACCTTAGATCTTCAAATGAGTGTCTGCTTATTATTCCAAGAGCTAAACTTAAAAGAAGTGGTGAGGCAGCCTTCTGCTGTTATGCACCAAAAATCTTGAATAGCTTACCGATAGAAATTCACCAGGCTAATACAGTGGAGCACTTTGAACCCAGCCCAGTGTGTTTCTTCATGCCGGTCCCAAGCCAGGATAAATGGGAAGGGTTACGTCAGGAAGGGCATCCGGTGTAAAATGTTGCCAAATCAATATGCGGACAACAATACAAATTACCATACCGGATTGTTCGAGTCCCGGGTTAACAACGACCGCCACCAGTACTGTAAGCCAACAGGGTGCTGGCGGAAATTGGGCTACTGTTGGCCGAAGAAGAAGAAGGAGAAGAAGAGGGGGGAGACGTGTCCAGAGGCAGGAGGAGAGGAGGAAGGTAAAGAGAGTGGAACTGAGGGTAGGAACTTTGAATGTAGGCAGTATGACTGGTAAGGGGAGAAAGTTAGCAGATGTGATGGCAAGAAGGAAGGCTGATATATTTTGCATGCAAGAGACTAAATGGAAGGAGAGTAAGGCCAGGTGGATTGGAGGTGGATTCAAATTGTTCTATCATGGTGTGGATAGGAGGAGAAATGGAGTAGGGATTATTCTGAAGGAACAGTATGTCAAGAGTGTTTTGGAGGTGAAAAGAATGTCAGGCAGAGTAATGATTATGAAGCTGAAAATTGGAGGTGTGATGATGAATGTTGTTAGTGCATATGCACCGCAAGTTGGGTGTGCAATGGGTGAGAAAGAAGATTTTTTGAGTGAGTTGGATGAAGTGATGAACAGTGTACCCAAGGGACAGAAAGTGGTGATTGAAGCAAATTTCAATGGGCATGTTGGTGAAGGGAACAGTGGAGACGAGGAGGTGATGGGTAGGAATGGTGTCAAGGAGAGGAATGAGGAAGGTCAGAGGATAGTGGATTTTGCCAAAAAGATGGGCATGGCTGTGGTGAATACGTATTTTAAAAAGAGGGAGGAATATAGGATGATGTACAAGAGTGGAGGAAGATGCACACAGGTAGATTACATCCTATGCAGAAGAGTCAATCTGAAGGAGATTAAAGACTGCAAAGTGGTGGCAGGGGAAAGTATAGTTAAGCAGCATAGGATGGTGGTCTATAGGATGACGCTGGAGATCAAGAAGAGGAAGAGAGTGAGGGCAGAGCCAAGGATCAAATGGTGGAAGTTGAAAAAGGAAGACTGCAAGGTTGAGTTTAGGGAGGAGATGAGACGGGCACTGGGTGGCAGTGAAGAATTACCAGACAGCTGGGAAATTACAGCAGATGTAGTAAGGGTGACAGCAAGAAGGGTGCTTGGCGTGACATCTGCAAAGAGGATGGAGGAAAAGGAAACCTGGTGGTGGAATGAGGAAATACAGGCGAGTATACAGAGGAAGAGGATGGCAAAGAAGAAGTGGGATAGTCAGAGAGATGCAGAAGGAAGACAAGAGTACAAGGAGATAAGGCGCAAGGTGAAGAGAGAGGTGACAAAGGCTAAAGAAAAGGCGTATGATGAGTTGTATGAGAGGTTGGACACTATGGAGGGAGAAAAGGACCTGTACCGATAGGCTAGACAGAGGGACCGCGCTAGGAAAGATGTGCAGCAGGTTAGGGTGATAAAGGATAAAGATGGAAACGTACTCACAAGCGAGGAGAGTGTGTTGAGCAGATGGAAAGAGTACTTTGAGAGGCTGATGAATGAAGAGAACAAGAGAGAGAAGAGGTTGGATGATGTAGAGATAGTGAATCAGGAAGTGCAACGGATTAGCAAGGAGGAAGTAAGGACAGCTATGAAGAGGATGAAAAATGGAAAGGCCGTTGGTCCAGATGACATACCTGTGGAAGCATGGAGGTGTTTAGGAGAGATGGCAGTGGAGTTTTTAACCAGATTGCTTAATGGAATCTTGGAAAGTGACAGGATGCCTGAGGAGTGGAGAAGAAGTGTACTGGTGCCGATATTTAAGAATAAGGGGGATGTGCAGGACTGCAGTAACTACAGGGGGATAAAATTGATGAGCCACAGCATGAAGTTATGGGAAAGAGTAGTGGAAGCTAAGTTAAGAAGGGAGGTGATGATTAGTGAGCAGCACTATGGTTTCATGCCAAGAAAGAGCACCACAGATGCAATGTTAGCTCTGAGGATGTTGATGGAGAAGTTTAGAGAAGGCCAGAAGGAGTTGCGTTGCGTCTTTGTGTACCTGGAGAAAGCATATGACAGGGTGCCTCGAGAGGAGCTGTAGTATTGTATGAGGAAGTCGGGAGTGGCAGAGAAGTACGTAAGAGTTGTACAGGATATGTACGAGGGAAGTGTGACAGTGGTGAGGTCTGAGGTAGGAGTGACGGATGCATTCAAGTTGGAGGTGGGATTACATCAGGGATCGACTCTGAGCCCTTTCTCATTTACAATGGTGATGGACAGGTTGACAGACGAGATTAGACAGGAGTCCCTGTGGACTATAATGTTTGCTGATGACATTATGATCTGTAGCGATATTAGGGAGCAGGTTGAGGAGACCCTGGAGAGGTGGAGATATGCTCTAGAGAGTAGAGGAATGAAGGTCAGCAAGAAAAGGACAGAATACATGTGTGTAAATGAGAGGGAGGTCAGTGGAATGGTGAGGATGCAGGGAGTAGAGCTGGCGAAGGTGGATGAGTTTAAATACTTGGGATCAACAGTACACAGTAATGAGGATTGTGGAAGAGAGGTGAAAAGGAGAGTGCAGGAAGGGTGGCATGCAGGTGAGGGGTGTAACAGAGCAAGATGCAGAGGAGAGAAAGGTGTGGAAGAAGATGATCTGCTGTGGCAACCCCTAACGGGAGCAGCCAAAAGAAGAAGAAGAATACAGTGGAGCACTTTAAAAAACTGCTAAAAACACATTACTTTAACATGGCTTTCTCATAGCTTCATTTTAGTTTAATCCTGATACTCTGTATATGCATTTAATTACCATTATTATTCATGGTGGCTCCAAAATCCGTACCAACCCCTACTTTCTCTTCTGTTCTTTTTCCGGTTTTCTGTGGTGGCAATCTGTGCCACCACCACCCAATCAAAGCACGATGCAGTCCCTACGTTGATGGATGGATGGTCCACAAGACCATCATTATCCAGTTTTTCCATGTGAACCCTGAGGACATACCATGAGGACTGATTGAGGTCATCTGTGTTAGGTAGAATGCCTAGAGGGAGCTGGGGAGTTTTTTTTTTTTTCTGTCCTCCCTGGACATTGGACCTTTCTTTTATTCTATGTTAATTAATATTGCCTAATTTTATTTTTTAATATATTTTGTCTTTTTCTCTTTCTTCATCATTAAAGCACTTTGAGCTACATCATTTGTATGAAAATGTGCTATATAAATAAATGTTGTTGTTGTTCATCTTCCATAAAGTCTCATCTGCTTCCTCTTGATTCTGACCCCTGAGCCAAATGGAGGGCTTGCCTTTAACTCCATACCCGGCAGTACTACCAGTGCTCAATCTATTACCCCAGGAAACATTTCCGGGTACAGCATGACCCCAGTGGTCCTTGTGCTGTCAGTATTCCAGAGCTCCCCCTGGTGGCCCGCACAGAACTCAGCAGTACAGATCCTTGGGACTATAACTCCTATGTTGCTCTGTGGCTGTCCACACCAGGGTCCTCCAGATGGAATGCTGCCACTGCATGTAAAGGGGGACATGCTGTCCTTCCCTGTTCCTCAGTCCATCCTGGGTGTTGGTCATGGTTGATAGAATGCCAACCACTGGAGTACAGTAGCTGCTGCTGCAGCCTTGTCCTTGAACAGTAGGAGAATATGACTGCCCCCCAGCTGTGCTTCACGGGACAAATAAGGGAGCAGAACCCATCCTGGTAGGTACATCCATTGGTCCCTTACAATATCTTCATATATAATACGCTACCATGGCTGTTCGTTTGTCTGTCCAGGATTTTAAATTACCTGTAGCTTGCAAACCGTGTGACCTATTGACCTGAAATTTGGTACACATCTACTACGTGATGTCTGCTATCCGCTTTCGGGGTGATGATTTTTATTACTCTTTTTATTTTTATTTTATTTTGTTGTAGAATCAACTCTCTGCAGCGCGCAGCAGGGCAGCTATGCGGCGTATGCGTACATGCATCGTTCTCATTCCCTACCACCTTTGCTGTCCCTTCCCCTGCCTCTTCATATCTTTAATCATTCTTGAGGCAGATTGAACACTTAAGTGCCAGCTTACGTAAAAAATTAACAAAAACGACGTACTAAGTAATTGCAACACAAAAACTTAATCAGTTTTAAGATGAAAAGATGCCGACGAAAGAAGAGAAGCAGCAGGCTGCTAGGGTGGAGAAAAGAAGATCTGCTCAGGAAGGAGCAAGTGCATCAACCTCTGAGCAAACAAATGATAAACATGCAGAGAAAGCGGATGAAAACTTTCAATGCTCAAGTTAAGCGTATTCACTGCACGTTATCGTGCAGTATGCCATTACTGGTATAATATAATTGCATTGAGCAAAGCAGTTTCGCTGGCCATTAGCATTTACAAACACCACCTCAGTTATAAGTCTGGGGTTGTAAAACAATCTTAAAAAAATTTAAATACTAAAGTGTCTTAATTTTATTTTCCTCTTTCACTTATATCCTTCCATCCATTATCCAACCCGCTATATCTTAACTACATGGTCATGGGGGTCTGCTGGAGCCAATCCCAGCCAACACAGGGCGCAAGGCAGGAAACAAACCCTGGGCAGGGCACGAGCCAACCGCGGGGCACACACACACACACACACACACACACGCACACACACACACACACACACACACACACCAAGCACAATTTAGGATCGCCAATGCACCTAACCTGCATGTCTTTGGACTGTGGGAGGAAACCGGAGTAACACCACGCAGACACGGGGAGAACATTGAAACTCCAATCAGGGAGGACCCGAGAAGCAAACCTGGGTCTCCTAACTGCGAGGCAGCAGTGCTACCCACTGCGCCACCGTGCCGACCTCTTTCACTTCCTATTAAATAAAATCAATTTTTAGCATTTTGTAGTATGATGAACTGGCTGGGACACTGTGATAAACTAGGCCATATTTTCCTCAGAGCTAGAAAGTATGCCTCCATAACTGAATCAAGGACAGAGTCGTGGAGTCCTCTTTGATTTTTAAAGACAGAAAATGCCACACCAAATGACAGCTCTAGTAGTAAGGTGCACAATACCTAAATGAGCGATGGATATCTGGTACATCTAGTAAAAAGAGAAAAGATTAGGCAATGTCACAGAAAGAAGTGCAAAGAGAAAGAGAGCAGAAGGAATTTACACAACCGAAGGCAGAAAATAGAAAAATCAAGTCAGTGGGAACAATTGCACTTTCTAATGGTGCAGGTGAGAGCACTGACCCTTGTGTGCAGGCTGTGACCCAGAACCAACTCGGAGTCTAAGTGACAGGTTTGTTTGATCTACAGCCCCATGGACTGCATTAAAACACATGAACTGGAACTTTTTAAATTAGGCTTTACATGTCATCAGCACAGCATGAGTAAAGTAGCAGAAGGGATTCTGAAGTAAAACTTTAGTTACAGTGGCACTAACACTGAAGTTATGCATAGTTTTATAGAAACAGAAACAAATAAATGTATGCTTTTTATGAACTTTATTTTTGACCTTGTAAATTTACTACTGCAGGCACACAGTATAAGGTCTGATTGGCTGATAGCTGAAAAAGGACCACAAAATGTAATATGTATACTATATACTATATGCATAAACATGTGATATCTCATACAGATCATTTTAAAATAAAGGCATGTTTATCCAAAGTTGGTTCCTGACATGTGTCTGGTGCTTCCAGAATAGGCTTCAGCTCCATATGGGCCTAATATTGAAGTAAATAGAATAGATAGATAGATAGATAGATAGATAGATAGATAGATAGATAGATAGATAGATAGATAGATAGATAGATAGATAGATAGATAGATAGATAGATAGATAGATAGATAGCGTAGTTGGCAGGATTCCATAGATAGATAGATAGATAGATAGATAGATAGATAGATAGATAGATAGATAGATAGATAGATAGATAGATAGATAGATAGATAGATAGATAGATAGATAGATAGATAGATAGATAGATAGATAGATAGATAGATAGATAGATAGATACTTTATTAATCCCAAGGGGAAATTCACATACTCCAGCAGCAGCATACTGATACAAAAAACAATATTAAATTAAAGAGTAATAAAAATGCAGGTAAAAATGATGACATTTGTCTGCGGTGTTGCTCTTTACCATTATTCATGTCAAAAAGTGAACAAACTAAATACTTTTTTAGACTGATTTTTTTCAGTATAAACAAACAAAGATACAGATAAATGTACATATACAGGTAGACAAAGTGATATGCAAATGCAAGAGACAAGCATATAGGGGTAGAAATAAAAGCCCTTACCTTGTGTGTAAAATTAGCAAGATGGCAGAGTTAATGGACAGAAAAGGTTCGAGTGGAGCACTTCATTTGTTTAGGGCACTTTCCGATAAAACCTGAAAGATGTTTTATTTTTTCGTTCTGTAAGATTTCTAGAAATACTAATGAAGTCTCACAGTCGATGTAGTTCTTGTTTTTTATATGTAACCCATAGCAGTGAAGCACTATAAAGAAAGTCATAGTGAAATTATGGTTACGGATAGGAACGGACTGGGTCTCAAAACTCATCCTTCAACGAGTGAGGTGACGAGGTTGACCCCCTCGGCCCATTATTCATTGTCATTTTCTTAAAATTTGTGATGAGTATGTGGTTCGCTACTTGCTATGAACCTATGATATGAACTCAATCTAAACTGTTGCCAAACTTAATCTGTGCACTGTTGTTTAGACACAACTCAAAATTTGACGACATTCTTAGAAATAAATTGTATTTATAACATTATTTCATCATACTAATAATCGCAGCTAAAAACCACTAATAACCAGAGAACAATAAAATGCATAATACATAATCTAAGCTAATTATTAGTACTGAAGAATTTAAATACTAGATATGAGATAAAATACTGAGGTGGACTGGCGCCCTACCCGGGGTTTGTTTCCTGCCTTGTGCCCTGTGTTGGCTGGGATTGGCTCCAGCAGACCCCTGTGACCCTGTAGTTAGGATATAGTGGATTGGATAATGCACTTATACAACAGTTTGGGATTGTAGAAGTATTCAGTACAATTTTGACAACAAACAAGCTAGAAGAAACAGGCATCAAACATGATGTCAGAGTTTCCCTTCCTGTTATGTGTAAGCCAGAGCTCAACCCTGTAGCTTATGCTTAAATTCCTTTTTTAATTCCATTTTGTTCATTTTTGGTTCTTTGATTATCATGGTTTGTTATTATTGTTGTTTATTTATTCATTATTCGCCTAATGATGTAGTTTATGTCAGTTTTGTTTATTATGTAGTTTCTCTGTGCTTCATTTTATTCTGCCAAGTCCCTTGTGTCTTGTGGGCGGTTCCCCAACAGGAGCTGCTCCCAGCCCTACAAAGGCTTATGGGAATTGCAGTTCTTCTGTGGTACATTTTATGTGCTTGGAGGTTGGTGAGTTTTTCTTCTTTTGCTGTTGCTATTTCTTGTATTCACTGGCTTTTTTGAGTCAGTTGCCTCTGTTTTGGGGATTCTGATTTCTGGGTAATGCTTTGGGACTTGTTTGTGTGGGATTCTCTTGATCACAATACCTTTTGCTTCATTTTCACTCTTTCGGGCATTTTGTTATTTTTTTTTTAATTTGGGTTAATAAATTCTCCTTTAATAACAATTTTTCGTTACATTGTGCAGTACTAGCCAGGAGTTGTTGGCTTTCCTCTCCTTAGTGGAAAATTTTCTGTGTGTTTTGAGACATTGCAAAATATATTTCTTAACTTTTGTCACAGGTGGCTGGGGGGTGACCCGGCCAGGATGCCCTGGTGTACCGGATGAGGGCTTACGCCCGCCTCAGACCACATGGGGGCGACCACCCTGGTTGCTATGGGGACCACGGGTACAGAGCTTTGAAGCTCAACCCTGTAGGGGCCCATTGTCACCGCCAGGGGGCACCCCGATGCCTTGGGAGCCCTGGACCTCAGCACTTCCGCCACACCCGGAAGTGGTGGGGGGAAGAGAAGCAGGGACACCCGGAGTGCTTCTGGGTACACAGCTGGCACTTCCGCCACACTGGGGAGTGCCAGTGGAAGATTGCCGGGAAGCACCTGGAGCACATCCGGGTGCTTATAAAAGGGGCCGCCTCCTTTCATTGAGGACTTGAGTCGGGTGAGGAGAGAGACAAGGTCTGGGAGAAGAGACAAGGAGGCGGCCTGAAGACGTAAGGTACTGTGTGTTGGCCAAGACTTTGGGGACTTGGGGACTAGTGAGCACAATTGTAAATATGGAGCACCAAAATAAACGTGTGTTGGGTGACTTTAACTTGTCTGCCTGCCTGTGTCCAGGTCAAGTTCAACACTTTAAATGTAAAGCACATTTTAGTTTGGTCTTGTCATGTTTCAGCCAGCATTTCTCCCCTGGCTGGGTTTCAAAATTGTGTTTCTGATCTGTTTTGTCTATCCATCCATCCATCCATTTTCCAACCCGCTGAATCCGAACACAGGGTCACGGGGGTCTGTTGGAGCCAATCCCAGCCAACACAGGGCAGGAACCAATCCCGGGCAGGGTGCCAACCCAGCGCAGGACACACACAAACACACCCACACACCAAGCACACACTAGGGCCAATTTAGAATCACCAATCCACGTCTTTGGAAAGTGGGAGGAAACCGGAGCGCCAGGAGGAAACCCACGTAGACACAGGGAGAACGTGCAAACTCCACGCAGGGAGGACCCGGGAAGCGAACCCGGGTCTCCTAACTTCGAGGCAGCAGCGCTACCACTGCACCACCGTGCTGCCCCTGTTTTGTCTAATTTTATGTAATTTATTTGTATTTATGTTTCTTTTGTTTTATTATGTATATTTTTCTTTGTGTTTATTTGTAATTGGAAGTAGCCTAGATTATGTCCTATGTTTTGTGGGTGGTTCCCCAAGGGGTGGGGCCACTTGACAATTTCTGCCAGGAACAGCCTTGCGCCCTATTTATGGGGGGCCTTCTATAGTTCCTGGTTGTTCATTTCAAACATGCTAGAGAATGGAGTGTTTTTTGTCTTTGCCTTCTGCCTCGTGATATCCCAGATTTTTGTCATCCCTGGCCATCGGACCTTACTTTTATTCTATGTTAATTAGTGTTCCCTAATTCTATTTTCTTATTTATTTTGTATTTTTTCTCTTTCTTCATCATGTAAAGCACTTTGAGCTACATCATTTGTATGAAAATGTGCCATAGAAATAAATGTTGTTGTTGTTGTTCAGTTCTGAAGTCTCAATTCAAGGTCAGGACAATAATAACTTGATCAACATGGCAGTCCTATAATACTGAGATTGGAAAGAGAATGCGAGTAAGAGCTAATCAAACAGTTTAACTTTATTTAAGTGTTGAGACTTATGGGGAATCTATATATATAATTCACAAAGTCGCCGCCACAGCGGGAAGACACCCATGAAAGCACGCACACCAAAACAAGACACCCATGAAAGCACGCAGGAAGGGGCGTGGATTCACTAAGCCGCCGACAAGTAGGAAGGAGCCATGCCCACCAACTCTATGACCATTGGATACGACGACAACTCGCAGAGCCACGCCCACCACCTCGGACGCGATGCCTCAGAAAAAACGGCGTCATTTATGTTCGTCTGTGCAACAGTGCACATGGACCTCTGAGCCACGTTGACTTTTCATTAGTCAACCTCAGTGGAACCTTGGTTCACACAGAGGCAGCGCCAGAGAGAGACGGAGGCACACACAGGCAGCGAGAGAGAGAGAGCCACGCAATCCTTTAAAACTGAGGTTAAAACACAATGAAGGAAGCAGTCTTTAAAAACCAATAAGCCCTGTGCCTCTTTTTCATTAGCGTCTCAACTGCTTCACCGCCCTGCAACAGTCAGGACGCTTTCTCAGCAGCTGACCTTCTCTATGCCTGACTCCACTACCATCAGTCGCCTGATTAAAAATGGTGAACTCCTGCAATGTTACTATCTTGGTTGGCTTTTAAATAAAGTTCGGATTTGTTGAAATGTTCCTTTTTTTCACCCTGTGCTTACAACTCATTTTAAAAAAAAGTGTTTATACAACTGCTGCAATGTTACAGAGAGAGAGAGCTCGCGTGCTGCTGAGAGAGAGAGATCACTATTACACTGTGCATTCTATGGTGTAATAATTAACTATATTTGTGCTTAAAATCTTTAAAAAAATATATTTACATACAGTTCGTACGGTCTGGAATGGATTAATTGTATTTACATACAATCCTATGGGGGAAATTGCTTCGGTTCACGACCAAATCGGTTTACTACCAGAGGTTTGGAACGAATTATGGTCGTGAACCGAGGTTCCACTGTATATTGAGTCTAGAAAACATGATCAGCAAGTCTTTGCAAAATGATGAAAGAACGGGCACATTTTTTTCTCACAAGCTGGGTGGGTGGGTGTTAGTTAGTTAATAGTTAATTAGTTACTCGAAGGATTTCAAGATTTAATATGCACAAGTGGTAACACTGCAAAAGCAGTCCAAACCAGAAAAGACGGCTGGCAAAAAGTGGCTGACAAACGCGTGTGCATTGTACTTACTGAAAGCAGCGTTACAGATTTTGCAAATGTTCATTTTTTCCCTCTGCTTAAAAAACATTAAAAAAGCGGCGTGATTATACGGCGTATACTACGCCGCGGGTTGGTATGCAGTGTGTAAAACAGTTTGTTTGTCGCGGATAATTTGCCTTTTACTTTAACACGAAGACAATTTCCTGTTAGATTTGCCTTTGCGATGACAATTGATAAGGCACAGGGCCAAAGTTTCAAAAAGATGTGCATGTATCTGCCAAAACCAGTTTTCAGTCACGGACAGCTGTATGTTGCTCTCTCCAGAGTTCCATCTTTTCATTCACTTACTGGTATGCCTGCAGGAACACGTGCAGCGAGCGAGAGAGAGCAAGCGACACACACACACGCATACAGGCGCGCGAGAGAGAGAGCGTTGGACGCATAAGAATAATAATACTTCATTACATTGATATACCGGTGTTTTCAGTATTCAAAGCGCTATCCACACAGGGAGAAACCGGGAAGCACACCCAAAATCTTCCACAGTCTCCTTACTGCAAAACAGCAGCACTACCATTGCGCTACAAGGCAGTTAAAGAATGCACCGGCCTCGATTTTGTTTTCACTTCTGTTTACAGCGATCGGATCGTAGCGTGCATTGTTGCAATGTTACTTTTCTTGGTGGCTTATTACATTACGGATGTTTCACATGTTCATTTTTTTCCCTGTGCTTAAAAGACATTAAAAAAGTGTTTCTCAACTGTGACTCCGGAACATCTCAGTACGCAAGCTATATTAAGCGTCAACAACGAAGACTCGCTACACCTTAATGAACAAGTGCTGAAACTTATCCCTACCGACGAAGTAACTTTCACCAGCGTGGCCTCCATCGTCACAGACGATCCCGCTTTCAGTCACGGACAATTGTATGTTGCTCTCTCCAGAGGTCCATCTTTTCATTCACTCACAGTGGTATCCACAAACCCACCCCATTTGGACAACTGTGTCGTTCAGCAAGTGTTCACCCATCAATACATAATTATGCGGCGTATGTTACGCCGCGGGTTGGCTAGTTTCTTATATTTATAGAACTTATAATTTCAGAGTCTCTTTCTTCTGGTGAAAGGCTCTGTGTCCTACAGTTGGATTTGTGTCCTTGACATAGTAAAAAGGCCGGCATCATGTGATTACAGTGCAACGCATTACAAGTTATGTAAGGTAAGGTAGGTTGAAGCTGTCACGACTTTATATTAACCAGGAGCAGTTTTGCCACCAAGGTGACACAGGGCAGGTGAAGTGACAGAAAAGAACAAATAAACATGTCAGTTTGGAAAAGCAAAGATTTATAATGGGCAGCAGACCATAACATGCATGGTTTCCGAAAACAGCAATAGCCAGCAAAAACAGTGAAGGAGAGAGGGTGAGAGAATAATGGTCTCAATGGAAACCAAGAATATATAGTAGTGGACAACTGACCCAGTAGGTGCCATGGATGCCTGACAACCCCTCAACAGAAAGACTGAGAAACCTCCAGGCTGACATGTGGAAGCACATCGGACCTGTAATAAATGAACCAAGTAGTCAAAAAAGGTAGAGTGAGGAATAGGAGAAAGAATGGAACCTAAAAACAAAGTGAAGGTCAAAACCAGAAGTCAAAAAAGGAGAGTGACAAAAATCAAATCACAAATCAAAAATCTAAGTCAAGGGACAAAGTCATTTCAACAGCCAGAGATCAAAGTAAAGAAAATAGCAAATCGTAGTATTTTATCCAAATCCCAGATACAAAATGGCCATCAACCTTTAGGCCCTTCACCAATAACATCTCAAGGTCATGACCCTAGAGACCACACCCCTAGCAACCAGGGCCTGCCACATTTTTATACCACAAAGAAATCTCAGAATATCTCTCTATTATAATAAAAAAATACTTTTAGAAGATGAGACTTTTTGGAAGATTTTTTCAAGTCCCGCAAGTCGAGAATTTGGCCATGGGATATTTTCAAGTGACGCCCTCCTCTCAACTGTTTTCAACCACGCACACAGTAATCTCACCTCTCATTTGTGTGAATGCTTCTGACAGACACAGTTCTCACTCTAACGAGATAAGACATTTCATCATAAAGGGTTATCAACAGGAAAAATGAGTACACGGTGTGAGATGTAGCCCGAACACCATCAGACAGACACCGGCAGTTCTATAAAACACACCGTTTATTTACAGTTTAAACCCCACACACACACACAGTGACCCGCACCAGTCACCCTTACACGGGCCTTCAAAATCACAATACAAGCAAAAACATTAAAAAAAAAAAATTAAAAATGCAAAATTATTTATAAAACTACAAAGAATACATTCAAAAATATAAAGCAGAATACTACATACCTGTAAGTCAGAGGGAATCCAATAATAGCCAAGACAAAAGACGCAAAATAAAGAACAAAAAAGAGGACAACAAACAAACACTCTCAGAAGGGGAGAAAGCACAAGAAGGGAGCAACAAACGCAAAACTAGCTGATGCTATGATATGGTAGACTATAAAGATTTTTGTGCTTTAAATGTATTTTTACCTTTCAAAGTTAAATATGGGGCGGCACGGTGGTGCAGTGGTAGTGCTGCTGCCTTGCAGTTAGGAGACCTGGGTTTGCTTCCCGGGTCCTCCCTGCGTGGAGTTTGCATGTTCTCCCCGTGTCTGCGGTTTCCTCCCACAGTCCAAAGACATGCAGGATAGGTGGATTGTCAATTCTAAATTGGCCCTAGTGTGTGTGCTTGGTGTGTGTGTCCTGCGATGGGTTGGCGCCCTGCCCGGGATTGGTTCCCTGCCTTGCTTCCTGTGTTGGCTGGGATTGGCTCCGGCAGACCCCCGTGACCCTGTGTTCGGATTCAGCGGGTTGAAAAATGGATGGATGGAAGTTAAATATCAAGTAGATCCAGAATTATTTTTATTATTGTGCTGTTCAGTTATTCTGAGCTACTTTCTTTACTTTTTATTAACCTCATTATTTGTGTATTTCTTGACGCTGTTTTGCTTTTGGTGTTTGCTGCCATTCTGTGGTTACATCACAGTCTTCAAAAGCTTGCGGCAGATACCCAGAAGTCATGGACCTGTGATGTTGCGTATGCGTCCCTTTATAATGCAGAAGCTCTGTAGTCACATCATTGAGTTTGTAGATTGTGAAGAGGGGGGCTGAACGCACTCCTAGAAGACGCAGTCGCTCCTCCATAACCCCCGTTAAACGGTGTGTGATATATGGCTGGCCGTTCATCCCGGCCAATACCCCCAGGCCGCCAGGTGGAGCCCTCCCTGCAGCATGGAGGTGACCCGAATGCCAGCATGGAATCCTGGACAATGCAGTTTTTATCCCCAGCCCTGCTGGATACCATGGGGGCCACTAGAGGACACTGCAGGGAGGAACAAGGATTATTTGCCCTACGCCCCGGAAGTACATCCAAGTCATATGGACAGGAGGAATGACGTGCTTCCGGGTTGAAGAAAAAGGATTTTTATCTGACCCGGAAGTGTTCCTAGTCACGTGGACAGAGAGGGCAAAACACTTCCGGGTCATGGACTATAAAGGACTATGGGAAATCTCAGATGAGTGAGCTGAGCTGGGTGGAAAGGTAGCAACGCGTGTGGGAGTGTGGAGGATTGTTTAATTATTGATTCATTATTGTTTATGAGTATTGTGCAGAGGAGGGTGCTTTGTGCACTGTGCATTAATAAAAAGTCGAATATTTGGACTTTTACCTGGTGTCTGGAGTCAAATCTGAGGGTTCAAGGGAGCGAGAGTGCCCCCTATAGACCACAGGTGATACAATTGGAATAAATGCAGTTTTTTACCTCCTCCTTGCTCGATTAGCTGCTGGCTTGCTGTGCCGTGTGATCTGCTTCTCACGTGGTGCTTCAAACATTTAAAAGCCTGTACAGCTGCTGTCCTCTTCTCTTTTTGCCTTGTCTCTCTTCTCCCCCTGACATCCTCTACTTTATTATGCTGTATACGAATAAAGTTTATGTTTCTTGAAAACCCTGAATGAATCTGTGCAACTGTGTGACCCAAGCCTGACAAGATAAAAGCACCAAAAGTTTCTTACGCTGCTGTTCTTGCTTCTACTGGTTCCCAAATTCAGTGCTTATGCCTTCTGACTATGATTCTAGTTGAAAAATTTGGTTTAAGTCTTGATTCCTTGATCTCCTGGTTTGACCTTGGTCTTTTTATCAAAATTCTTTCAGAATCACAATCAGAATGCACTTTATTGGCCAGGTACACTAATGTGAACTAGGAATTTGTCTTGGTAGTATTGGTGCAACATACAAGGACAACACAGAATACAAATGATAAATAAATATAGGAAGATTAAACATAAAATATAAAATCATCAAATATGATGCAGCATACAAGGGCAATACTTAAAGATGAAGAGATAGTAGGATAAAAAAATGTCCAGGCAGACCAGTGTGCAGGTATACAGCACATACAGTAGATGCTGAGTAGGAGCTCAGACCTGGTTAGTCAGAATAACTGAATGTGGGGAAAAAACTGTTTAGGTGACGTGTTGTATTAATTTTCACTCTACGTAGACGTTTGCCAGAGTGAAGTCTTTGGAACAGGTGCTGCTCTGGGTGAGTTGGATCAGCAATGATCTTTGCGGCCCTCTTCCTTACCCTGGACTCATATTGTGTGTGGTAAGTTACAGCCTATGATCCTTTCACACGCTTTTCAGACAAGCATAGCAGTTAATGCCTCAGCCCCAAGATAAAGCAGCAAGACCTTTAACTAGAGCTTTCAGGTTACAGCTGGAATCTCTATAGCTGGATATTAATGAGAAATGGACCAGGGCAAAATTACACATAATACAAAAAACATGAACGTAAAAAAACAAGAAAACGGGAAATGATGAAAGTGCTCAACTATGCAGATGGGGTTTCTGAGATCCACGTTGGTAGCAGGGTTCAGTTTTTGTTCTTTGTGCTTGTTTGTACATTGTGTTCTCCTTTATGTATTCCTTCTTAATGTGTTTTATGGAAGAAAACACTTTGGCTGAGGCTTCTGGCTTTATTAGCATCGTTCACAGTGTAGCAGAACACCATAAAAGTAGCTTCTCGTGTTAGAATGTCAAAAGGGGTATTTATAAAATTAGCTAGAGGTTCATCTAGAAGCTAATGGACAGACTTTTGGTTATGTAGTTGTGCTGCATACTTCTCAGTATGATCCTTGCTACATTTAATTTGAATTAACCATAGAAGTGTAATAGTTTAATTTGGATATTCTGAGAGTGAAGCAGTCCAGTGGTCCATTCTGGTTGATATAAATGAATGAAGTAACACTTCTATACTCCAGACATTGACAAATTGCCTTATTCTTAGTTACGAATCATTTATAATTTTGAGAAAGCAAGTCCTAGTATGGAAGTGGAACAAGTAAAGGTTAGACCGGTGTCAATGATAGCACCTAAATTTCACATGGGTTCTGTTAAGTACAACAATTCTGTGTTGAGAGTAATTGAAGAGCTGAGTTGCAAAATCAGCTAAGTACAGGAGACAACTTTTTGTGAAAAGGAGAAAAATAATGTGGTATTTTTAAAATTCTTTTTGCAGAATGTTGGTTGTTACATTACTGAAGGTCAATTGCTGGACATCTCAGAAATCTGAATATTTTACATTTTTGTAAAAAATAGGATAAAAAACGTAATGCTAAATCAATGCTATTCCATAAACCTATAAGTAGAAACTTTCATCAAAAGTGCTCTGGATCTTGAATATTTTTATTATATAACAAATGAAATACAGAGCTTTTAGTCTCTAAACTATTTAGCTAAAAAGTAATGCTAAAAGTCATGAATTCCCGATGCACTGATGCAAATAATATGAATCATTGTCCAAACATTTTAGGGTTTGGCTAACATGCAACCGTGGAGAGGTGCGGAGAATCAGAACCCTTATCCAAACTCCAATAAATTGTGACTACAATGAATCAGCCTAGATGATCAGCTCAGGTGATCAGCTCCCCAGCGAAGTTGAGCAAATCAAATAATGCATAACTACCAACCCTAATCCTAATCTCTAACCCTAAACCCGATATCTAGAGGTTCGGACAACGGCTAGCTGATGGGAGTTATATAAAATGACCTCAGCTTAGCCGACTCATTATACCCATAAAATGTAGCTCTCGCTTCTCCAAGCATCTGCATATTCGTAGTTTAGCAATATTCAAAATTATTAAGAATATGTTTGGAAATATCTTACATAGTATTCAACAGTGGTCGCTTGTTTTGCTGGCTTTTTCTTTGGTGGAGCCTTCGGCTTTGTAATGCACATCTGGACCAGAATAAAAGCATCTTGGCTCCGTTTCCCTTGGTTTTTGTAAAAGTCGTTGTGAAACTTTTCAACATCAGCCGGAGTGAGCTGGCCAACGTCGCATCTCGTTCCACGATGCCTACCAACACCTGCATTATTGCAAGAAATCTTTGGCGTCTTTTCAGTGCCGCTATATCGTTTCTTCTTTTCTACGTTTCTTTTCCAATTCTCAGGATTTCTGCTTCGTTTCCTGGGATTTTTTGATTTAGAAATTGACTCATCAAACTCCATATTTACGTCTGCCATTTTTTTTGTCATGCGGCGAATGCGCTGAGATGATTGGCTGGTGTACTTAACAGCTTTTGGAACTAAGCTGGTTATGTATTTAACAGGTTTTTGAACTCACTTCAAAATTTATAGCACTATATTTTGGTACTTAGCAGGTTTTGAAGCCCAGTTCAATACCAAGCACATAGCCGACCCTTTGATGAGTCACAACCATGCTTCACCTAAAGTTCGCCAAAAAAATTTACTTAGCAGGTTTTGGAACTCACCTCTTCAATTAGTATTGTCCTACTATTTGCAAATTGTTTTATCCACTAAGAAAATCTTCAGTTTTTTCTGAATTTATGGATAAGTGATTCGGTCCTCCACAGTTACTGCTTTAATAAAACAACAATTTTTAATCTTATGGATAATTACTGCAGAGTTTAATACCTTAGCATGGCTGGATGCCACAATAGGTACTTCTGCACCTATTAAAAATAACAACATGTATAACGTAACCTTCTCAGACCTGCTTAATCCAATTCAGGGTTGCAGGGTGCAGAGGAAGTTGATTAAAATATGTCAGTGTTTTGTTCTTAAATTTTCATTGTACAAGGTGCTGTGACTCATCCAGGGAAGACGATTTATTTCACTGTTACTCAAAACTGTGCTTTGACCTTTTCATAAGGCCATCTGTGAAGTGTTTTCTGGGCATTATGCCAAGGACTATAAGTCAAGGAAAGCTGTAGCAGCCTGAGAACAGCCTGCATAAACAAAAGGAGAATGGACACATTTTCTGGGGTTGAGAATGGGGTGCGTGACTCGGACCTGCGGAGCTAGACTAGTGAGGCGGCAGTGCTAACCCATACACAGAATGAAATCAGCCAAACAAGGACAGTGCAAGGTTCAGTCAGTATCATGGGGGGCAGTGGTCGCTGATATCAGAAGTTATAAAAAGTGTAAAAGCAGCATTTCTGTATTGGAGGATACTGGCCTGTCCCAAGTTAAAGTTGCTTGTGTGCTGTGACCAGCATGAATCTAGTCTGAAATTCTAACTGAATGTTCATTTCAAAGTTACAGGTGTGAGGCTAAAACATATTTATGACACTTGGAAAAAGAAACGGTGAATATAAAATCAGTCCTTAATTCTTAAGGATCCTAAATCCTTAAGTTCTAACAATGGCCACTTCAGGAAATGAAGGAGAGTGATGACCAGTAAACTACAATGCCCTACATAACGTTTGGGCCGAAGACACATTTGTCCTTGATTTGCTCCTTTTGACTCACAGTTTAAAATTACAAATCAAACAACCTTGACTTGATTTAAGTTGCACATTGCAGACTTTAATTTAAAGGTATTGCCATACATTGCATTCACACCTTGTAGAAATTACTTTCTTTTTTTTTTACGTGGATACCCCCCCATTTCAATGCACCATAATGTTTGGGCTGCGGTGGGTTGGCACCCTGCCCGGGATTGGTTCCCTGCCTTGTGCCCTGTGTTGGCTGGGATTGGCTCCAGCAGACCCCCGTGACCCTGTGTTCGGATTCAGCAGGTTAGAAAATGGATGGATGGATGGATAATGTTTGGGACAATTGGTGTCACAAGTGTCTGTGATTCCTCCGGTAGGTTTCATGGCTTCATAAGATAACTTGGCTTGCTTGCTTCTACCCTTTGGAATTTGTAGATGCCATTGTTCAACATGAGGACAAAAATAATGCCAATGAAAGTCAAGGAAGCCACTATGATGCTGAATAACAAGAATAAAACCATTAGAGACATCAGTAAAACCATAGGATGGCCTGGAATATCATGAAGAAGAAAGAACACACTGGTGAGCTCAGTAATCACAAAGGGACTGGTAGGCCAAGGAAGACCTCCATGCTGATGACAGAAGAATTCTCACTATGGCAAAGAAAAAGCCCCAGACGCCTGTCTGTCTGACACAGTCTTCATGAGGCAGACATGGCTGTGTCAGAGATGACTATCAGCAGAAGACTTCCGGAACTGAAATACAGAAGCCACATTGTGAGATACAAACCACTAGTAAGCCACAAAGACAGGATGGCCAGATTACAGTTTACAAAAAAGTACTTAAAACAGCCTACAGAATTCTGGACAGACAAAGATGAACCTGATCAGAGTGATGGCAGCAGTAAAGTGTGGGGATAAAAAGGAACTGTCTAAGATCCAAAGCAGACCACCTCATCTGTTACACAGGGTGCTGGGGGTGTTCTGGCTTGGGCATGTATAGCTGCCACAGGTCCCCTGGCACACTTCTCCTGGAACTGCTGAATTCTGAGGTGTGTAGAAACATCTGAGCTGCTCAAGTTCCTGCAAATTCCTCCAAACTCATTGGAGGTGTTTCTTCCAACAACACGATAGTGAACCCAAATATACTACTAAGTCAACACAAGAGTTTTTAAAGCTATAAAATGGAAACTACTTGAATAGCCAAGCCAGTCACCTGATTTAACTCCATCTGAGCAGGCCTTCCATATGCTGAAGAGAAAACTTAAGGGGACAAGTCCCCCAAAACAAACAGGAGCTGAAGATGGCTGCATTAGAGGCTTGGCAGAGCATCACCAGATAAGATCATTGCATGCAAGGGATATGACTGCTTTAATATAATTGCCATTGCTGGGTCCCAAACATTATCCATCCATCCATTATCCAACCCGCTATATCCTAAGTACAGGGTCATGGGGGTCTGCCAGATCCAATCCCAGCCAACACAGAGGGCGCAAGGCAGGAAACAAACCCCGGGCAGGGCGGCAGCCCACCGCAGGGCGCGCACACACACACCCACACACCAAGCACACACCAGGGACAATTTAGAATCGCCAATGCACCTAACCTGCATGTCTTTGGACTGTGGGAGGAAACCGGAGTACCCGGAGGAAACCCACGCAGGGAGGACCCGGGAGGCGAACCCAGGTCTCCTAACTGCGAGGCAGCAGCTCTACCCAATGCCCCCCAAACATTATGGTGCCCTGAAATGGGAATTCCTGTAGAAAAAGACTCGCAATTTCTACACAGTGTAACCAAAATTCATGCAAATACACTTTGGCGGATGGCCGGGGCCCTTGCCTGGCCGGGACGCCTCTTCTTTATATGGTCCGGGGGAACAAGCAGGGATTGAACAGTACCACCCCCGGGACACTAGATGGCAGCCCCTCTGGGTGGCAGAGGTGCCTCAGATTCCCCCAGGGCTCCATGGGAGATGGAGTTCTCTACAACCCTGTTGGGATCCGGGGGGTGCCGCCAGGTGGCGCTGCAGTGCTTCCTGAGCCTGTGTAGGTGGCTCTTCTGTCACACCCGGAAGTGCAGCCGGAAATGGGTCATCAAACACTTCTGGGTGGGCTATAAAAGGAGCCAGCAGCCGCCACTCTGGGAGCCAGAGTCGGGAGGAGGGAGACAAAGCTTGCCAGAGAGGAGTGGTGGAGAAAGAGAAGAAGAATTATGTGGGCTTGTGCTTATTGGGACTATGTTGTGCCTGTGGGAACGGGGAAGGCGTTGCCCACAGGCGAAGAAAATAAAATAAAAACATTTATTTGTTTTATCAGTGTGCCTCCTGCATCTGTCTGTGCCGGGTTGAATGCATGTTGTAGCGGGCAGCCTGGGTCCCATGCATATGTCCCGGGGGAGCAACCATGGGCAACTCAATAACTCTCCCAGGATGCTTGGTGGCAGCCTCCCTGGCTGACGATGGTGCCTAAGTTTCCCGCAGGGCTTCATGGGAGATGGAGTTCTCCAGAGCTCTCTTGCGATCTGTGGTGGCCGCTAGGGGATGCTGCATGGGTCCCTGAGCCGGTCTGGACAACTCTACAGCCCTGCCTGGATGGGCTATAAAAAGGGCCAGCAACCACCACTCAGGAGCCAGAGTCGGGAGGAGTGGTGGTGCCAGGAGGAAAGGACTGTGTTGTGTGCTTCTTTGGACTGTGTTGTGGCTGGGGGGTTCATGGGGAAGACGTGCCCTCCAGCTGAAGAAAAATAAAGTCTTTCTTGTGTTTTACACGCGCCTCAGTGTGAGTCTGTGTAGGGTCGGGCGCAATATAGCGCCTTTTATCACAATGTATTGCAGCTTTTGTCACAACCCGTAAATGAAAGTCTGCAATGTGTACTTTAATTCACATCTGAATTGTTTGATTTGTAATTTTAAACTGTCCCAAACATTATGGCATTATGGCATTTCTTTACTTTGTAGTAAAAAGAAAATATGTTTGGAATGTTGCTTACTTGACATGGCTCTGCTACTGTCTTCAGCTCATCCGCATGGCCCGGAGTCATAAAGTGCCATTAGTGTCCCATCTCGGCTGAAACAAACAACATTTCATTTGTATTCAGAGCAGTGTCAACACAATTCACATGTGCTTGATTTCTTTTATTTTCCATACAATCCTCAACATAAATGTTTACATTGTTTGTGTGACGTGTACTATGCTAAAAACAGCGTCCAATTTGAGCTTGTGAATTGCCAGTTTTCAAGTGATTTCACGTCCAGGTCTTACTGGCAGTGGATGAACAAGGTCCTTGTCACATTGTCCCTGTGTGTGGAGCTGACCTGTTGTAGGTGGCTCCAGGAAGTAAGATGGTCAGAAGACCAAAAAAGCATCCTGGTTACTAACAACAAACAGTAATAAACAGAAGGGTCCGAGTGAGACTGAGCTAACACATGTATGTATATGTCCATATATACCATACATTCTCAATTCAGAGTTGTGGGGGACCAAGTCTATCCCAGCAGCACTTGGTACAAGGCAGAAGCCACCCCTGTACAAGATGCCAGTCACTCACAGGGCCCACACACTTATACACCTAAACTGACAGTCACATGGAGAGATTTTTGTAATTACTAGCTAGGGTGAGCTGCACATCTTTGGTGACGTAGGAGGAAAAGTGGAGTATCTGAGGAAAATCCACAAAGACACAGAAAGAACATGCACGCTCCACATTGGCACTGTCCAAGTGCAAGTTTTAAATCCAGGACAAAGTGCTACCTGCTGAGCTTCCCCACCCCAACATAATAATGATAATGTTTCATTTGTTACTCAGAATTTCAGAAGAGGAACAATAAAGGAGAAAAGTGAGCAAATAATAAGTTATGTACATTGTGGACCCATGTGTACAACAGAATAATTTTTTTTAAATCAGTGGTTCTTTTGGAAAACACCTCATCTAAGCATTATATAGCTGACTTCCATCACAAAAACATGCATGCTGGTATAAAGTGTCTCAAAACCTGATTCATACAATTCAGAATTGTGGGTGCCCAAGCCCACCCTGGCAGCACTTGGTGTAAGACAGCCCTGCTCATACTTCATTTTTCAACTTCTACCTGTGCATCTCACCAATACTGCAGTCCAGCTGCTGAGGTGGCCTGTTCAACCACAAAGAGCCAACAGTTAATTGTTTCATTTGTGCAACATACAGTATACATGAAAATGTAGAGAAGCTGAGTAGAAGCAACATGAGCATAGCAGAAGAAGAATTGTTTCACGTTTAACCACCCTCACAGATTGTTTAATCGTATCCTTAATTTCTCTGAGCCAAAAATGTCTGACTAGATTTCAGCTTTGGGTACATCTGAATCTTTTTGGAAACGTCTTTCTGCAGAGTATTTCACCAGCAGAAACATTTCCTAGAATGTGCTGCAAAGGCTCAGTTCAAATTCTTCTTTGCTTCTTTTTTGGGTGTTTTTCGGCTCTAACCTTCAGTGACCTTGTCATTTCATGGACAAATTGTTTCCTGTATTTGTGTTAAACTCTCCTTCATCTTCAAGGGAATTCTGAGATGTCTGGGAAGTCTCATGAGTTCGTGCACACTTGTCTTGCTTCCTTTTATCATCTTGAGTGGCTGATAAGGAACCTGTTTCATTTTAAACAATTAACATTAAAATCACAAAGTATAATGGCACAAATGTTATTTTTTTATGGAGAATTTTTAAATATTTGCAGCAAAATTAATATACAACAATTAAAACAATTTTTTGTGTAGTAAATATGAAATTCTTCAGAGGATATACAGTGGAACCTCGGTTTGCGAGTAACTTGGTTTACGAGTGTTTTGCAAAACGAGTTAAAATTTTTAATATATTTTGACTTGATAAATGAACAAGGTCTTGCAATACGAATAGTATATATACGCTTTGTCTGCTGAGCGTCATGTGATCACAACTGAGCTGATGGTTCTTCTCTCTCTCTCACTGCGGGATTGTGGGCAATCGTCTCCTATTCTCCGTCTGAGTCAGCGTGCCTCACTCATATAGTCAACATCCGTACAAGCGTATACTGTTTACTACAGCATTGTGACTGTGCGTGTGTGCGTGTGTGTGCGCGTTTGTGTGTGCTGTGACATGTAAGTCCCTGTCTTGCACCCCAAAACACGAAGCTGAGTCTCAGTACTTTAGCAACATCAGCTTTATTCAGCTTGAAACAGCAACAGCGCGTTTTTTTATTGTAGCGGGATCTGCCACTCTCCTATACACAGACACAGCAGTCAGGCAGTAATAGTAACACTGTGCCCTGCACATTTATAATGTTTCTTGTTCCTTGTATCACCCATCGACGGCGGGTGCTTATAGCATGTCCGCGATCTTTTCGGATTCGCTTTAACAGCGAACTGCTACAGCGCTGGGAGATTGCGATTGCTTTGGGACGCTCTTCCACGTGTCGTCCCGTTGGGTGGAATCCCACAAGAGTTTAGAAACTCACTCACAGCAGCCATGATTCTTTTCAAAGGTAAAGTGCAGGTTAATTTGTTTTATGTATTTTTACTTTATATTTTGTATTAATCATTTTTATATGAATAGTTTTGTGTTATGGAACGAATCATCTGAGTTTCCATTATTTCTTATGGGGAAATTCACTTTGATATACGAGTGCTTAGGACTGCGAGCACGTTTCCGGAACGAATTATGCTCGCAAACCGAGGTTCCACTGTACTATAGAAACCATCATGCTTTATTCTACTGACTGTGAGTCTATGTGTTTTTGTTACATTGTTAAATTCTTCTTTTATGTTCACTAGGGGGCCGGGTTTGGTTTACCGGATATACAATTTAAAGAGATTGTTATTTTCATGGGAATTGTTACATATGCATTATTTTCACTTTTACTTTAAAACTTTTGTAAAAACAATACAAGCGTGGTTAAATCTTTCTCACAGGATGTATAATGCTGCTCGTATTGTGAAGGGAGATGCTGTCGGATCATCTGCGGTCTTTCTGCTGCTGCTGCTGCTGGTGAGCTGTGCATTCTATTTGTCGTGCTGCACGTTGATCATTTAAAAGCCTGTACAGTAGCTGTCCTTTAGCAACTTCGCGTCTTTGCCGCTCACTTTGTGAAGGTTTTGGGGGGGGGGGGTTGCAGTCGGATCATCTGCTGGCTTGTTGCTGCTGGCGAGCTTCGTTTTCTGCTTGTCGCACTTTGCGTCGATCATTTCAAAGCCTGTACAGCAGCTGTCTTTTTGCTACTTCGCGTTACTGCCTCTCGCATTGTGAATGGGGGTGGGGTGGGGGGTGGTAGCTGAAAGCACACTAAGGACAGCTGCGTGTTCTGCTTGTTGTTGTTTTAAGATCTGGGAGCACATGATGTCTGTCTGCCAAAAGCATTCCAACAACTGCTTGGTTAGATGTCCATGAACTTGTTTTAAATGTTGTCTCACTGCCTTGGCTCATGTGACGTTAAAGTGTCTCTCGCAGGACGTCAAATTGTCTTCGGAGAAGATCTCATCTCGTCTCCCTTGTCCCTCCCAGGATTTTTTTTATAATAGAGAGATAAGAATTACTTGTGAATGCTCTATGGTGCCTCCTGACTGACCGGTACAAGAATACCCCACACATATTTTTCTTTTTTGATGAAAAATTTTCTTTAAGTTCAGTAAGCACAAACAATACATTTAGGAACTACTGAAAAAAGAACAGATTATAACCATAGAATGCAACAACGACAATCCCCTGTAATAAGAATAAATCATGCAGAAAACTGCAAAAAGAGTTGGGGAATTGCCCCGTGTAATATCTGTCAAAGAAGCAGCAAAATTGGGTCAATATTGGATGAAAAAAACAAAACATTCGACAGAATACAGGAGTTGAACTATCGTTTTTATACAAAATGGCTGCAGAAAATGAATTGTGAGGAAATGATGATAAAACCGAAAGTGCCATCATCGGAAGTCGGAAGTGACGTCATCATAATGCGCCGTAAGTGACGTCATCAGAGATGGAGCAAAAGTGACGTCATAGTAAGCCGGAAGATGGACCGGATATGACGTCATTCTGTGGAGCCACAGATGACGTCATCACATATGGAGCTGTCTGTATGGAACCATTTTCTGAGATCGGAAGTGTTGTCAGTGAGTGAGTGTATTTACCGTTTATCTTCTTTTGTTCTGTAGAGACAGAGAGAGAGACATCAGTACCCCAAATCAACCCCTTATCTTGTATTATATCACTCACCTCAGGGTTTGTTGACTGTCTCCTAACACCCTGCCTCCGGACATCCCCTGAACTTACCCCATAAAAAACATATTTCATATAGCAGTGGGTCATCAAACTGTGATGATAATGAATGACAATGAATGTAAAACTGAGGGGGAAGGTCATGATATCCTGTCAATCTGTCTTTACTGAATAAAAAGTTAATCACAAAAAAAAATTTTTGCTGATACTGAGTGATCACCATTACCCGATGGGTGCCATTAATGAAAGTAAAAGTGCGCGTGCTCTGATATATTCACAAAGCTTAGATCATCCAAGTCTAAAAATACTGACTACCTGCTATGGACAATGAGGTGTGATGTTTGTTAGCTCAGGCAACAAACAACACTGCATATAGGCGAGAGGGGAGAAAAGAAATAAGAAAAGAGGAAAATTAAAGATGAAGATTAGTGGGTATGAAGCAGACCCCACACTAGCCAACTCCAAACCAAGTGCATAGTAGCTTGCCACTTCCCTATACTGGAGCCAGATGATCTGCGCCACCAAACGTTCAAGTAAGGTTAGATTAAAGAAAGATAATTTCTGAGAAGACTGAGTAAGGAGATTTCCAGCGAGTGGCAAAAATTAGTTTAGCTGAGAGGATTCCCAGACAGAATAATTTCTGTTAGACAGAACTTAAGGGAAAAGAAAAGAGGTTCAGGACAAAATCCCCATGTAAGAAATCATCTAGATGTCCAGTTATGCAAGGCAGCACCCTTTTTTGGGGTTCCCTTCTATTTTTGGCTATCTAGACCTAAAACCATTCATTTGTAGGCCATTTTTGGACCGTATTTTGTGCACCCTTATTAGAAAGAGTAACCCAATAGATGACTTCAGCAAAAATGATCAGAAATACTTGATATTATTGTTATGTTATATGTTATAGAAGAAGTGGCTGGGGAGAGGGAAGTCTGGGTATCTCTGCTCAAGCTGTTGCACACCGCGACCCAACCTCGGATAAGCGGAAGAGGATGGATGGATGGACTTGATGTTATGAATGCCACATCAGATAACCCCAGGGGTTCACCCCCTAATAAGATACAAAAGGGTCAAAGTTACTCCATTTCAGAAAACTTGAAAAAAATGTAGATTGATATTATAGACATGTGGAATGTTGTTTTATGCTCTTTTCAGGTTGCTGATCATGAATTTGATTCTTTACCGAAGGTCCTAACCCTCTAAGAACCACTCCCAGATGGTTAAAAATGGCACATTTCTAACATAAGCATGTGGGGTATCATTTTAGACTATTTCAAAGTCAGTGATTACAACCCCTTGTATTTCATGCATTTTCTATTTATACAAAATGTAGACTTTTTGGAAAAATGCAGCAGCACACAGAAGCAGTAGCATGACTTGATAGATTAGAATGTCAGGTTACGCAAATCATTCCATTTGAATGCCCATTATGCAGATGACCTCTTCAGATCCGTGACAGCAGCGAGTATGTAGCAACACAGCCCTTCAGACTGCAGCTCCTGACCTGTCTCCTAGCCTGAGTGTGAGCGCCGTCCACGAGGCTGACTGATTAGAACACCATCTAGGCCATGGACACAAGGACACAAGTTCATATAAAAACTGAAACTTTAAAACCAGTCCCTATGTCTCATTGCAGTTTGAAATGTTAACCCTAACCCTAACCCTAACCCTGAACCTGTTAAATGTTGGTTCATTAGGGAAGAAAGCTGTTGTGGCAAATGATGCATTGCTTAGTACAAAATGAGACCAGTGCCTCAGTTCAGGATGTGCTGCCTTAAGGTAGTCACAAAATACTTTACTGAGAATAAAACAGAATAAAGCACAATTGTATTACTAATTTACATACTAATACACCTTACTCACTGATGAATTTGGCAGCCTATAGAATACAGCTGTCATGGTGCAGCCCAAGTTCGTCCCTGGCACATGTATTGTTGCTTTCTATTTAATCATTTTGATGTTTTTTAACTATTGTTTGGTAGCTTGTGTCATTGAATATGTCTGTTTTCTTTTTATACAGTATATGTCTTTGCTATTATTGTTTTGATTGGTAATTGTATACTGTCACTTTCTGTACTTTTATACTTCTAATTATGTGCACTACCCTTTGTGTTTTGATATTAGGGGCCCAGGGTCACCTGATCCTGCACCAGGAGGATCGCCCCTTGTGCTATTTAAAAGTCCAGCAGGCCACAAGATTGCTGTTCTATGTTGGAGTTCAGGACATGCAAAAGGAGTTGTGAGGCTTCTAAAACGAGACACAAAGCAGATTGGGATCTTCAATGTAGCCTCACCCATCGACAGCCAGTCACCATCTACTTACAACCTGCAGGCTTAGGCTGGCTCAGGTCCAAAAAATGAGACCTGGCTTTAAAAGTTCAAAATACAATCAAAGGCCCAACATACAGTATGCCAAAAATGTCTTGCAAAGGAGAGAAAATTGTAAAACTCTAGCTTGTAAAAACAGTCCAAACAGAAGTCTTTTTAAATTGATGATTTATTAACAAAATATAGAAAAAAAAGAAAGAAGACACAAAAGGGGGCAGAAGGATTTAGTTAAAAAGGCCATCCAACACAAACAACTTCAATCCACAGCCAGAAAGCAAAATCTAAATACAGTAGAAAACAAATCACAAAAAACAGAATGCAAAGAAAAAACAATACTCACAAAACAACATCTTCCAAATGCAGTGATCCACTGCTGAGTCTGTCTTTCTGACCTGGAGGACCCAGCAGCAGTGACATCAGGGTGGCCCCGCCTTTTTGGGGGTTTCAACCTATAAATACAATAAATGTAGCTTAAACGTAAAGTGGGGTAAAAAAACTAATTAAGGGAACATAAATCACATGTCGGATCTCAGTGACTGAAATATTCAAGTGGAAATTCTTTTCTGAGTAATACTGTGTAATTGGATGAGAACAAAATGATGTAACAACGGTCAATGGAAACCAAAATTGATTCAACGTCACACTGAAAATCAAAGTCAAAAATTGAAATCACAGGCTGATCCAAATTGTATGAATTTCATCACAGCAACTCATAATGTGACTCAGTAGTGTGTATGGCCACCACGTTGCCTGTATGTACTTTCAGCAACGTCTGGGCATGCTCCTGATGTGATAGCGGATGGTGTCCTAGGGCATCTCCTCCCAGACCTGAATTAGGGCATCAGTGAGCTCCTGGATAGTAAATAGTGTTGCTTGGTCCTGTTGGATGCACTGATATATAACATCTCAGAGGTTCTCAATTGGATTTAGGTCTTGCCTTCATCATCCAGGAACTGCCTACAAATTCTAGCTGTGTGAGGCCAGGCATTGTCCTGCACCAGGAGGAACCCAGGGCTCACTGCACCAGCGTAAGGTCTAACAGCAGCTGTGAGGATTTCTTCCTGGTACATAACAGCAGTCATGATACCATTGCCTAGCACGTGGAGGTCTGAGTATCCCTCCAAGAATATGCCTCCCCACACCATCACTGACCCACCACCAAACCAGTCATGCTGGATGATATTGCAGGCTGCATAACATTCACCACAGGTCTCCAGACTCTCTCATGTCTGTCACATGTGCTCAGTGTGAACCTGCTCTCGTCTGTGAAGTGAACGGGGAACCAATGGCAGAGCTGCCAATTGTGGTATTCTCTGGCGAATGCCAATCGAGCTGCATGGTGATGGCATGTGAGCACATATCCCACTAGAGGAGGTCGCGACCTCATGCCACCCTTATGGCGTCTGTTTCTGACAGTTTCACTAGAAACATGACCTAGGGTTGCCTAGTGGTGTGCGTTTTGTTCCTCCTCACAAAAAGGAGCATATACCAGTCCTGCTGCTTGGTTGATGCCTGTCCAACTCTCCTTGTGTAATGGCCTGGTATCTCCTCCATGCTCTTGAGACTATGTTGGGAGAAACAGCAAACCTTCTTGTGACAGCACGTATAGATGTGCCATCCTGGAGGAGCTGGACTACCTGTGAAACCTGAATCAGCTGCAGGTACCACCTCATGCTACCAGTAGTGACAAGGACACTGGCAAAACTCAAAACAAGAGAAGAATCAGTCAGAAGGATAAGGAGAAAGCAATTGACTGTGGCCATCACCTGCAATATCATTCCCTTTTTGGGGGTTGTCTTGCTGTGGCCTCTCCAATGCACCAGTTGTCACTTTCTTTGCACCAAAGCAGGTAAAGTTGATTTACAATCACTTATGCTTCCTAACTTCTGCGCGTGCAGAAGGAACTCTGAGTCCAGCTCAGGTCAGCAAAGGAGCAGTACAGGAGAAAGCTGGAGCAGAAGTTGCAGAATAACAGCATGAAGGAAGTGTGGGATGGGATGAAGATCATCACTGGCTGCAGCTCGAAGCGGGGTGCCACCATTGAGAGAGACGTGGAGAGAGCAAACCAAATGAACAACTTCTTTAACAGGTTTGACCACTCTAACCCACTCTCACCTCAGAGAACTGCACCCTCCACCCATCCTTCTACTGATACCAGCATAGAAGAGAAATTTACCCCACCCACAATTACAGCAGCCCAGGTAAGCAGAGAGCTGAGAAGACTGTGTGCCAGCAAAGCAGCGGGTCCAGATGGAGTATTGCCACAACTGCTGAAGGCCTGTGCGTTGGAGCTGGGGAGTCCTCTACAGCGCATCTTCAACCTGAGCCTGGAACAGGGGAGAGTCCCGAGGTTTTGGAAAACATCTTGCATCACCCCAGTCCCAAAGGTGTCACGTCCTGGTGAAATGAATGACTTCAGGCCTGTCGCCCTGACGCTACATGTGATGAAGACCATGGAGTGGCTGCTGCTTCACCACCTGAGGCCACAGGTCCGCAATGCCCTCAACCCTCTGCAGTTCGCATACCAGGAGAAAGTGGGAGCGGTGGATGCCATCATCTATATGCTACACCAATCCCTCTCCCAGTTGGACAGAGGCAGTAGTGCAGTAAGAATTATGTTTCTGGACTTCTCTAGCACCTTCAACACCATCCAACCTCTGCTCCTCAGGGACAAACTGACAGAGATGGGAGTAGATTCATACCTGGTGGCATGGATCATGGACTATTTTACAGACAGACATCAGTATGTGCGTCTCGGGAACTGCAGGTCTAACATTGTGGTCAGCAGCACAGGAGCGGCACAGAGGACTGTACTTTCTCCGGTCCTGTTCAGCCTATATACATCGGACTTCCAATACAACTCGGAGTCCTGCCACATGCAAATGTTTGCTGACGACACTGCTATCATGGGCTGCATCAGGAGTGGGCAGGAGGAGGAGTATAGGAACCTAATCAAGGACTTTGTTAAATGGTGCGACTCAAACCACCTACAACTGAACACCAGCAAAACCAAGGAGCTGGTGGTGGATTTTAGGAGGCCCAGGACCCTCATGGACCCTGTGATCATCAGAGGTGACTGTGTACAGAGGGTACAGGCCTATAAATACCTGGGAGTGCATCTGGATGATAATTTGGACTGGTCTGCCAATACTGATGCTCTGTGCAAGAAAGGACAGAGCCAATTATACTTTCTTAGAAGGCTGGCGTCCTTCAACATCTGCAATAAGATGCTGCAGATGTTCTATAAGATGTTTGTGGCAAGCACCCTCTTCTACGCGGTGGTGTGCTGGGGAGGCAGCATAAAGAAGAGGGATGTCTCGCGCCTGGACAAACTGGTGAGGAAGGCAGGCTCTATTGTAGGCATGGAGCTAGACAGTTTGACATCTGTGGAGGAGCGACGGGGCGCTGAGCAGGCTCCTGTCAATTATGGAGAATCCACTGCATCCACTGAACAGTGTCATCTCCAGACAGAGGAGCAGCTTCAGCGACAGACTGCTGTCACTCTCCTGCTTCATTGACAAACTGAGGAGATCGTTCCTCCCCCACACTATGCGACTCTTCAAATACACCCGGGGGGGGGGAGGGGGTAAACGTTAACATTATATAATGTTATTGTCTGTTATTCCTGCATTTTTATCACTCTTTAATTTAATATTGTCTTTATCAGTATGCTGCTACTGGAGTATGTCAGTTTCCCCTTGGGACTAATAAAGTATCTATCTATCTATTGTCACATGAGGCTGGGGGTCAGACCCGGCCAGGATGCCTGGAAGGACTGAGAGGTGGCACATTTGTCCTCCGGGCCACGAGGGGGCAACCGCTCTGGAGCAGAAGAGGCCCATGGAAGGGGAGCAGGGAGGCTCAAGCTCGTTGGGGCCCATATCCACCGCCAGGGGGCACCCCGAGCCTTATGGAGCCCGGGACATATTTATTTCTGCCACACTCCTGGAGGACGATCCTTCCAGAGACACCCGGAATGCTTCCGGGTGCTCTCCTGATGCTTCTGCCACACTAGGAAGTGACGTCAGGCAGAGCACCTGGAGCTCATCCGGGTAAGGGTAAAGGGGCAGCCTCCCTCCAATCAGGGAGCTGGAGTTGGGAGCAGGAGCAGGACGAAGCTCCTGGAGAGAGAGGACAGGTGGCCCACGGACAGTGAGAGAAAGGCCCGGTATAACGGTGATTGGTGCAAGGAGCACAGTGTGCTGTGCGGGACTGAGTTGTGTAATGGAAGAGCAGAAAATAAAGATGTCTCTCTATATATAAAAGAAAATCCTGGAAAGGAAAACAAATGCAAGGCTACGATACGTGATAATCTCGAAAGACATTTTAAAGACCCGTGAGACCAAGGAGACTTGCCACGGTGCGTCTCGCGGGGACCGTAAACATGAGACTTGATGCCAAGAGATTGTCCCAGGGCCGTAGCAAAAAGGACAGCGGCTGTACAGGCTTTAAAAAGATCGCGAGCAGCGTTATACATCCTGCAAGAAAGAATTCAACCACCCCCCGGGGCCAGAAATAAAAGACAGGTATTGCTTTTTACAATGTCACGCGAGACCAGGCAGTGAGCCATCATTTAAAACAAGTCCACAGACCTCTAAGCTAGCAGTTGTTGGATTGCTTTTGGCAGGCAAGCATCATGTGTTCCCAGCTCTTAAAACAACGACATGCGACAGGCAGAAGAGGCAGCTAGCAAGCAGCAGAAAGACAGCAAATGATCCAAAGGCATATCCTTAGCGTACGTTCAGCTGCAACACCCTTCACAACACGAGCAGTATTATACAACTGGGAAGAAAGAGATGTAACCTCGTGCGGGGCAGGAAATAAAGAAACAAGTATTGTTTTTACAAAAGTTTTTAAAGTAAAAGTGAAAATAATGCATATATAACAATTCACAAGAAAATAACAATCTCTTTAAATTGTAGATTGCCTGCCTAAGGTAAAGTCATCCCTGATGACTGGGGACGTGGGAATGAGGGGTCCTTTCATAGGATTAGCGCTATTTCAGATGTGGAATGGCAAAATGGGGGAGGCAGCTTGATGAATGAGGTCTCCAGGACTTAAAACACATCCAAATCATATTATGTGATATCATCTAATGTGAAATTCTGCTCCGTACTTCTAGAATTTTTATTTTTATACTGTATTGAGGATTTATTCTGTTCTGTGTATTGTACTGTATTGTATTGACCCCCTTCTTTTTGACACCCACTGCACGCCCAACCTACCTGGAAAGGGGTCTCTCTTTGAACTGCCTTTCCCAAGGTTTCTTACATTTTTTCCCTACTAGGGTTTTTTTTTTGGGAGTTTTTTCTGGTCTTCTTAGAGGGTCAAGGCTGGGGGGCTGTCAAGAGGCAGGGGCTGTTAAAGCCCATTGCGGCACTTCTTGTGTGATTTTGGGCTATACAAAAAATAAATTGTATTGTATATCCGGTAAACCAAACACAGGGGTTGGCGAGCGATCTATCTATCTATCTATCTATCTATCTATCTATCTATCTATCTATCTATCTATCTATCTATCTATCTATCTATCTATCTATCTATCTATCTATCTATCTATCTATCTAACTGGACAGATTGATATCCCTGAAGTTTAACTGACTTGGTATTAGACTGTGATGTTTAAGTGCTCCCTTATTTTTTTGAGCAGTGCATACACATGTATACTTACTGTATATATTTACTGTATAAATATCTATTGCGAAGCCAACCCTGACACAGAGAGGCAGGAGAGAGGTTTTGTACCCAGCACACATCTTATTTACAGTGCACAAATCACCAACACACAACACAATCCAGTCCCTTCTCTGCCACCAGTCAATCTGTCTCCTCTCTTCCTCAGGCTTTGTCCTCTTCTTCCTGACTCTGGCCATTGAATGATGGGGACTGGCTCCCTTTATAGGGCACCCGGAAGGACTCTAGGTGCCCAACGAGCTTTGTCTGGCAGCCACAGGCCCCAGTAGGGTTGAGCTCCCATGCTTATGACCTGTGGCTCCACTGGAAACCAAGGTGGCTGGCCCTGTCGGCACGGGGGAGAAACTGTCCTGAAAATACTCTCTCCCCTAGTCGTTCCATACTCCAAGCGTCCCGGCCAGGTAAGGGCTCCAGCCGTCCGTCACAATACATATGTATTATGTACAAAATGTGTTTGTGTAGATAGATAGATAGATAGATAGATAGATAGATAGATAGATAGATAGATAGATAGATAGATAGATAGATAGATAGATAGATAGATAGATAGATACGTGTATATGTGTATATAATTTTTTTGAGATTCTGCAAATTTTAATTTCCCCTTGGGTACAAATAAAGTATAATCTTATCTAATCTTAAAAGCACAGATACACAAAACAGAATTAAATAATATTGAAATAAAAAAATGGTAACATAATTTACATAATAAAACACATGAAATATAATAATTATGTATTATTATTTTGAAATGACAAAAACCTTCATACACCAGGGTATAAATGGCAGTTGACACATAACAGCTTGAGTGCAAAGTTGCCTCCTTGTTTCCCATCAAGTAGCACAGCAATCAGTCGTCCAGCTACATGAATGAACTACATCAAGAATGCTAAAAGCGTGGAATTAAACCAAACTCTGCCTTAGCCCCACTTGACTGAGTGCTGGGACGCACCCTGGGATGGGCTGGAACTCTCTGCAGGGTTGCTTCCAGCCATGCACCTGATGCTCCAGACTAGGGCCCTAACTTCCCATGTATTGTGTGACGGATATTCACGCCCTGTACTTTTGTGTTAAATTAATGCTTCAGATAAATATTTGCACTCTTTCAACTATTAAAGGCTGCATTAACACTACAAGAGTTACTTTAACATGGCGCGTTTGCAGTGACCCCACCCACCTGCCAATTTCAATCAATATTCCTCACTCTGAAGGGACAGCTACAAGCTGTCAGGATTATAAATGCAACTTTTGAGTACTGATGCTATTTTCTGCCCTTGTCTGTGTGATGTCACTCCATTGAGATTTTGCGTCATTAAAATCAGAAAGTCCACACCTATGATGCCTGAATTACCTTGAACATCTACTGGTTCATTAGCCAAGCATCATTGGTAGAGATAAATGGGACACAGCACAAAAATATACAAGTGTAAAAATTGTGCCTCTTTATTTAAAGGTGAATTAAACACAAATGAAATCAAAAATCAGTTTTGCGTCATCAATTAATAACAAAGGACAACATACAGTCCTGATGACACAACCACAAAAAAGAAAAAGCAACCCCACTATTGCATTTTAGGGCTTTCTCTTCAAGTACTTTTGCTCCCCTTCAGTTATTTTCTAGCAGCTAAATACAGACAGAAAGACATCCTTCTAGCTTCTCAAACTCTCCTTCATACAGTGTAAGTAAGGAAGGAAGGAGGAAAAGGACACCCAATGAAAATCTGGGGTGCCAACCGGGCCTCCATTTTTATAGCCAAAGTCCAAAAAAACAAACAGAAATGAGTTTGGTGGAGTAACAGAAATAAGACGTGACAAAAGTTTGTTTTAGCTTGAAGGACTTTCTCAGTAGAATCAACTCTCACATGCGGGTCAAGTTCCAGGAGCTCCAACAAACAGGGTCTCCTTTCCTGAAGTGAGACACCCTCTTCCGGAAGCTTGCAGCTTTATATGTACTGGACCAGAAGAGGCTGGGCTTCAGATGTTCTGGGTGGTGTTAGCTGCCCTTAGTGGGCACCTTCTCAGCACTACATGGGAGACAAGAGACGATACAGTTAGAAACCGTACCCCCTTGTGTTCTGGCGTGGTACTATATATCTGGCTTGAACCTGAAAGGTGACCCTCAGATGTTCACGTGTGTAAAACAACTGCATGATTCTTGCAGCCAATCCTCTTTCTTGGTTTTTTCCCTCTTATAAGGATTCACACTATAACTCCCACCAAGAGCCATGTTCCCTCTCCCAGAACTTAAGTGAGTTCCCACTCTCGCTTTCCCCCTAGTAAGTATACTTATTAATACTTTACCTAAAATCCCTAACTCTTTCGGCTTTCCTTCTTTCTACTAATAAACTTTTGTTTTCTCACAGGCTAAAGATGCATGAGCTACTCTCTCCCCTTTCTCCTGCTGCAGTGAGATGCGTGCAGCCGTGTGGCTGCTAAAGTTGTTTTACTGGAGCCCTCTTTGCCACACTTTCTCTTCTGTCAAAGATAAGTGCCATCTTTTATAACTGTTTACACAGTGAAAGTAAAGCCTATAAATAGATATCTTTATTCCCTTGATTAAATCCTGTGACACAACCCTTCACAGCACCGCAGCATACATACAAAGTGACAACTGCTGACTAGCATAGCCGACTCTAAAGTGGTCACAATGGTGCATCTTGTGACCCGAGGAGGGTAAACCAAATTTGAAAATGGATAGAAATGTGACATGACTAGCAAATCTTTTCTTTTAAGTAATATACAGTTCCACAATTTGCTGTGTCCTGTGTAACTTTGTTGATCAGTGTGATTTTAGTAGTAACCAAGGGTGCCATTATAAATTTCAGGGCCCAAGACAGAACTGTACTAATGAGCACTGCCTCAGCCACAGCCTCTCGATGTATTAGCTATTTAACAACATCACTATCAACAGAACGTTATCAACTTGTGTTTTATAACATTTCAACTCAAATTCAAAAGTTTACCAGCATGTAGTGTTCAGATTTTATTTTGTAATACTGCAAACCAGATCCTCCATAATATCCTTTTAAACATCATGTAAAACAATATAGTAAATAACTAGGACTGGGCAAGTTAATACATTATTATCACATTAACGCATTAATTAATGCCGACAATTATTTTATCCCCATTAACACAGTTTTTGTTATTATCTCTCTATTATAAAAGAAAATCCTGAGATGAGACAAGACTTTTGTCATAAGATTTTTTCAAGTCCCACCCTCCTCTCAATCAAACCACGCACACGATCCTCTCACCTCTCATTTGTGTGAATGCTTTTGACAGACACAGTTCCTGCTCTCTCAGCTCTTATAAATTTTTATGTTTTCCTCACTTTAAGATCCCAAATAAAGAAGACTAATTATGTCCAAATCTTATCGAAAATTTCATCCCAAAGGGTTATCAGCAGAAGAAATGAGTACACAGGCAATCCTAGCAATAAGAAACGATGAAGTCAAACGAATAAACATGAAAATTGTCGATCGGTTACACGGCAAATTGATTAAATGTGTATCAACAGACTATACTGAAACAGTTGGTGGTGATCGTGCGGAAGATGAAAACATTAACTTACAATATCCCGAAGAATATCTACAACCGTTAACACTGTCTGGTCTTCCACCACCCAAATTACTGTAGAAGGAAAGATATATCCAAGAAAGGTAAAAAGTATTTGTGTGTTAATTTCAAAGCCAAACAGAATTAAAATCGTATAACGCAATGAAGATCTCTAATTCAACATGAAACATAATTTATTTTCAAATTATTACATTTTACAATTTCTTAATATGATTAATTACTCGCTGTAATGTAAAATAGTTAGTTCTATTATGCATATGTAATAATTCCCATGAAAATTACAATCTGTTTAAATTGTACCTCCGCAACCCCATACGCAAGTGGCAGAAACACAAAGTGGCTAGCGCATCGCGCCGGCCTGGGGCTGGAGAGCGAAGCGAGCAGGGGGCAAAGCCCCCTAGTTATTATTATTTTGAAAGTCTCAGTCTCACTAACGATCGATAGAGATCAGTGACCTTCTTGTTACAGTGCTCTTTGATACGCTGTTGCTAGAAGGAAAGTTAGCTTTGTTGATTTGACCTCAATTCCCAGCGCGTGCATCAGTAGTGAAGAGCAAACTGCTTCTAAAATGGCATGTGGAGAGATACCAAAGTGAATGCTGAAAGCAAAATAATCCGTGGATGACTTTTTTTGTATTATCGTTGAATTGGACTCTGATTTGTCGGAATCCGATTTTGATGCAAGTGATCTGGGGCCTCATGTATAACGCCGTGCGTAGAACTCACACTATAACGTGGCGTAAGCACAAAAGCGGGATTTTGCGTAAACACAGAAAAATCCAGATGCAGGAATCTGTGCGCATGTAAACTTTCACGTTCTTCCACTACATAAATCCCGATCAGTGTGAAAAGTAACGCACGTGCACGCGCCTTGTGTCCCGCCCCAACTCCTCCCAGAATTACGCCTCTTTGAATATGCAAATCAATATAAATAGCCTTCTGTGAAAAGACAATGGGAAAAGCACAGGGGAAAATATAAGAATTTCAGCGAATACTAAGTGGTGGCAAAGGAAAAACGTACTATTTGTTGGTTTAAACAAAGGTATAATCAACAAAAGAAAGTTGATCGAGTGACAGAGTGTCGGAGAAACTCGACAGCTCAAGTTCACAAAGTCGCACAGTGCCCAAAATAAAAAAGAAATCACATATCAAAGTCGCCGTGAAAAGGCGAGTCGTAGCCCACCGTCTGAGTGTCATATGAAAGCTTATTAGGGTACAGACAAAAAAAAAAAATTGGCACACAGGGGGAAAAAAGCATGAAATGTCAACTTTAATCTTGAAATTTCCACTTTAATCACGTAGTTTATTTTGCCATTAAAGTAGAACATCATAAACTTCATCGTAAAATCGTTTAATTTACTAGTTTCTCAAGTAGCACATTAAATGCTTTGTTCTGTGTTTGATCTTCTATGTGCTCTATGTGTGTGAATCACTACGTGCTTCCGTTCTTTCTCTTTCTCCAACAGGACACAGAATCCATTACATTGGTGATATTACAGCTCTCTGAATAATTAAAATACTGAGATGTATACGTGATATCTTTTTCATGATGATAGGAGTTAAAGCATGTTATTAAACATGGGAACACGGTGGCGCAGTGATTGTTCATATCTCAGAAGTCCTGTCTCTTTCAAACGTACTAACCTCCAATTCCTGTCCTTCCTTTTCTTTCTCCAAATACCCAATCGCCACACAATCAGCTCTGTAATAGACGTTAAGCCATCTGTAAGCTTAGAACGCTGATTCTTCAAAACTTTTAAGGAACATTGAAATATCTTCGTAGTACATGTTTAATTATTCTATCCGTCTATCCTTCCAGTGTCGCGTCAGCACCAGCAATAATACAGTGCAAGGCAGGAGCTATCCGTGAACTAGCTAGCGCTGCGGCACCGTGTCCTCACATGTTTAATTATTAACAATACAGATTATTTAAATGAAGTTAAAGTTTTATCTGTATACTATAAGCAACATATTTTGCTGCATTTCATCTTAAAAATGATATTGTCATCATACGCGCTTTATAAAGTAGCGCAGATTGTGCAATATTATAACTGTAGTGTAAGTTTACAGTGAGGTAATTGTACTTATAAGTACAAACAGCTCTACAAGGAACACTTTATGGACTGATTGACTGCGTTTATAGTTCTTGGGATGAAACTGTTTCTGAAACGCGAGGTCCGTACAGGAAAGGCTTTGACGCTTTTTGCCGTGGTTGTGGTAGTGTGTACTTAAAACTGTATACCGATAATTCTCTTTCCGATCAGCTGCTGCTGTGATTCACACTCAGATACAGTGATATAAATACTCCGAGTGGTGCAGTGAGAGTAATATGGAAAAAGATGATCCGCTGTGGCAACCCTTAACGGGAGCAGCTGAAAGAAGAAGATGCAGTGAGCGTAACAACGCTAAAGCAGTTATAGTATTTGGAATACTATGGCTATTCCCTGGACCATAATATTGTTAAGGTTAATTACAATCAGATGCATTACACTAATAAACAGTATGCAGTTAATTTCAGTGTATTTATAAAGCCGCGTCAGGAACGTGGGTCTAAGAAAGAAAGGGTGACCACACAGGAACAGTAGCACTGCTTTGACGCTGGGTGCCGCCAGTCTGCAAAACCGAGTGGAGAAATTGCGTACGCCAAGGTATGAGGTACTGTGGAAATGTGCGTGGCTTTACGCCAAGTTTAGGTTTTATACATCGTGATTTGAGCGAGGAAACATTCGTACGCAACATTTCTGTGCGTACGCGCCATTTATACATGAGGCCCCAGGAGATGTAGATCAAAAACGAGGTGAGGTACCGGCATCAGCTGATCGGTCCCCAGATGATCGTGGTGCTGAACACGTTCATGTAACTGATGCACCTATGGCAACATTCGCCTGGGATGACAGACAAGATGACAGGAGGTACAAACCATATTGCGTCTCACTGCAACTGGCACCCCCGCTCACCTGCCTCACAAAGACAGCCAGACAGCCAGCCCACCGTGCAAACAGGCGTTTTATGTTGATTTATGTGTGAAACCATTGCTTTGTGTGCTTTTCAAAAAACTGAAAAAAAATATTAGTCCTCAAAGAGTTGCTACTGAACATAGACTACATACACTGTATGCTGCTCCCTGATAAAAGAAAATACTTCTGCTGGTATCTGTTCAGATATAAAAGAAAACAGATTTAGAAATGTTAACTTGCTGTTGCTCGGAAGGTGCCTGTTATTATGTTGTGATCGTGGCTCTGGACTCTGAGGGTAACTTGCTTTTCTATAACAAACCACGTAAAACGTTAATGCCTTGGCAGTGGCAAATAGCTTTGGTTTTATATTTGATTTGATTACATTAATGTTTAAGTTGAGATTTACAAGAAATGTTTGAACTGCTACTACATAAAGGGAATACTGCTGTTAAAAAGCACCTTATTTGTTTAAAGTGTTTGCAAACCAAATACACACAATACACTTCTTTTGAGTTCAATATTGAATTTTACACATAACAATGCGATTGTTGTGATTGTCTGCAATTAATCACAATTAAAAAAAATGTAATCGCTGCCCAGCACTATAAATAACAGGTCCTATCTTAATGCACTCATTTTTACAGAGTCCAACTCTTAGCTTTTGCAGTTATAAATTCATCAATGTCGTCCACCAAATTCACTTCATGCACAAGCTCCCATTTGGACAACATAGCATGGTTGTTCAGTCTTTCTTGATACATCATCACACATAAGCAAGTCGTTTCTCATGGATCTCAGGCTTCTGTCTTTAAAAGAACTGCTCGGTCAGCCATTGTGGAATAACTGAATTCTTGCTGAGGAGGGCGCTTTTATCTCATGGTGGGCAGTGGGGCACTAAAAGCAGGGAGCAGACTTTTAAAAAGACTTCCTTGATTCCAGTCATTGTGCATTCCCACCTTTTGCAGCTCCATGGACTCATCACTGCCGCTCTTGCCAATGTTCTAACTCATGGTGAAGTTATAAAAAAAACAAATTTCTGCAGAGACAATCCTGGGCCGTCTTGGGCCCGTTTCACCATCACAGCAGTGACCTTGCTGGTAGCCAATGTGCAAATCAAAATGTTTTTAGTCTTGCAGGCCCAGACATGATTCTCAAATGAGAATACACATGTGGTGATAACTCATTAAAAAGTTTGTAGCGAATAGCAGCAAAATCCTTCACTGCAAAGGCTCCGCCCACAGGGTTTCTGCCTAAAACACCTGCCCCCAATTCCTCCAGCCTGTGCACTTTAACCCGCCAGGGTTCAGGGGGAGAGCAAAAAAATATGCACATGAGACTTGATGCAGAGGGAAAATAAAAAGCTAAAATTACATTTATCCATTCGGGAGCTCAGTAGCACAAAGTAACTGAAGCTTAATGATAATGAGCAAGGCAACAGGAGAGACAGACAGACACACAAACACAGACCACCGCAACTACTTGGCTCCACACGTTTGACATGTTGTTCTGTCTGCTACAATGTCTTACTGTCATTTTAACTATTTAATCAGTATATGAAATAACAACAACCAAGAGAATGTAGAGAAGCATTGTGGTCTATATGGATATACGACGTGTTAAAGCGCTGCAGCTATTTTGTATTGGCATGTTTGCATTTCCAATTAGATAGTAATGTTAACTTCCTTGACTTTGTCATTTAAACATTTGGACGTTGTGCAGCCTTGTTGTGGTTCTACTGGTGTCATAAGGCACATTTACTGAGTTGAGGGTTATGAGTACTGCAATCTGCATCTCCTGTGGCTCTTTGTTGTTAAATCTATTAACAGCCTTCCTTCTGATGGGGTGTGACATATAGTTTAGTTCAAATGCATATCTTCCAATTCATATTTGTCGAACATATCTGCCAGTCCCCGTGACCCTGTGTTCGGATTCAGCGGGTTAGAAAATGGATGGATGGATATCTGCCAGTTCTTTCAACTTGAGATTGTCGCAGACACTACTGTTATAACGGTGAACAACAGAGAGCATGTACAGCACTTGTGACAACATATCATTCACTTTTACCACCAGTCCATTTGTATTTTCAAAGTCCATCCATCCATCCATCCATCCACTTCCGCTTATCCGAGGTCGGGTCGCGGGGGCAGCAGCTTGAGCAGAGATGCCCAGACTTCCCTCTCCCCGGCCACTTCTTCTAGCTCTTCCGGGAGAATCCCGAGGCGTTCCCAGGCCAGCTGGGAGACATAGTCCCTCCAGCGTGTCCTGTGTCTTCCCCGGGGCCTCCTCCCGGTTGGATGTGCCCGGAACACCTCACCAGGGAGGCGTCCAGGAGGCATCCTGATCAGATGCCCGAGCCACCTCATCTGACTCCTCTTGATGCGGAGGAGCAGCAGCTCTACTCTGAGCCCCTCCTGGATGACTGAGCTTCTCACCCTATCTTTAAGGGAGAGCCCAGACACCCTGCGGAGAAAACTCATTTCAGCCGCTTGTATTCGCGATCTCGTTCTTTCGGTCACTACCCATAGCTCATGACCATAGGTGAGGGTAGGAACATAGATCGACTGGTAAATTGAGAGCTTTGCCTTGCGGCTCAGCTCCTTTTTCACCACGACAGTCCAATGCAGAGCCCACATCACTGTGGACGCCACACCAATTTGCCTGTCGATCTCACGCTCCATTCTTCCCTCACTCGTGAACAAGACCCCGAGATACTTGAACTCCTCCACTTGGGGCAGGATCTCGCTCCCAACCCTGAGAGGGCACTCCACCCTTTTCCGGCTGAGGACCATGGTCTAGGATTTGGAGGTGCTGATTCCCATCCCAGCCGCTTCACACTCAGCTGCGAACCGATCCAGAGAGAGCTGAAGATCACGGCCTGATGAAGCAAACAGGACAACATCATCTGCAAAAAGCAGTGACCCAATCCTGAGTCCACCAAGCCGGACCCCCTCAACACCCTGGCTGCGCCTAGAAATTCTGTCCATAAAAGTTATGAACAGAATCGGTGACAAAGGGCAGCCCTGGCGGAGTCCAACTCTCACTGGAAACGGGTTCGACTTACTGCCGGCAATGCGGACCAAGCTCTGACACCGATCGTACAGGGACCGAACAGCCCTTATCAGGGGGGCCGGTACCCCATACTCTCGGAGTACCCCCCACAGGATTCCCCAAGGGACACGGTTGAACGCCTTTTCCAAGTCCACAAAACACATGTAGACTGGTTGGGCGAACTCCCATGCACCCTCCAGGACCCTGCTAAGGGTGTAGAGCTGGTCCACTGTTCCGCGACCAGGACGAAAACCACACTGTTCCTCCTGAATCCGAGTTTCGACTATCCGACGGACCCTCCTCTCCAGAACCCCTGAATAGACTTTTCCAGGGAGGCTGAGGAGTGTGATCCCTCTGTAGTTGGAACACACCCTCCGGTCCCCCTTCTTAAAGAGTGGGACCACCACCCCGGTCTGCCAATCCAGAGGCACTGTCCCTGATGTCCATGCGATGTTGCAGAGATGTGTCAACCAAGACAGCCCTACAATATCCGGAGCCTTGAGGAACTCCGGGCGTATCTCATCCACCCCCGGGGCCCTGTCACCAAGGAGTTTTTTGACCACCTCGGTGACCTCAGTCCCAGAGATGGGGAAGCCCACCTCCAAGTCCCCAGGCTCTGCTTCCTCATTGGAAGGCATGTTAGTGGGATTGAGGAGGTCTTCGAAGTACTCCCCCCACCGACCCACAACGTCCCGAGTCGAGGTCAGCAGTGCACCATCCCCACCATATACAGTGTTGACACTGCACTGCTTCCCCCTCCTGAGACGACGGATGGTGGACCAGAATCTCCTCAAAGCCATCCGAAAGTCGTTCTCCATGGCCTCCCCAAACTCCTCCCATGCCCGAGTTTTTGCCTCAGCAACCACCGAAGCCGCATTCCGCTTGGCCTGCTGGTACCTATCAGCTGCCTCCAGAGTCCCACAGGACAAAAGGGACCGGTAGGACTCCTTCTTCAGCTTGACGGCATCCCTCACCGCCGGTGTCCACCAACGGGTTCGGGGATTGCCGCCACGACAGGCACTGACTACCTTACGGCCACAGCTCCGGTCAGCCGCCTCAACAATAGAGGCATGGAGCATGGCCCATTCGGACTCAATGTCCCCCACCTCCCTCGGGACGTGGTCGAAGTTCTGCCGGAGGTGGGAGTTGAAGCTACTTCTGACATGGGGCTCTGCCAGACGTTCCCAGCAGACCCTCACAACACGTTTGGGCCTGCCAGGCCTGACTGGCATCCTCCCCCACCATCAGAGCCAACTCACCACCAGGTGGTGATCAGTTGACAGCTCCGCCCCTCTCTTCACCCGAGTGTCCAAGACATGTGGCCGCAAGTCCGACGACACGACCACAAAGTCGATCATCGAACTGAGGCCTAGGGTGTCCTGGTGCCAAGTGCACATATGAACACCCCTATGCTTGAACATGGTGTTCGTTATGGACAATCCGTGACGAGCACAGAAGTCCAATAACAAAACACCACTCGGGTTCAGATCGGGGGAGCCATTCCTCCCAATCACGCCCTTCCAGGTCTCACTGTCATTGCCCACGTGAGCATTGAAGTCTCCCAGCAGAACGAGGGAGTCCCCAGAAGGTATGCCCTCTAGCACCCCCTCCAGGGACTCCAAAAAGGGTGGGTACTCCGAACTGCTGTTTGGTGCATACACACAAACAACAGTTAGGACCCGTCCCCACACCCGAAGGCGGAAGGAGGCTACCCTCTCGTCCACCGGGGTAAACTCCAATGTACAGGCTCCAAGTCGGGGGGCAATAAGTATGCCCACACCAGCTCGGCGCCTCTCACCGCGGGCAACTCCAGAGTGCTACAGAGTCCAGCCCCTCTCAAGGATATTGGTTCCAGAGTCCAAGCTGTGCGTCGAGGTGAGCCCGACTATATCTAGCCAGAACTTTTCAACCTCGTGCACAAGCTCAGGCTCCTTCCCCTTCAGAGAGGTGACATTCCATGTCCCAAGAGCCAGCTTCTGTAGCCGAGGATCGGACCGCCAAGGTCCCCGCCTTCAGCCACCACCCAACTCACACTGCACCCGACCTCCTTGGCCCCTCCCATAGGTGGTGAGCCCATGGGAAGGGGGACCCACGTTGCCTCTTCGGGCTGTGCCCGGCCGAGCCCCATGGGTGCAGGCCCGGCCACCAGGCGCTCGCCATCGAGCCCCACCTCCAGGCCTGGCTCCAGAGTGGGGCCCTGGTGACCCGCGTCCAGGCGAGGGAAAACGCCGTCCAAATTTTTTATTCGTCATAGGAGGTTATATTGAACCGCACTTTGTCTCATCCCTCACCTAGGACCAGTTTGCCTTGGGTGGCCCTACCAGGGGCATAAAGCCCCGGACAACAGAGCTCCTAGGATCATTGGGACATGCAAACCCCTCCACCACGATAAGGTGGCGGTTCGAGGAGGGGATTTTCAAAGTCCCGTGTATAATTTGATTTTTCCATTGTAACATATTATGTTCATTTTAACACATGAAGTGAGATCTCCACGCATGAGACACATATTTACAGTATATGTCTAATTGGAAACTTTAGGAGGCTTTTCGATGTGTACGGTTCATTGTAACCAGAAGCTTGCTGTCTGTCGGACCAGGTTAACGAAAGCACCTCGGATCTACGCAGTTCAAAATCACCGCCTCTACTTTGAGTGCTGCCATCATGAAGCGTTGGATTGGTTTAGAAATGTGACACTCGGTGAGCCTTCTAATTGTTCCCACCCAACTTCAGGCAAAATTCACTCACGGTTCACTTCAGAGGTATGGAAAATTATTTATTCCAAAATCCAACGTGTTAACAACATTGAAAGGTAATGCATATGCATGTGGTGCCTTTCATTTTGCCACAATTTTATTGCTTAAAAACATATCAACCAATTGATCGATTGTTTTTCACGACTGTACACAATTTTTGTGTCACTTTAGTGAGTGTATTGCACGTAAATTCATGTCCATAGATTGCATCTCATAACTAACAGAGAAGCAGATGTATTGCATTTTGATTCAAACGCGTCAATCAAAAATGTGTTGAAATGACCAATCAGTAGCAGAAGGTTAGGTTAGGTTTAGGTTTGGTTAGGTTTCTTTATTTAGTCATGTTTACACAGGAAAACATGAAATTTGCCTTCTCAGTTGCATCTAATAACAAGTAACAGACAGAATGAAATAAAACAGACAAATAGAAATAAGAAAGGTTAAGGTAAGGCAGTTAGATAAAACATATCTATACCAAAAAAAAAAAAAAAAAAGTAACAGGATATATATCAAAACCTTAAACATTATCTCCGATATTTCTTATTGAAAAGTCGTATGGCACTAGGAAGAAAGGAGTATCTGGAGCGATTTGTGTGGGTTTTCAAAGCAACTATCCTTCCTGATTTGCTGAAGTTTTAGTTCTACATGTAATGGATGTCTGTCATCAGTTGAGATGATTTCCAGTTTCTTTAGCATTGCCCTCTGACACACACGAGTCAAATCATCTACATCAGCCCCAATAACTTTAGCTGCATACTTCGTAATCTGCTGGAGCTTTTTTGAGTTTTGGTTTGTCAGACTATTAAACCAGGCAATGAAACTGAAAGTGACCACAGACTGGATCATACTATGATAGAAGGACGATAGAAGGACAACATGAGGTCCTTGTCTACTTTAAATAGTTTGAGTTTATGGAGGAGAAATAAGCGCTGGTTGCATTTAGAAAATAATTTTTTTGTATTTGTATTCCAGTTAAGATTGTTATCTAGGTAAGTTCCTAAGTATTTATATTCATAGGTAGGGCAGGGGGCATCGACAATTGGGGTAAGAGGCGCTCCATTTCTAAACGTTTCACTATACTGGTGGCAAACATAATGGACTTGTGGAGTGGTTAACTGAAAAATATGTTTTAGAGCTCACTGAAAAAGTTTTCTCTAATTTTTTCTTTTTTTTTTTTATTGCATGTTAAAATAAGCTGTGTAGTAAAATTTTCATGGTATGGTTTGTTAGCAGTTTTAACTAAATACTATTTGTTAGCGTCACCAAGCTTGTTTTCTTCATAGCTTTTTATTCATACGCTATGTGATAACCAGATGTTACATATTTTCTTTTCTCTTCTTTTACAAAGTGCATGGAATTAAATCGTCATTTAGATCACGGGTGTCGAACTCCAGGACTGGAGGGCCGCAGTGGCTGCAGGTTTTCATTCTAACCATCTTCTTCATTAGTGACCAGTTTTTAATGCTAATTAACTTCTTTTGCTTTAGTTTTAATTAACTTGACTCAGGGCCCCTTAGTTGTCTCTTTTTTTAATTAGCAGCCAAACAATAATGAGACACAACGAGCCACCACATGACCAGCTCACCTGTGCCCGTTCACACAGTTTCTGAAATTAAAGAAAAGTGAAGGTCTTGGTAAGGTTGATCTCTCAGGTCACCAAAACATTTTGACGAACAGAAAATCAACAGTTTTGGAAATGTCTGCTGTGGCAGAATGAGAGCAGCAACAGGCCACAAAATTAAATAACGGGCTTAATTAACAGCAAGAATCAGCTTCTCATTAATAGATTGGTTAGAGTGAAATACGTTGGAGTTTGAAATCCCAGTTTAGCTGCTCATCTGTTGGCTCGTGCCATGTCTCATTTCTGTATGGCTGCCATTTAATGAAGAAACAAATCAATTCACAGGACTAAATCCTTAAAAACAGGGCTATTCAAATGAAGGGAAAAGGAGTTAATTAGCAGTGAAAACTGGTCACTGATTAGGAAAAGGGTCAGAATGAAAACCTGTAGCCACTGCGGCCCTCCAGGCCTGGAGTTTGACTCCCCTGATTTAGATCACCCGCTTCCACTTGTTCAGTGACACAAATCTCTGTTACCCCCACTGTTGACAGCCCTTGCCCTAATTGGTCATACGATTGCATGTAGTTTTATAACAATTAATGCATGGTCTTCAATCGAAATGCAATACGTTTGCTTTGCTTTTAGCTCTGACACGTGATCTATGGACATGAATTAAAATGCGGTAGCCCTTTGCATTTTAAACTGGCACAAAAAATGTGTGCCCTAGTGTTTCCTTAGGAGGCACTAGCTCTCCGGAAATGTGTTCTTTTGAAATTGCTGTGTTTTAAGTAACTGAAAAATATAGAGATATGATATTAAAAGGCGATATCCCTCCCATAGTGATATGGCGGTACAAAAATCACATGAGAGAAAAAGATATACCTTAGCTTTCTTTACTGACGACTTTACGCGGCATTACAGACGGAGGAAGCCATAGCATGACAATTATCAAGGTGGGAACTTGATGTATACGGTCTGCCATTTTCCGTCGCTGTGCTGAAAGGTTTTTCGGGATGAATAAGTGGTTCGCCCGTCCGCAGGCTTCAAAGTGTCTTGGCAGCAGTCCAAGCCTTATATATTGGTTGCTCCACATGCAGGCTCTCTCTCTGGTCTCCAAACAAGGACAGGAAAGGACTCAACCCCACCTCCAAAAATACAGGAATAGCACAATGCCTACTTGCAGTTGTCTCATTCTCCCAACAAGGAAAGAAGATTTTGTGCTGACAGGACAGATGTATACTATTCTGTCTTTAAGCTGACTATACATTCCTCCAGCTGTCTTTGGCTATCTAGTCCTAATGTTGGCTCGGCAATTCTAAATGCTGAGTCCCTTTGTACTAAATTTGGCTTAGCTATGCATGTACAAAGAAAAGCAAAACAGACTTTAAAATGTCTGCACAGAGACAGTGACATTAAACTTAATATTATAACACCTAGTGATCAGCAATTGTCATTTGATTGGCATGTTTAATTATGACACAATAAAACTGTACCAAAATTAAATCCATTATGTGCATTTGCATTACATTTCAATGTTGTTAACAATTTGGATTGCATATCATTTTGACAGGAATTATTTTCCATATATACATCTGGCTCAGTGAGACCAATATCTTCTTAATTTGATGAGGTGCAGCAAAGAGGTTTGAATAAAGATAGCAAAAGACAGAGATGTTCAGCAGGCTGTTGTTATTTTAAAATCCACCATCACCCCTTAAAAGTGAATGGGATTCATTTTTGTAGACTGTAACCCAGGCACAGGTTACCTCTCATTTCAGAGGTTTCGGTTTTAAATGCGCACTGCCTACATATCTCGTTGGCACACATCCTGGTGTCTAAAAAGATTATTTAGACATGTGAGTCACTTCTTCTTCCAGGAAATGGCTATGGGCTCATTGCTCCCAAATACCAAAGATAAGCAAAGCCGCAAGTTACTCATCAGTTCACCCCAAATGAATTAAATACATCTTGTGACTCGAGAAATGAGCACAAAACACGCCTTTGTTCTAAAGAAATTTGCTAGGAAGAGCAGCATGGGGAGGTGCAACGTGGCTTCAACGTGGCCTTGACGCTCACCTTGTCAAAGACGTGCAATTGTGGTCACAGCTTGGAAACCCTGAGCAAGTCATATTTTCTTAAAACCCAATTAGGTTTGAAAGCTCATTTTACTATCTACTGCTGCTCTGCTTTCTTTTTATAATGGGTTACGTTTAATGATCAAATTTGTTGCTTGCTTGAAGTTTTCTCTGAATGTATTTGGGATCAAAGACTCCAGTGCTAATTCTTTCATTATGAATGTCGAGTAACTAGTTAGATGTTATTAAAAAATGGGGGGTTGATCTGAAATGCTTTTAACGAAAGTAAAAAACTATGATGAGTATTCTTGTTCTGCCTCTCATATTTACTTTGTATAAAAATGACAAATCTATGCTAGCAAAGGGTGACACAAGTTCATGACCTTGATTGCCTTTTCATTGCAAGTCTGTTTTTTGGATACATTGTTAAAAAATGTCAGCACAATATATTAATAATTTAAATGTGGAGAGAAATGTATCCACATATTGAATGGTGTGAAATTTAATAATGGTACTAGTAAACAGATGGTCAAATAAATTATTGACGATGTGATGATAACAAGTGCCATCCTGGAACATTCTGTCCTGGTCTTTTGTTCTGTTACAGCCATTTGTCTTCTAACGTAGAAGCACAAGGACTGGGCTGGCCAAGTAAATAGTCGGGCACTTCTATGGTTCACTCGGGCGCCACTCAGGAGCTTGGCATGAAAAGCCAATCAACAATAATAATAAGGTGCCTGTTTTTAAATTATAACTTGGTTACAGTTAAATTATATGTGTATGTGTATTTAATACCATAGTCTGCAATCCACTAAAAGGGACTAAATCCTCAAATTGTGGGAGCTTTCAAATCTCAAGAGATCTTTTGAAAGAAGGGACTCATCTGGACAGATCAGGACTGGAGGCAGCCGCATCCTGGCATTGTAGGAAGGGCAATAGGCTTAGTAGTGTGACCCTGAGGCAAGTCATTTAAACTGCCTGTGCTCCAATTGTAAAAGATGTGTGAACACCATTATATTGGAACTTGACCAAGAGCATTTCAGTGATCCCAAGGACTTCAGGCCAGCTGCTCTTACTTCATACATCATGAAAACCTTTGAGAAGCTAGTTTCAGAACATCTGGATTCTCTACCCTACGTGTGGAGGATGCTTTGATCTACATGGTCCACAGAGCCTTGTCCCACTTGGACAAAGCCTGCACCACAGTCACAATCATGTTCTTTGGTTTTTCCAGTGCGTTTAACACCTTTCTGCCTCGCTGAGTGGTGAAAAAGCTCAAGGTTATGCATCTCCTGCATCGTGAACTACCGGAACAACAGACAGCAGTTTGTGAGGCTGGAGGAACTGTGTTTCAGAAATTGAGTTGTGTAATCCTGGAGCACTTCAGTGAACTGTCCTGTCTTTCTTGCTGGTTACCCTCTAAACAACTTGCCAACTACACTGATTTTCAGATGAGTCCTCCATCATAGGCTCCATTAATAACAGAGATGAGTTGGATCACAGGAGGCTTGCTGAGGACCTATCTTATGGTGCAGGGAGAACCTTCTACAGCTCAACATCAGCAATACAAAAGAACTGGTGGTGGATGTCTGGCACACCAAAAGAGCCTCTAAGACCAGTCACCATTCAGGGAGGGGACATGGAAGTGGTGCAGAGCTACAAGTACTTGGGGGTTCACATAAACAACAAACTGGACTGGTCTGACAACACAGTGGCTCTGTACAAGAAAGGGCCAGAGTAGACTGGACATCCTGAGGAGACTCTGGTCTTTTGATGTGTACAGCAAGCTGCTGGATTGGTTCTATGAATCCATATTAGCCAGTGTGGTGTTCTACGCTGTAGTCTTCTGGAGAAGCAACTTCAGTTCAAATGACACACAATGCAGGAATAAACTTGTACGGAAATTCTTCTGCATTATAAAGGCAAACCCTGGCTACAATGGAAGGTGTTGAGGAAGAAAGAATGGTGGCAAAACTGCATGCTATCATGAATCAAATCGGTATTTTTCAAGTCAAAGTTATTTCTTCACAAGCATGGTATATATGCAATTGCCACATGAAATTGTGTTTCAAAGTCCAGAGATTTCTATAAATTCTTAAAAGTGACTTGACCACACTGTGAGCTTTAGAATGGAGTCATTGGGACCCAAAGCACCACTGGAAAATAAAAACATAAAACATACTGAATACGTCCTCTTTGAGTTTTGATAAAAGAAAACATACATTCCAAGTGTCCAATTCTTGTGTATGACAACAAAAAGTATCTAGAAATTCTCATTTTGTTGCATTTTTCTGGTACTGTTTTTCTTAACATAACGATACGCTTTCTGTTCGCTTGTGTAAGTTTGCACATAAATGAGGAGGAAAATCAAAATAAAACCAACCACACAGCACAAAAGTTTACTGTGACTTGGTCTTTCAAGAGGAAACCAACTCCCTCTCATAATATTGGTGTTTTCTTGTTCAAAAATGACATGTATAATCTATTTTACAATGTGTGTGTAACCGTAAAATGCAGATCAATACTCGACAATTGTCTTGGCTTAAAGAATTGTCATTTTCAGTAAGTTTTAAGGCTTTTATGTTCGGCTCAGGTTGGACGGTTGGGAGACAAAGTCAGAGAGGCGAGATTGCGTTGGTTTGGACACGTGCAGAGGAGAGATGCTGGGTATATTGGGAGAAGGATGCTAAGGATAGAGCTGCCAGGCAAGAGGAAAAGAGAAAGTATTAAGTATTGGAACAAACAGTTTTACAGAACTAACTCTTCATCTTATGCAAAACCTAAAGCCTGTACTTTTCAGTTTGTTGATTCCAGGAAAGGGTGACACAAATCTTTCAGTTTCCTCTACTGTACAAAAAGTGCCAATATTATAAAGAAAAGCCCATTATTCATCTATATGTGTTCTCTAACTTGTTATATAGGCTGTTAACTAGAAGCAATGAAAGGAACTTTTTTGAGCAATATGTAACCAAACAGCACCATGACATGTCAAGCCTGCACCACTATGTTTGCACTCTGGGCACAGAAGCTGTAAAGTTTCTCAAACAAACCCTACAGACAATCAATCTGAGTACACACTGAGCCCCAGCCACAGACACCTTCTCAGGTAAGACGTTTTAAAGACAAAATGTCTGGAGCCTGCAAGAAAGAGAATGGCTTCAAGGTCAGTTGCTAAATTTAAGAAATGGTTTATGAAGTCTGATGAAGCACTTTGTCTTTTAAAAATGGCGGGATGGTACTGTTAGGTGTTAAAGGAGTAAAGGACAACTGTCTGGGGTAGTGATAATGGCAGGTAAGATTAGATAGATAGATACAGTGGTGTGAAAAACTATTTGCCCCCTTCCTGATTTCTTATTCTTTTGCATGTTTGTCACACAAAATGTTTCTGATCATCAAACACATTTAACCATTAGTCAAATATAACACAAGTAAACACAGAATGCAGTTTGTAAATGGTGGTTTTTATTATTTAGGGAGAAAAAAAAATCCAAACCTACATGGCCCTGTGTGAAAAAGTAATTGCCCCCTGAACCTAATAACTGGTTGGGCCACCCTTAGCAGCAATAACTGCAATCAAGCGTTTGCGATAACTTGCAATGAGTCTTTTACAGCGCTCTGGAGGAATTTTGGCCCACTCATCTTTGCAAAATTGTTGTAATTCAGCTTTATTTGAGGGTTTTCTAACATGAACCGCCTTTTTAAGGTCATGCCATAGCATCTCAATTGGATTCAGGTCAGGACTTTGACTAGGCCACTCCAAAGTCTTCATTTTGTTTTTCTTCAGCCATTCAGAGGTGGATTTGCTGGTGTGTTTTGGGTCATTGTCCTGTTGCAGCACCCAAGATCGCTTCAGCTTGAGTTGACGAACAGATGGCCGGACATTCTCCTTCAGGATTTTTTGGTAGACAGTAGAATTCATGGTTCCATCTATCACAGCAAGCCTTCCAGGTCCTGAAGCAGCAAAACAACCCCAGACCATCACACTACCACCACCATATTTTACTGTTGGTATGATGTTCTTTTTCTGAAATGCTGTGTTCCTTTTACGCCAGATGTAACGGGACATTTGCCTTCCAAAAAGTTCAACTTTTGACTCATCAGTCCACAAGGTATTTTCCCAAAAGTCTTGGCAATCATTGAGATGTTTCTTAGCAAAATTGAGACGAGCCCTAATGTTCTTTTTGCTTAACAGTGGTTTGCGTCTTGGAAATCTGCCATGCAGGCCGTTTTTGCCCAGTCTCTTTCTTATGGTGGAGTCGTGAACACTGACCTTAATTGAGGCAAGTGAGGCCTGCAGTTCTTTAGACGTTGTCCTGGGGTCTTTTGTGACCTCTCGGATGAGTCGTCTCTGCGCTCTTGGGGTAATTTTGGTCGGCCGGCCACTCCTGGGAAGGTTCACCACTGTTCCATGTTTTTGCCATTTGTGGATAATGGCTCTCACTGTGGTTCGCTGGAGTCCCAAAGCTTTAGAAATGGCTTTATAACCTTTACCAGACTGATAGATCTCAATTACTTCTGTTCTCAGTTGTTCCTGAATTTCTTTGAATCTTGGCATGATGTCTAGCTTTTGAGGTGCTTTTGGTCTACTTCTCTGTGTCAGGCAGCTCCTATTTAAGTGATTTCTTGATTGAAACAGGTGTGGCAGTAATCAGGCCTGGGGGTGGCTACGGAAATTGAACTCAGGTGTGATACACCACAGTTAGGTTATTTTTTAACAAGGGGGCAATTACTTTTTTACACAGGGCCATGTAGGTTTGGATTTTTTTTCTCCCTAAATAATAAACACCATCATTTAAAAACTGCATTTTGTGTTTACTTGTGTTATATTTGACTAATGGTTAAATGTGTTTGATGATCAGAAACATTTTGTGTGACAAACATGCAAAAGAATAAGAAATCAGGAAGGGGGCAAATAGTTTTTCACACCACTGTAGATAGATAGATAGATAGATAGATAGATAGATAGATAGATAGATAGATAGATAGATCTGCTTGTCCATTCTTATCAAAGGAAAAGAAAGGCTACGATAGTGTACTGCATTACAAATACATGACAGTGGCGACGAGATCAAGAAGTTAATTTTGAGCACTGTGACACTGAATAACTGCAGTGAGAACCGCACTGAGTAAGCAGAAAAGCAAGGACCCGACGCGATAGTGCAACGTGAGTACAATAAGTTGCAAACATGTCGTACATCGGGAAGATAGATGTTTTTGATAGTTCCACGGAAGATTGGAACATGTATGTTGAAAGGCTGCAACAGTATTTCGCTGCAAATGATATTCCAGTTGAAAAACACGTTCCTGTGCTACTGAGTGCCATGGGAGGGAAAGCTTATGGCCTCCTCCGTAGTTTAACTGCCCCAGACAGACACGCTGAGAAAAGGTTTAACGACTTAATCTGTGTAATGCGGGATCATTTGTCACTAAAGCCATTACTGATCGCGGAACGTTTCAGATTCCATAAGCATGATCAGAATGAGGGAGAGACAATTGCGGCTTATGTGGCAGAACTGAAAAAGTTATCAGAATATTGTCAGTTTGTTGACGGGCTAAACGATGCATTGCGTGATCGTTTGGTTTGTGGAATCCTTCAAGAGGGAATCCAGAAGAGGCTGTTAACTGAGGCAAATTTGACATTTAAACGGGCAGTAGAAATTGCTATTTCAATGGAAACTGCAGCTAAAGATGCACTTGAACTACAAAGAGGAGTGAATATGTGCAGCGTGAATAAAATGGCGGTGTTCTGACGATTTGTCCTACTTTGTCGAAGTATCCTACCGTAGTTTATTTCGACACATATATATATATCGATCGTTATAATAAATAACACTAACTAAACATCCTACCGAAAGAGACACAGCCTGATGCAAAGATTTCACAAGACGGTCATTACTTGTGCATACGATGGCCTGTAGGCTACAAGATTAAAAGTCACACATGCAAAATATACAACTTATAAAATGTTGACAGTAAATACCTATGCAGTAAACTGTAATAAATGCATTAATGTAGTAAGGCTAAGAAAAGCATACATATTACTGAAATACAGTTGGTAAGCTTCGAGAAAAGTTGCGTAATTTTGGTTTGCGCATGCGTAGTATCAGTGAGTAGATCATATCGTTGGGTAGGGTGTTTCGTTAGAACAGCAGCAGCCAAGATAAACAAAATACATAAACGGCCCTGCTATCGCTGTGGTCGCGAGTACCATCTTCCCTCACAGTGCCGATTTAAAAATGAAGAGTGCAGACAGTGTCACAAAACGGGCCATATTCAAAGAGTTTGTCGTAGTGGAAAGGCAAGGCGTAGTGTGGAACACAAAATGCATCACAGCGAAAAGAAAAATGTGCATAATGTTGCAGAAGTCTCTGACATTGATAGTGAAGATGCATTAGCCAGTCTGGAATTATTTAGCCTTAGTGGAAAAGACAAGCAGGCAATCTGGCTCACCCCCAAGATAGATGGCCAGGTGATAAAAATGGAAGTGGACACAGGCTCAGCTGTTTCAGTTATGTCACTGAAAGATTACAAGGTGTTTTTCAAGAAGGAAAAGCTGAACCCCTCTTCTGTTCTTCTCAGAACATACACAGGTGAAAAGGTTATGCCTATTGGAGTGCTGTATGTGGCAGTAGAGTATAATGGAAGGAAAGAGGTACTTGATTTACACATAATACAAAATGGAGGTGCACCATTATGGGGCCGTGAGTGGTTAAGAAAGCTGGGAGTTGACTGGAGAGAGATTAAAAGCTTTGTGCTTTGCCTGTTGTGCAACAGACTACAGAAAAGAACCTAGAGCTGATACTAAGAAATGCCGCCCCTGTATTTAAGAGTGGCTTTGGGACACTTCAGCACATTAGAGCTAAAATTGTGCTTAAGAGTGGTGCGACCCCACGGTTCCACAAGGCACGTCCAGTACCCTATGCCATCCGACCCCTGGTTGAAAAGGAATTGGATAGGTTGGAGGCAGATGGCATACTTTCTAAAGTAGACTGGAGTCCTTGGGCAACCCCAGTTGTCCCAATAGTAAAGAGAAATGGTACAGTCAGGCTCTGCGGGGACTTTAAGGTCTCCATTAATCCTGTGCTGCAGGCTGAACAGTATCCTCTGCCGAGAATTGAGGACATTTTTGCCAGTTTGTCGGGTGGGCAACATTTTTCAAAGTTAGATTTAGCAGATGCATACCTCCAGATGGAAGTAGAGGAAGACTCTAAGGTGTTCCTGACCATTAATACAATAAAGGGTCTTTATCGTTACAACAGACTGGTGTTTGGGGTAGCCTCTGCCCCAGCTATTTGGCAAAGAGCAATGGATCAGATCCTTCAGTCAGTGCCAGGTGTCCAGTGCTATCTAGACGACATTATTGTCACTGGAGCGACAGATGAAGAGGATTTAGAAAACCTCAAAAAGATCCTGAAAAGGTTAGAAGAGTATGGACTAAGAGCCAGGCGAGGCAAATACGAGTTCCTGAAGCTCAGTGTCAGGTATTGCGGGCACACTATAGATGCCCAAGGTTTGCACAAATGTCAGGACAAGATTCAGGCTGTATTGATGGCACCGCAACCACAAGATGTTTCACAGCTAAGATCCTTCCTGGGGTTTGTGAATTATTATAATAAGTTTCTTCCAAACCTGGCAACTGTGCTACATCCACTCAATGAGCTGTTACAAGCTGGCAAACAGTGGAAATGGTCCAAAGAATGTGAACATTCATTTCAAGATGCAAAGAAACTGGTGACATCTGACACATTCCTAACACACTTTAATTTGTCCCTTCCAATCAAGCTGTCTTGTGATGCTTCTCCATACGGCATCGCAGCAGTGATGTCTCATGTTATGGAAGATGGCAGTGAGAGGTCTATAGCTTTTGCATCACACTCATTGTCTGCAGCTGAGAAGAATTATGCCCAAATAGATAGGGAGGCATTGAGTCTAGTGTGGGGTGTCAAAAGGTTCAACCAGTATCTTTTTGGTAGGGAATTCACCCTTGTCACACACCACCAACCGCTAACCTCAATTTTCAGCCCGCAGAAAGGAGTTCCTGCCACAGCTGCTGCCCGAATGCAGCGCTGGGCTTTGTTTTTAGGTGGACACAGGTACAAGATTAAGTACAAACGTACAGCCTGTCATGCAAATGCAGATGGATTGTCACGACTGCCACTGGAGGCTGAAAAAGATGAGTTTGGAGATGAGGAAACAATAGATATGATCTCCATCAGTCAGATTGAAAGTCTGCCCATCACGGCAGACATGGTAAAAACGGAAATAAAACATGACAAGGTCCTGTCTCAGGTGTATGCTGCCACACTGAATGGTTGGACAGCCCAGCACAAATCCCTGCTGGCTGCATATTACTCGAGACGTGATGAAATTGCCTTAAATGCTGGATGTGTGATGTGGGGGTGAAGAACCATTGTATCCACTAAATTAAGACACAGAGTATTAGAAGAGCTTCACAAGAGCCATCTAGGTGTGGTGAAAATGAAGGCACTTGCCAGAAGTTTTGTGTGGTGGCCAGGCATTGATGAAGACATCGAGAAAATAGCGCAGCAATGTAGTGGATGCCAGATGGTTCAGAATGAGCCAGAACGTGCACCACTTCACCCATGGGAATGGCCTACATTACCTTGGCACCGGCTGCATATCGACTTTGCAGGACCATTCAAGGGGACAACCTTCCTGGTGGTAGTCAAAGCATGCTCTAAATGGCCAGAGGTTTTCACTATGAGCTCCACCACTTCTTCTCATACCATTGAAGTACTGAGGGATTTATTTGCTAGAACTGGAGTTCGACAACAACTAGTGAGTGACAACGGACCCCAGTTCACAGCAACAGATTTCCAGGTATTCCTCCGCAGAAATGGCATACGGCACATCACATCTGCCCCATGGCATCCAGCCACAAATGGCCAGGCAGAGAGGTTTGTGCAAAGTTTGAAACGAGCTCTTCGAGCAATGACAAATGAGAAGCTGACCCTTCAGCCCAAATTGGCCAATTTCTTATTTGCATATCGAAATTCCATCCATGCTACAACTAACCAGACTCCAGCTATGTTGTTTTTGGGGCGTCCTCTTCGTCTAGATTAGACCTGCTGCAACCAAATCTCAAGCAGACTGTGCAAGACAGACAAATCAAACAAGGCCATAAAGCAACTGACAAGGTTACACGTAGCTTTGCCATTGGACAATCAGTTCTTGCCAGGAGCTACAGAGGAGACCAGAAATGGGTTCACGCACTAGTCAAAGAGCAAACTGGTCCGTTGTCCTATAAGGTAGAGGTTACTCAAGGTGTCATATGGCGACGTCATGTTGACCAGCTGAGAAAATCAGGGTTGGTTAGAGCTGAAGAGATACCCACACTGCCTGTTGACTCCCCTGCTGTTTCTTCTATCAACTGTCCAGAGCACTTACCATCTCCTCAAGCAGCACAAGTACAGAGCCCATGTGCATTATCTCCATCATCTTCTCCAGAGGCTAACACTGCTGTAACAAATCAAGAAAAATTACCCTGTGAAGAGAGACGTTACCCAATTCACATATGGAAGCCTCCACAGAGACTAATTGAAAATTAAATGTACAGTTAGAAGTCAATGTTTTGATTTCTTCAGAAAAAAAAAGTGGGGAATAATTTAATTACTTCTGATTTTTAGAAGGGAGGAATTGTTATATATTAGTATAAGTGTGCATTTCAGTTCAGCTATTAATGTCTGCTTGTGGGTTGACACCTAGTGATTTGATTGGTAATGCCTAGCACATATTGTAAGTTGTTGTTCAATAAAGACGAGAAAGAAAAAGACACGCGCTGTCTGCTTGTCCATTCTTATCAAAGGAAAAGAAAGGCAACGATAGTGTACTGCATTACAAATACATGACAGCAGGTGTTAAGATGTTCTTTGCCCCATTGGTCTGAAGTATGGCTGTTTGGAACTGGCTTGTATCAGAAGCCTTTAAGTACTATGACATCCTATTGGCTCTAGAAGTTGGACAGTAAACCTATATATCTGCTTGCTTTACCTCACTCTCTCTCTCTCTTACTAACATCTGATGAAGGAGCATCTCTTACCAAACTGCTGAATGACCATCTCACACACCATGAACTGAAAAGGGCAAAACAATGAAGAGCACAGCTCGGCAGCCATATTGAGACAGGCATGCGGCCTGTTCTGAAGAAAGCTGACCACAAATGATGCCTTAACTAGAGACATTTTAAGTAACTAACAAGTCTGTGTGCCGCCTGATACTACACATCACCATTTATCAAGTTGTATGGTTGCCAATATTCAAATGTACTTTGCATATTGTTATGATTTATGAATATTATCAATAATACATTGTTTAAATTGTAACTTAACTCCTGCTTGTCTTTTACTACACCTAATTGCCTGAAGTTATACATGTAGAAGGGAAGGTGAGAAGTTATATGGTACAATACCTTATAAACAGTGGTAAGTCTGTGATATCTGAGGCATTCTGACAAAGGTTACATATTAATAATACAGTATATGATATGATTCAATAAAAAATTATTTCAATAAATTGCAATTCTTTGTCCATTAAAATATTTACAAAATAACTGAAGTGGTGCAATCTTTTGTATAAAGTTCTCTAAATAATAAAAAGTAAAGACATTTAATTGAGTAAGTATTGCAGTCTTTTATAAACAGTTGTATAAAAATATTAAAAAAACATTACATAAAAGTAAAAAGAACATTAATGTGGTCTTTTGCACACAATAGTTCAGAATAGTAACGCACAAACAGAACACTAACATACTTGAGGGCTTTGAATAAATACAAACAGTGCACATTTCTCCATAAATAGACTATAATGTCTTTCCATCCATCCATTTTCCAACCCGCTGAATCCGAACACAGGGTCACGGGGGTCTGCCGGAGCCAATCCCAGCCAACACAGGGCACAAGGCAGGAACCAATCCCGGGCAAAGTGCCAACCCACCGCAGGACACACACAAACACATCCACACACCAAGCACACACTAGGGCCAATTTAGAATCGCCAATCCACCTACACGTCTTTGGACTGTGGGAGGAAACCAGAGCGCCCGAAGGAAACCCATGCACACACAGGGAGAACATGCAGACTCCACGCAGGGAGTACCTGGGAAGCGAACCCAGGTCTCCTTACTGCGAGGCAGCAGTGCTACCACTGCGCCACCGTGCCGCTATAATGTCTTTGAAACTTCCAAATCTTTTACAAGAAAGACGGGCACGCCATCTTGCTCTTCCACAGCGCGTGCTTTTGTAGGGCTGCACATACACACCCTGAAGCTCAGTTGGCAGTATATGAGCTTTCATACACGTGCGAGTAGGAGACAGCTAAAGGGCCTGAGTAATTGTAATTCCACAACTGACCAGGGGGTGGCGGGGTGTGCTAACTGTCTCTCTCAGTTCCTTGCAGACCATTCTTGGGAAATCCCGCCAGGTTCCGGTGCCTCTGAAGACGTCACTTTCCGGTCCTGATGATATGACTGCCATTTTTCCAGGGCCCAATGATGACGTCACTTTCCGGCCCCAATGATGACATCACTTCCTGTACTGGCCTTTAAAGCCGCCATCTTGCCTCCAATCAATCAGTTCTGTTTTGGACTCAGATCAGTGAACTTCTCTGTTCATCTTTAAACCTATTTTGCAGCCATGGAACAATATATGGGGGGCTACCCCAAACCTTTACATTGTCTTTGCCTCATCCTTATCACAGAGCACATTGAGGAGTACCGCCATTGTTAATGCAACTGAGCACTAAAAAGTCACAGTGCATTACATTGCATAGTAAATAAGATCCAATATAAAATTTAAACTTTACACGTAATAAAATAAAGTAATGCGCTACTCAGCGAACTTTGGGATTCAAAATCATGGGAGTGACAGAGCTATAAGTGGTAAAGAGTGCTGAATGTACAGCACACAAGGTAAAAATAATTGAAGACCCTGTCTTGATGTGTTTAACATTTAACTGCCTACCCAAAAAAAAAAGTTTGAACCTATTAAAAAAATAAACATCATCTCCCAACTTCAGATGCAACAGTTTACAGGTTTATACTTACTAATGTTTCTGTAATTTAGAAATAAGATACCTAACTCTTGAAATTCTTTGCATTGACTCATGTGTCAGTCCTTCAAGTGTTTCTTTAAATTGGTTGTGTTTTCCCCTTAGCTGGTATTGCACAATAGCAGATCTTGCATACAGGCTTGCATGCATCTTGTGGTTTTCCGTTCCCACTTGACATACTTTCAGAACAGTTCCTGATTCCATTCCGGCTGCTCCTTTTGTCATTTAAGTGAGCTGGTGGAGGTTCCCGCGCCACTGAAGCTGCCATCTTATTAACACCTGTTGGGTCAACAGGATCTAATTGTGTGTGCTATTGATATTTGAACATGTAATATAAATAGGTGTTATTATGCCTTAATGGTTTCTTTCAGTGTCCTTTGCATGTTATATGGGATATGCATTTTTGTTTTGGTAACCTTTGTGACAGATAGGGGGCGCTATTGTCCCCTTGAACCCTCGGACAATACGCCAGACACCAGATAAAAGTCCAATAATTAATATTTATTATAATAATAATGTGCACTAAGCACCCTCCACTCCACAATACTCAATAATAATCACAATAATTAATCAATACACAAATCTTCCTCTCCCAGCAGCTCAGTCACCCTTCCTCCCAACTCGGCTCCCTACTGGGATCTCCCACAGTCCTTTTATAATCCATGACCCGGAAGTGCTTATAATCCATGACCCGGCCGGAGGAGGTTAATTGTTTTTGCACTTCTTGCCCAGAGTGTCAATTGCGACAAATTCCTAGGAGGGACCGTGCTCCTCTCATTCCTATTCCTCTGATTGATGTTCCCTTCCACAGAATTGGGGTTGATTTAGTTGGACCCCTAGAGCCCTCAGCCCGAGGACACAAGTACATTGTAGTCCTCGTGAATTACGCTCTCAAATACCCCGAAGCTGTTCCGTTGCGCTCAGCCACTTCCAAAGCCATCACACGGGAATTACTGGGGGTCTTTTTGTGTGTGGGTATCCCCAAAGAAGTCTTGACAGAGCAGGGGAAGCCCTTTACCTCAGAGACGTTCAAGGAGACTGCCAAGTTACTGAAAATAAAGCATTTAAAGACCGCAGTATATCACCCTCAAACCGACGGTTTGGTGGAGAGGTTCATCAAACTCTCAAACAAATGCTGCGTAAGGTGGTCAGCGAGGATGGAAGGAACTGGGATCAGCTCCTCCTCATCGTCCTTTTTGCCCATTGGGAAGTCCCTCAAGCCTCCACGGGGTTCTCCCCTTTTGAATTACTGTATGGGTGACAACTCCGGGGCATATTAGACATATTAAAAGAAGGATGGGAAGAAGAGGCCCTTCCCTCTACAAATATATTAGAATATATCGCGCAGTTACGCGATTAATTTGGTAAGATTCAGCCCCTCCTTAAAAAGCATATGGAAGAGGCTCAAGCTGCACAGGTCTGTTATTACGACTGCGGCATGTCCCTCCGGGAGTTCCGCCCAGGAGATCGGGTCATGTTCCTAGTACCTACCTCCCTCTCTAAATTACTTGTCCATTGGCAAGGTCGCTACGAAGTTAACGAGAGGAAAGGACTCGTCGACTATTTGGTGAGTCAACCCAATCATCGGCCAAGGGAGTGGGTTTATCATATAAACCTGCTGAAACCGTGGAAGGACAGGGATCCCGATCCCTCCTCCGGTCAGCCCCTGTCACTCTTTGCTAACACGGCTAGCCTTAACTTCGGTGCGGATTTAAGTCCCAGACAACGATGGGAGCTCGAAGCAGTTATCCTGTCTGTCCAGGAGGTAGTGAGTGAAAGCCCCGGACGGACCTCTCTGGTTGAGCACAACATTGTGACAGAACCCGGGGTTATAGTCCGAGAATGTCCGTATCGGCTTCCCAAGGCAAAAAGGGCTTAAGTGGAGCTTGAGATCAAACACATGCTGGAACTAGGTGTAATCGAGGAAAGTCATTGTTCCTGGTCCAGCCCCATTGTGTTAGTCGCTAAGCCTGACGGGAGTTGGAGGTTTGCAATGACTTCCGTTGGCTTAATCAAGTCTCCCAATTCAATGCTTATCCAATGCCACGAGTGGACGACCTCCTCGAGAGGCATGGACAGGCTCAGTATTTGACCACACTGGACATGACAAAGGGGTACTGGCAGGTTCCTATAATGGACTCCACGAAGGTTAAGACCACGTTTAGCACCCCTAGCGGACACTGGCAGTATCGTGTCCTTCCATTTGGGTTACACGGGGCTCCAGCTACCTTCCAGCATCTGGTGGACAAAGTGCTCAGGCCTCATAACTCGTACAGTGCTGCCTACTTGGATGACGTGGTCATCTATTCCAGCACATGGAAGGAACACCTACAGCAGTTAAAAGCAGTATTGCGGACACTTGGTGAGGCTGGGCTTCGGATCAATCCCAAGAAATGTTTCTTCGGATTGAGCAAAGCCAAGTATTTAGGCTACCTGGTGGGTCGGGGTACTGTGAGACCACAGTGGTCCAAAGTAGATGCCATTTTGAAATGGCCCCGTCCGCGAACCAAGCGGCAGGTCCAAGCCTTTCTCGAGTCAGCGGGATAGTACCTCCGGTTTGTGCCCTGGTTCTCAGAGAGAGTGGCACCCTTGACTGATTTGACAAAGAAGAGGGCCCCAAACATTGTGGCATGGACTGAAAAGACAGGCGCTACATTTAGTGACTTGAAGCAGGCCCTTACATCTGCATCTATTTTGAAAGCTCCTAACTTTTCCTTACCTTTCATCCTCCAGACGGACGCTTCGGACATAGGCCTGGGGGCAGTGCTGAGCCAAAACGTCAATGGTGCGGATCACCCCATTATGTTCCTGAGCCAGAAACTGTTGGATCGGGAGACCAGGTATGCAGCGGTAGAGAGAGAGGCTTTGGCGGTTAAATGGGTGATTACTCAGCTGAGGTACTACCTGCTGGGCCAGGAATTCACCCTTGTCACGGCCCATGCTCCTTTACAGTGGATGGCCCTGCACAAAGAGACGAATCCATGGGTCACCAGGTGGTTTCTTGACCTCCAGCCGTACAAGTTTTCGCTTGTTCATCATCGAGGCACTCCTCACGCCAACGCTGATGCCCTCTCTCGGGTTCATGATCTCTCGGTCAGGGTCGCCCGACCCGATGGGTCTGGGCTGAGAGGGGGCCTTGTCACACACGTGCGCATGGGAGGCAGCTAAAGGGCTTGAGTAAGGACAGTTCCGAGACATACCGGGATGTGGCAGAGTGCACTGACTCTTTTTCTCCCTTGCCTGCAGACCATTCACGGGAGATTCCACCTGGTCCTCTTGACATCACTTCCGGGACCGAGCCAATGGAAGGAGACCTTGCCAGCTCCGGACCCTGTTATGTCACATCCGGGCTTGCACCAATGACAGAAGACCTACATGAGCCCGACCTCTTTGACTTCACTTCCTGTCTTCCCCTTTAAAAGCCTCCACCTTTTCCCTATTCCCTCAGTTCTGTATTGGACTCAGTTTTGTGCACAGAAGTGCTATCAACTTAAAAATGATTTGCAGCCAGGATACCATATTATACGGGTGGCTGCCCCAAACCTTGCTATGTCTCATTGTGAGTTTTGTGATAAGTGAAAACATTTTTTGGAGATAGCACTGTCTGCTATTGAGATGGAATTTTCTATATTACTAAACCACAGTTTTAATTTATGCACTAAGGCACCGATACGCATGCGCACTATGGCGTGGCGCCCCAGAGTCAAACGCAGCTGCTTCCCAGAGTCAGTAGGTGGCGCCCAAACACCGCCCAAACACCACAACCCACAGTCAAACGCAGCAGCCTCCCGGAGTCAGTAGTATGTATGTGCCAGTGGTCTGTGTTGCATGTATGAATCACATAATGGTAATTCAGTACCAGAGAAACAAAAACGAGACCGCATGGATACAGACAATACACGGAGGCACCTACCACACGCTTCACAAACACCAGAAGCAAAGAAGTCACGGCTCCAAAACGAAACACCTCAAGTAACGGGAATACAAAATGCACGAAGGCGCCTACAACGCGCCTCTGAAACAGCGGACACAAAGGAGTCACGGCTCCAACAACACAGAGCTCAAAGGCACCTACAACGCGTTTCTGAAACACTACATGCAAGAGAGGCACAGATCCAAAACGAAACTGCACAAGGGTTACAAAGTTGTTCAGTATTCCAACAAAGATCCCGCCAAACACAGGAACGACGGAGAGACGCTGAACAATTCCGACAGTTGGCTGAGAGCGTATTCTATAATGAGTCCACTATTCATGAGGATTCATTGGGATTAATGGATGTCATTTGCAGTCATTGTCATTAACTTCCTTGAAGAAAAAACTGGCATTACAACTGATGACTTTACACGTGGTTGTTAAAGAGGTCAGGTTAAGCTGCCTCCTTCGGATGAATATCCTGAATATTTACGTATGCGTTTGACTAACAATGTACCCGAAAGTAAAACCTTTATGAAATGCATCAGATCCCACAATAATTCATTTGCTTTAGCATCTACTGGGGTAAATATCAAGCCACCACCTGGGAATGGCCCATACTGCTTTCGCGTGTGTGGACAAATATTGCATAGGATTGGAACAGTGCACCCTGAGCCAAATCACCACCGCAAATTTGCCCAAATGTACGTGTGTTAGATCTAGATGACGCAGTTTATTAACAATGTTCCCATTGTTAATGAAGTGGCAATTGTGTTTCACAGTAAAGACGGTGACCCTCCGTTTTACCGCGATATTGTCATGCATTTACATCCTGATGGAACCAACCACCCTAACTTCCAAGGCGTGGACATTGGTTTTACTTATAAGTGCAACAAATCAAAGACATTTTAGACTTACATGATGTGACAATTACAATTCCATGTTTGTTTTAATAAATTGGTTAATGATAGTACAAATATCATGCGCACAGCCCCTCAGCGCCCCAGAGTCAAACCATGCGGCTTCCCACAGTCAGTGGGTGCCACCCGAACAACACAACCGGGAAACTACACTTGCTGTAATCCACTGTGCTGGCAGTCGGTGTCAGCAGAGGCAAAGGAATCGCGACTCCACAAAATGAAACCGCTTTAGTACAAATATGCTTATTTAATTAAATGACGTTTCCCCGGAAGCACCCACCCTCCATTGTATTTCATCCATCCAAATATCGGAGGGAACAGAAACTGATTGCCATTCTTGGAATTGCAATTCTTTCGAGAATCGCGGGCTTGCTGGTAGATTGGCTATTATGCCAGCATTTTAACCTCTCCACAACTGACTTCAGACATTTTCCCACTATGAACCAGACTGTATCTTTGTACATCGTGTGTGGATTTTGTCTTGCAGTTATAATTTTGTTTCATATACTGTATGTGTGTTACCAGATTTGGGATTCCGGTATGACAGTGTTTGATATGTAAAATGGTGATCCTGAGTTTAATGTCCTCCTGTCAAATGCAGATGCTTTCACTTAATAAATTTGTTAGTGAAAAAAAGTGTTGTAAGAAAGTATAGCCTGTGGTCTTAGCCTGTACAGTGTCACGCACGCGCGCATAGGGAACCGCGTAAAGACCCGAACTGCAGCACGAAAACTCATGCCAAAATGGAAAAGCGGGGTACTAACCTCTCTCTCTCTTTGTTCCTACAGAAAGAAAGAAGCAGCACCGCCATGAATCTAATCAGACTCCCTGACCATGTAATACCACTTCTGTGTTCTTTCCCTTCCTTCTGTCTACTTCTGATGATGTCATGACCCCCATCATCCATCTTGGTTCGTTCCCAGCATTCCTCTCTGTCAATTCCGGTCCCACTCCATAAATGTTCCCCACTTCGCCATCTTGACTGGCTGATATGTATATGAAAAATCATCTGATTGAAAGCTCAAAATCTGTACAGTATACGGGGCCAGAAAACCCCAAACCTTTATGCTGTTTTGTGCTTTATTTCTACAGTGGCGTAGCCGGCAGGATAGTGAGTGTCCGAAATGACGGAAGGACAGGACCTGAATGCCGTATTGACCAGTATGGCAACTCAGCTCCAGACCCTGCAGCTTGAGCAAGCCGTAACGAAGCGCAAGCTGGAAGAGACCAAAACTCGCCTGGCTGCAGCTGAAGCGGTAAGACCGGAGCCCGCACGGCCTCCATCTCCTCTGATCGTCCCGCTCTCTGAGGCGGATGACATTGAATCTTATCTGGGGATATTCAAGAGGACAGCCTCTCGGAATCAATGGCTGCAGACGGAATGGGCGTCCATACTGGCGCCGTATTTGAAAGGCATCGCACAGCAGGCCTATCACGACCTCCCCGAGGAGGAAGTCACGAGTTATGACCTCCTAAAAATGGAGATACTCAGTCGCTATGGCATCATGTCGGGCCAGCAGGCGAGTGAATGGAGGCATTGGCAGTTCGACCCTGATCACCCTGCCCGAGCCCAGGCTTTTGATTTCTGGGGTAAGATGGGCCGCTGGCTAAGGCCAGAAGGCACCCAAGCGCACCAAGTGTTCGAACAGGTGGTGTACGAAGATTTAGTCAATGCCATCCCGGATTATCCTGCCCAGCAGGTCCAGCGACACCCCTACAAGGACATGAAGGGTCTCCTCGAGGTCTTGGAGCGTCAGTTCGCGGTACACTGAACCGGGGGGCCAGAGAGGCCGGCTCGACAGGAACGTGTTGCCAACCCCGAGCCCACTGGTCACGCTGCGGAAGCTCCGGTGAAACCTACAGAGAAGCCGCCAGCCCCGCCGCGCTGTTTCAAGTGCGGCGAGGTGGGGCATATTCTACCAGCCTGTCCACTAAACATGGAGCCGATGGACTGCAGTTGGACAACAGTTGAGAGGTATTGTGCTCTGTCTAATCCCTTGGCAGTCCCGAATATGGGAGTGGTATTGGTAAATGAACACTCCGTGGTTGTGTTATTTGATACCGGGAGCAACATAACCATTGTGGCTCGCTGTTATATTCTACCGCGACAGTGGTTGAACCAACATATGAAGGTTACTTGTGTGCATGGGGAGATGAGGTCAAATCGGTCCGCGAAATGTTATATTACCTGGAAGGGGGAACTAAGTCAACTGTCGGTGGCCGTGTTACCCGAACCCCCCTTTCCTGTAATTCTGGGACATGACTGGTTGAAAACTAAAAGCGGTAGAACAAAAACCACTCCTGTAGCCAAGTTGGGTCTTATTATGAGTGGACGGGGCGCCCTCACCACGGCTCCCACGCCGTGCAGTTCGGCAAACGATGAGGACGTAATCGGACAAGGGGAAGATTCTCAGGCGACGGACCCTGACCCGGAAGTACCACCGGGTGAGGGCCCGAGCCAAGTAAATGACAGCTCCCCTATACGAATCGATCCTTTAGACAGCATGGACCACCAATTTAGGTCCACGCTAGCATCATTTAAAAGGGAACAATGGAACGATGATTCCCTAAAGTTTGCTCGGAATGCTATTGTTTCCGTGGATGGCAATATGTCAGATAATCCCATGCCACCAGAACCCTACTTTGTACTGGAAAATGACCTGTTGTATCGAGTCGCGACTCACGAAGGCGAGGTGCGGAAGTTGTTGCTAGTGCCGTGGCCCTACCGGCAGGAGGTTTGTGAACTGGCCCACACCTACCTCCTAGGCGCCCATCTCGGTGCCGAGAAAACTCTTGAGAGAATAAAACTCCATTTCTATTGGCCCAGAATAAACGAGGAGGTCCGACGTTTCTGCCAGTCCTGCCCAGATTGTCAATTACGTCAGATACCTAGGAGGGTCCGTGCTCCTCTTGTTCTGATTCCTCTCATTGATGTTCCCTTTGAAAGGATCGGAATCGATCTAGTAGGACCCCTGGAGCCTGAAACCGTGGCCATAAATATACATTAGTCCTGGTAGATTACGTGACTCGGTACCCAGAGGCAGTTCCCTTAAGCTCCACCAATACAAAAAATATCGCACGGGAATTGGTAAGCCTTTTTTCCCCAGAGTGAGAATACCTAAAGAAGTCCTCACAGACCAAGGTACTCCCTTTACTTCGGATACGTTCAGGAAGGTTGCCAAGTTACTCCGTATTAAGCATCTAAAGACGTCTGTTTACCATCCGCAAACCAACGGACTGGTAGAGCGTTTTAATCAGAAGCTTAAGCAGATGCTGCGCAAGGTAGTCAGCGCGGACGGTAGGAACTGGGACCAACTTTTACCTCTCGTGCTTTTTGCCTACCGGGAGGTGCCACAAGCCTCCACAGGGTTTTCCCCGTTTGAACTTTTGTACAGATGCCAACCCCAGGGCCTTCTGGACATATTAAAAGAAGGTTGGGAAGTGGAGGCTCTTCCCTCCAGTAATATATTGGAATATATTGTGCAACTGCGCGATAGGTTGAATAAAATCCGACCTCTTCTAAAACAACACATGATTTGTGCTCAAGCAGTGCAGGCGCGGTGTTATAATCGAAACTCAGTCCTCAGTGAATTCCAACCTGGGGACCAGGTGATGGTGCTCGTACTCTCCTCCCACTCCAAATTACTGGCCCATTGGCAGGGCCCTTATGAGGTTAAGGAAAGAAAAGGGCTTGTCGATTATTTGGTAAGACAACCGAATTGTCGGCCGAGCAAGAGGGTGTATCATGTGAACTTATTAAAGCCATGGAGAGAACAGGAAGGCCACCACGAACTCTGGTACAACCCTCTCCCTTTTCTCAGAAAAATTGACCCTTAACCTTGGTCCCAATTTGACATCCCATCAATGGCAGGAGCTGGAACAAGCGATCCTGTTGGTCCCGGAGGTGGTCAGCGAGACGCCAGGCCGTACCTCACTGATTGAGCATGACATCATAACGCACCCTGGGGTGGTGGTCAGGGAACGTCCCTATTGCCTCCCGGAGGCAAAACGTGCAGAGGTGGAACTAGAAATCCAGCGGATGTTGGACATGGACATAATCGAGGAAAGTCACAGTCCTTGGTCCAGTCCTATTGTTCTCGTTTCCAAGCCAGACGGCTCCTGGAGATTCTGCAACGACTTTAGACGTCTTAACCAGGTCTCCAAATTCGATGCCTACCCTATGCCCCGGGTGGACGACCTCATTGAATGTTTGGGTATGGCTCAGTACCTGACTACTCTTGACATGACCAAGGGATACTGGCAAATTCCCTTAACGGCATCCGCGAAAGAGAAAACTGCCTTTAGTACCCCTAGTGGACATTGGCAATATAAGGTTCTCCCATTCGGACTGCACGGGGTGCCAGCGACCTTCCAGCGTCTGGTAGACAGACTGCTTCGGCCCCACCAGTCCTATTGTGCCGCCTACCTGGATGACGTTGTCATCTATTCCGGCACCTGGGAGGAACATATCTTGCAGGTGAACACCGTCCTCTTAACACTAGCGAAGGCCGGTCTCCGTATCAATCCCCGCAAGTGTTTCTTTAGCTTGAAAGAGGCCAAATATTTAGGCTACCTAGTGGGGCGAGGACAGGTGAAGCCCCAATGTTCTAAAATTAAAGACATCCTCGAATGGCCCCGTCCGAGTACCAAGAGACAGGTGCAAGCCTTCTTGGGGTTAGCGTGTTACTGGTTTGTATCTCGTTTCTCCGAGACAGCAGCATCCTTGACTAATTTAACAAAGAAACAGGCTCCTTTGTATGTGGTATGGGACAATGAAACGGATCAAGCATTCAGTGACCTTAAGACGGCCCTGACAACAGCACCAATATTAAAAACTCCTGATTTTTCTCTTCCCTTTATCCTCCAGACTGATGCTTCGGACACAGGCCTGGGCGCTGTGCTGAGCCAAAGCATCGATGGTGTCGAACACCCCGTAATTTACCTGAGCCGGAAACTGTTGGATCGGGAGACCAGGTATGCGGCAGTGGAGAGGGAAGCCTTGGCTATTAAGTGGGCGGTGACTCACCTGAGGTACTACCTGTTGGGTCGTGTGTTCACACTAGTGACTGACAATGCCACTCTCCAGTGGATGGCGGTTCACAAGGAGTCGAATCCCCGAGTCACCAGGTGGTTTTTGGACCTTCAGCCGTACAAGTTTACCGTCACTTATCGCCGGGGCAACCTTCAAGCCAATGTCAATGCCCTCTCCCGAGTTCACGACCACTCGGTTCGGTGCGCCTGACCCGATTGGTCTGGGCTGAGGGGGGGGTCATGTCACACACGCGCACATAGGGAGCCGAACTGCAGCGAAAAAACTCATGCCAAAAGGGAAAAGCGGTGTACTAACCTCTCTCTCTTTGTTCCTACAGAAAGAAAGAAGCAGCGCTGCCATGAATCTAATCAGATTCTCTGACCATGTACTACCACTTCCCTGTTCTTTCCCTTCCTTCTGTCTACCTCTGATGACATCATGACTCCCATCATTCATCTCGGTTCCTTCCCAGCATTCCTCTCTGTCAATTCCAGTCCCACTCCATAAATGTTCCCCACTTCGCCATCTTGACTGTCTAATATGTATATGAAAAATCATCTGACTGAAAGCTCAAAATCTGTACAGTATATGGGGCCAAAAACCCCAAACCTTTATGCTGTTTTGTGCTTTATTTCTACAACAGATAAGAAATTTATGCAAAACTTGGTGGAAAAAGGTTAAATACCAGGCAAACACGCATTCAGCTTTATATATATTACATGTACATGAATGTCATACATCCATCCATCCATTTTCCAACCCGCTGAATCCGAACACAGGGTCACGGGGGTCTGCTGGAGCCAATCCCAGCCAACACAGGGCACAAGGCAGGGAACCAATCCCGGGCAGGGTGCCAACCCACCGCAGGACACACACAAACACACCCACACACCAAGCACACACTAGGGCCAATTTAGAATCGCCAATCCACCTAACCTGCATGTCTTTGGATTGTGGGAGGAAACCGGAGCACCGGGAGGAAACCCACGCAGACACGGGGATAACATGCAAACTCCACGCAGGGTGGACCCGGGAAGCGAACCCGGGTCTCCTAACTGCGAGGCAGCAGCGCTACCACTGGAATGTCATACATGTCACATATATTAGTAGACTAGCTAAGATACATGGCTTGCCTTACATGTACCCTGAACATTCCTCCTACACCTTTTTTTTGGTATCCTCATGTGTCTCAATCTCTCGTCCAGTGTTCCCTCTCTCGATCACGTTCCTGTAAAGCTGGCTTCTCAGACTCATTTTGAGGAACTTGGTCATCTCCTGTCAACTTTTTGACTAACACCAATGGTACACATGTCCTCATATACCACTGTGAAAACATCATTTGTGTTCTTCCAAATACTTGACATCTTTAAACGTGACCCCTTACGTTAGTCCTAGGCCTTTCATCAGTATCCTCATTTGTCTAAACCTCTCTTGCCTGGCACTTCCTCTGTTGATCCTGTTTGACTGAGCAACCAAAGCAAAACTGACCAATCAAATTGCTCGAAGGCACCAGACATACACATACACACACAGACAGAGACAGTCGTGTTTCATTATATAGCAGATAGATAACACATACAATTGTGGATGGACGTATAATTTAGCTAATTAGAGTGATTTTTTTCACAGGGATATAAAAATGCAGGACTTCTCCCCATCCGTACTCAAGAGTAGCTGCTGTGTTTGCTGCTTCCCAGTAGTTTCTGTTGCCAACTATTTTGTGTCCTCCTTCTGGTTGTGACTCAGCTACACTTTGACGGCTTCTTCCTAATAAATCGATAAAAAATCCTTGAGCATGTGGTTCCTCTTCCTTATTTATTCAATAAATTATGTGTGTCAAAGGCAAGATAATCAACAGATGAAAAAGTGATTTTGTGACCATGTCACAAATGTGAAACAAGCCAGCAGTGCCCTTGGAGAACTTTCCAAATACTCTAAGGAGATCTGTTAAAATGTCAAGGGCATGGAAGCTGCATGATTAGATTTCAAGGGCGGCACGAGTGACTCAGTACCCAAGTCGAGATGCTGAACTTATGTACAAAAACCACAATGAAACACGTCAGGGTTTAGAAAAGTAACAGCAAAGCTATTTCCTTACCCTGAGGGCTTATACAGTGAAAATAGAGAAAGCAAACTAGATCCTGGAGCAGTCAGACGTTTACCATACGCTCCACACTGCAAGGTTAATTAAGGACTGAGGGTGAGAGCTCCACCCAATAGTAGGGAACAGTGTGTACAGTAAGGCATTCTTGGTTGATAAATGGCCTATAACCAAGGATGTTGATTATCAACCAAGAATGTTGACCTTTTGTATGTTTAAATATTTTCCTAGAGACCAAAGTAATATTTAGCTCTGAGATATATTTTAAACATCGTATATTGTTTATGCCAATAATAAGTAAGTCTCTTGAAGTGCTAGGAGAGTGACAAGTTGTATTATTCATAGGGCACTTGTGTGGTTAAAAGTGCTAGAGATTACTCAGCTTTGTGTGTGTCATTCATAGGGCACTGTTGAGGTTCTGTGTGTATGTATGTGTGTGTTAATCTTAAGGTGCAACAGTAGACCAACCCAGTAACAAACTTGATGAGTACACTTATCCCTAAAGAAAAAAGGTAAAGGGTAAGTACAGGGAAATATCACAATAACACAGGTGCCAATTACTTTTGTCAGTTTCAAGTTATTTCAGAGAAAATTGTGAGTTCTTTATTCATGGTGGGCACCAACAAATTTGTTCATGTTTTTTTAATTTCATTTTACAGTATTATGTGGCTGAAATTTCTTTCATAGACATGCAGGCCTACAGATTCCAACTCAGGTGATGCAGAGATTCATGATGTGTTGTTAGTGATTGGATGTGGAGGGTCTATGGCTAATTGGAGTCCAAATTTCTTAAACCAAATTTTTCAAAATACCCAATGGAGATTTAAAATACAGTGCTAAAGTTGTAGCGGGGCTACATAGTTAGTGTTGTAAAATGTCAGTACTGAGTGCGTCTTGTTTCCATTGTCCCATTTGCTGTTTATGTATGTGTATCAGTAAATGCCGTCCCCGTAAAGGGGGACAGTTGATGGAAGAAGACCACAGCCTCTAACCTGGAAAACACCTGTTCATTATTAATCAATTACAGCCGTCACAGGACTATTTAAGTAATCAGAGAGGAGAGAGGGAAGAGAGAAGAGAGGAGAAAGGAGACCATTCGTTTTCAACCACATATCAACTTACTTGCTATTTTTTCACATCGCGCCTTTGCACCAGTTTGTTTTTCATTTTGCCGGACTGTCTTCCAACCTGCTGAGACCCCGGGGTCGATTCGTCATCCACCATACGCCGAGGAATCACGGTGAGGTTGTTCCATTTGCCGGGAAAATCAAACGACTCATTTACCACTAGTTCAGTCATCCGTATTCAGGACAGTTTTTATAACCGGACTCAAGTTCACAATCATTCCGTATATCATTCATTGTTGTTGTTCGTTGTTTGTTATATGTTACAGGGGCAAGGGAGGGTTGTGTTGTATTTATATATGGTGGTGTCTCGTTGTTGATGTGGTGGAGGGATATTTATATTTATATATGTTTATCTTTCTATTTTTGCATTTTGTCTTGTTTCATTTAATACATTTAATCAGTTTAATTTTACATACCTGCTTTTGTGTGCTTATATTTACACCGTCGATTGTGGGGGAAAAGTTTAATTTGTTAGAGGTACGGCTTGATAGTTAGATTTAACCTCAGTAAATTATCCAGGCCACAGGTCTTGGAGGTGTAGCTGCCGGCTGGGTAAGGGGTCGGCCGCAGTGCCGGATTAACCAATAGGCACATGTAGCATATGCTACGGGCCCTGCAATTTCGGGGGCCCCCAAATGGTGGACCCAATATTTAATGAAAAAGTGTAGCATTGAAAAACTGGTCTTTAAAAATATTATCTTTACATTTTTAAACTGTAAATTTCTTACACAACAAAACTTTAGGGGCCCAACACATAAAATTCACATAAATATTATAAGATTCTTATTATAATCGAGAGTAAAATAATTATTTAGTCCGGTTTGAACTGTTCAGAATCTAAACTTCAGATGATGCAAACCAAAAGGGCCCCCAAAGCTCTTAATCCGGCCCTGGTCGGCCGTTACAAAGTATCAAGCTAAAACTGTTGACTGCATCTCAACATGTCGGACAGTAAATTATTGTGGCACTCTGCTGACAAATTACAGTGTGAGAGAAATACCAAATTATTTCAGTCTTTAGAGAATGCAACCGTGAGATTGTTTTTAGTCTAACAGAAATACCAAGTACACATGTAGCCACCATGGCATAAAGTGTCACTGAGCCATCTTTCATACGTTTTTACATAAGTTAAGTTGCTTGACGTTTTTACTTTTATGGACGTGAACATCATGTCACTTACCTGCTTCAATTTCAAGGAACATGTGAAGTGAGCTGTTGTTACTGAGGCTCACACAGGAGCTGCAGACATGAGTGTGTGGGTTGGGGCTGAAGCAGAAGTCAGACTGTCATCAAGTGACAAGACCTACTATTGCATTCTGGTACAGTAAGGGATGGTACATTGATGAATAAACAGTAAAATACAATGCAACTTATTTTTGTACAGCACTCTTCACTGAGTGCAGGCGCAGAGTGCTGTGAACAATTCACAGTTAAAATACAAGTATAGATTATACTAATTACTAAATACAGAACTAGTACACAAATGTAGATTTGTTAAAACACACTGTCAGGCATGGGTGTTGGAGGACTCCGACGAGGGCTGGGAAAGGTATGTAATAACCCACTGAGACGAGAGTGGGGGGATACAGCTGATTTTGTCCTGTTTTTCTTCTTCCCTTACAGCTCCGAGAGACAGCCCAGTGAGGGCACTTAGCCCCGTCCCTTACAGGGGTGTTTTGCCATAAAGGACACACAGCCTAAAGAGTGGAGTCTTTTGCTGGAAGACCTGAGTAAGTCCTACGCTGAAGCACAAAATTAACTCCAGAGAAGGAGGAACCCTGGATCGGGGAGCAGCCATTTGCACATTTTTCTTGTTTGTCTTTCTTTTTTGTTTACTTCATCTGGCAATGAATAAAAGGGGCTGCCTAAACTTCTGACTGAATCCAGTCTGTCCTTCCACTGCCCAACCACACCACAAAGAACAAGGCAGAAATGGATTAAACATAAATGGAAACCAACAATATCTGTCCATTACTTCATTACCAATGGAGACGAGAAAGTCAAAAAAGAAAAGCCATGGTCCTGGAAACCTCAGTGAACTGGCCACCTACTTCCTCCTGGGTTTTCTATAGTGGGGTCTGTGCTGGCGGTCCAGTCTGATGAGAGAATCTTTCCATCCAATGATTCCAACGCTCCTTTATCCAAGAAGACTTTTCCATATGCAGGAGTGCAGCCTGGCAGTAGAGCAGTGGCACCAATTGCCATGTCCAGATACAAACAGTAGCAGTACTACTGTATTGAATAAATAAAGAATACTGTATCCTTATTATAGAATTGAATAAATAAATACACATCTAACATTTAACTTATATGGTGACAGTCGGCTATCTGACAGTGTCTTATCTGACTTTGCCCCATCCCATGTTCTGCCAGTGAGGTGGACTTCCTTAGCATGCATGACTGCACGTGTTTCACCGTTGAACTGTCAGTTGTAGTCGTCAAACATATAAATGAAAAAATGTAAGAAAATATACAAGTTGGAGTAACAATTCTCATGGTTAAATTGACACAGCAGTCTGATTTGTAGATGTCACATGGAATGTTTCTCCGTTTTAAGATAGACAAATTCACCACTCTTTTTCAATGAGAGATTTTAAAATTTCAAAAATATGTACAGTATGCTGAATTTGAGAGATTTCAACAAAGAATTGAACTGCCCCAACAAATTTATTTGAAGAATAAGTGTGCTAAAGTTCAACAAACATACTGGGAGCAAAGTTCATTTCATGCAGACCAACATGGCAATGTCTTTACTTCCTTTGACATCTGTGAAAACCTGACTGACTGTCTCCATCTGCCCATCAACATTTTTAGGTGAATGGTGGAGTCCATCTTTAATGCCTGCAGTACATCCTGGTACAGCACCAGCTCAGCTCAGGACCACAAAGCACTACAGTAGGTGGTGAAAGGACCTCATCTGTTTGATAAATGAATAAATAGAAGACACATATAGTGCCCTCCATAATATTTGGGACAAAGACTCATTTTTACTTGATTTACTCCTCTGCTTCACTGTTAAAAATTACAAATCAAACAACTTAGGCGTGACTAACGTGCACAATGCAGACTTTCAGTTGCATACATTCCAGTTACACCATGTAGAAATGACAACACTTTTTCTACACAGTCCCCCCATTTCAGGGTACCATAATGTTTGGGAAACAGCAGTAGAAAGATCTATTAAAGCCATCATATTTATTACTTTGTTGCATATCCCTTACATGTAATGACTGCTTGAAGTCTATAATTCATAGACATCACCAGTTGCTGAGGATCTTCTCTGGGGATGCTTGTTTTGCCCTTAAGTTTTCTGTTCAAACATGTGAAAGGCCTGTTCAGTTGGATTTAAATGGGGCGAGTCAAGAATTTTCCATTTTTTAGCTTTAAAAACTCTGGTGCTACCCATAGCAGTACATTTGGAATAATTATCTTGTTGTTGGAGTTTGGAGCAATTTACTAGAACTTGAGCAGATTAGATGTTTCTCTGCACACACCTCAAAATTCATTGTGCCACTGCCATCAGCCATGAAGAGAAGTACGCCAGGACCTCTGGAAGCCATACATAACCAAGCCATAACACCCCCACCACCATGTTTAACAGATGAGGTGGTCTGCTTTGGATCTCGGGCAGTTCTTTTTGGTCTCCACACTTTGATCTTGTCATCACTCTGATCAGGTTCATCTTTGTCTCGTCTGCCCAGAAGACATTTTCCCACAATTCTGCAGGCTTTCTGAAGTCCTTTTTCACAAACTGTAATCTGGACTTTCTGTTCTTATGGCTAAGTAGTGGTCTGCATCTTGCAGTGTGGCCTCTGTGTTTCTGTTCATGAAGTTTCCTGCTGATAGTTGTCTCTGACACATCCACATTTGCCCTCCTGAGGACTTTCTGATCCGTCAGACAGGCGTTTGGGGCTTTTTCTTTGCCATAGTGAGGATTCTTCTGTCATCAGCAGTGGAGGTCTAACTTGGCCTACCAGCCCCTTACTGATCTCACCATTGCATTCTTTCTTCAGGCAATCCTAAGGTTTTACTGATGTCTCTAATGGTTTTATTCTTGTTTTTCAGCCTCATAATGGCTCCTTTGATTTTCACTGGCACAGCTCTTGTCCTAATGTTGAACAATGGCAACTACAGACTCCAAAGGGTAGAAGCAAGCTGAGGTATCTAATGAAGCCATGAAACACACTGGAGGAATCACAAACACTTGTGATGGCAAACATTATGGTGCCCTGAAATGCGGGGACTGTGGATAAAAAGTGTTGTTATTTCTACATGATGTGACCAGAATGTGTGCAAATCCCCTTAAATGAAAGTATGCAATTCACACTTTAATCACAACTGAATTTTTTTGATTTATAATTTCAAACTGTTGAGCAGAAGGGTAAGTCAAAGAAAAATGTGTACACCACCAGCAGACACTATACTCCTGTCCTTTACTGCTTCGTTGGTGCAAGGAGTCTCGTGCTCCATTGATGGCCAGTTCAACAATCTTTGGGACCATTTTTAAAGTCTGAGTGGTAGGCAGGTGTTGGCCATGTATTAATGATCTTCAAGGTCAGTATCACTGCGATTAAATGGTGTCCAGCTTTGCCTCTTTCCATGTCATAGTTTTGTTCCCAGTAAAGCCAGCATGGTTATTACCCCATTGCCAACACGATCATCAAACCTCAATGAATTTCATTTAATTACCTTTGTTTTGAGGGAAACTCAATCTAAAGTTTCACATGCAAGTTACACTCAAGCTGTTTGATTCTTGCATCACCTTAACTCCTGTCCTGGTCAAATCCTTGACATTGCTTCTTATTTGCAATGCCATCCGTTGCCAGTCTCTGTCCTGGTGCCAGTTTCTTTGTCTTTTGCAAGGTATTTGTCACATTAAGGGGGAATCTGCCCCTCTCTCTTTTTCTCCCCACTTATGACCTGCCATTTGTCTCAAGTGGGGAGAGAAAGAGAGAGGGGCAGATTGCCCCTTAATGTGACAAATACCTCACAAAGGATGAAGGATGTGGAAAAAGTGGGCAGAGGTGATGTTACAGCCAAGGTTTAGAACAGGTATGCAGATACATTCCAAAAGGCAGAAGATCCGCAAATTGCAGAAGTTCAAAGTAAAAATAAAGTAAATAATAACGTCTCACAAGTCTAAACCAACAAAAAAGGACTAACACTATGTGATCGTAAAGTAGAGAGCGTGGACAGCAAAGGAGGCTGGAGGAATATCTGCAGTGGTGTGAAAAAATTGTCGCCACCTTTCTGACTTCTTTACTTTATGCCAGTTGTTTACAACAAATCAGGGTCTTCAATTCAAGTCTAATGTTTGAATGAACAAATAGCACTTTTATTTGTCAAATTAACAAAGTTATTCAACAACAACTGGCAATGACTGAAAAACTAATTGCCCTCCAGTTAAATCAACCCCACCGAAGGGATAATTAGAGTCTGTGGATTTTGACCCTTGGCATTAGAATCAAGATGCCAACATATACATAATGCCACGATCAAAGGAAATTCCTGAAGAGACTGGGGGATAAAAACTTGTTGATATGCATCAGTCAGGAAAGACCCACAAAGACACTTGTAGGCCTCTGGGACTATGACAAGCCAAATTATCTTTAAATGCACAAGTATTTATTTAAAGATATCTGCAAATCATTTAGAGATATCTGTAAATCATTTAAAGATATATTAAAGTGCATTAAAGATATCTTAATTCGAGATGCATTTCAAGATATCTTTAAATCATTTACAGATATCTTCATACAATTAAGAGATGTCTCAAATGATTTAAAGATATCTGGAAATATTTAGAGATATCTTTAAAGATTTAGAGATATATTTAAATGTTTTCAAGATATCTTTTAATGTTTTAAAGACGTCTCTGAATGATAATTTGGCTTGCCATACTGGGACTCCCAGGAAGAACAGAGAGAGCAGCAATCTGCAAATGAAGAGCACTTAAAGTGGCAGTGAGCCATCAGAGAAGTGGCCGGCCTTGAAGAAATTACTCCAAGGGCACAGCATAAAATACAAATGAACTCACAAATAAAACATCCCAAGAGATGATGGCTTCTCTAGCATCCACAGAGGTCAGACAGACACTGGGCTAAGATGTGTAGCGCCCTCCTAGTTGCATATAATAGTTAACTTAGAAGTAAGCCTCAGTGACACAATTTTTGTTTTTCTTTTCTTTGCTTTGGGGAAAGCAGGAACAGAGATGTGATTGGTGCTATTTACCACCAATCAAGGTGCAGCGCGCCCTTAGTACTCCAATTATTTTTGTTTTTCTTGGGGAGGTGAGAGGAAGAGTGTGTGGAGACAGAGCGAGGTTGGGGAGAGAGTTGAACGAGTGTGTAAGAAAAAAAAAAGAGAAAGCTGGCACAAAGGTTGTGGAGAGCGCGAGAGTGAAAAAAAAAAAGAGACGAAAAGTTTTTTTGGTGGTCAGTGTTAAATGTGAGAGGCATTGAGCGGGTTTGGCTCATTGGAACGCGAATGAAAAAGAGAGATCGGCTTTGGAAAAAAAGGTACAGACAAACGAAGGGTCTGATGCTGACTTTACGTAAATTTACTGTCTAAAGGAAATACGAAAAAGGGAGCGCAAATAAATCCCACATCAAGACGAAGCTACTGGCGTCATCCCAGACGGAGCTGTGAGACTCCTGTGTTTCACCACGGAGGTAAATGTGAAGTGCGGCGAAAGTTCTGGAAGGACACCATGAGTACCTGTGGAGTTGTGTACTGCATATGAGCTCCAACTAAGTGCACCAACGATTTTTTTATATATACTGTATATACATATATATTTATTGTTGATTTCTATGTGTGAACCTTACCTGTGCTGTAACTCGGAAAAATTAACTGAGTTTAAGTTTTAGCGGGGCTACATAGTAGTAATAGTGTTGTCAGTGTTAGTACCATGTGCGTCTTGTTTCCATCATCCCGTTTGCCATTTGTGTGTCAGTGAATGTCATCCCCGTAAAGGGGGACGGGTAATGGGAGGAGACCCCAACCCCAATCCTGGAAAACCACCTGTTTGCTATTATCAATTACATCCATCTCAGGACTATTTAAGTAATCAGGGAGAGAAGGGGAGGAGAAAAAGAGAGAAGAGGAAGGAGAGAAGGAGATTTTTCACATTCACGACCACGAGCCATCTGTACCAGTTATATTCCATATCGCGCATTTCCATCCAGTTTATTTTTCTGTCTGCCGGACTTGCTTCAGTGACCTCATCACGAGAGACCCTGGGGTCAGAGTTCATCGTCCACCACGCGCCGAGGATTCACGGTGAGGCTGCTCCATTTTGTCCGGGAAAATCAAACGACTCATTTTTCGCTAGTTCAGTCAACCGTATTCAGGACAGTTTATTATAACCGGACTCAAGTTGACATTCATTTACGTATCTCATTCAGTTTTTGGTATTTGTGTTGTTTGTTATATGTTACAGGGGCAAGGGAGGGTTTATTGTGTGTGTGTATATATATATATATATGGTGTTGTTGCTTTGGTGGAGGGATATATATATATATATATATATTTTATTTGACAGTATATATGCATTTATTTGACAGTAAACTATTTCAACCATTCTATGATCTGCTCCTCACAAACTGAGGGCACCGTGGCGGATGTTAGCAGATTGCTGGCCAACCACAAGCGTTACCTGGTAGGTAACCACCCATACAATCAGATTGTGACACAGACTACGAATGCCGTGAATATAATTACCCCAATCTACATGCTGTCAAATAAACGAACCACATGCCGTGGCGCAATGTTAGGGGCATCGCCGCTGACGTCCGAGGTTCGATTCCCGAGAGGGAGTGCAGAGTGTGTACACCTGATGAGCCCAGAATGAGGGCGAAACACGTGTCGTGTACTCTTTGCATTTATTTGACAGTAAACTATTTCAACCATATATATATATGTATATATATATATATATATATATATATATTTATTGTGCATTTTGTTTTTTGTTGTTGCTCGTTTAATATAATTACGCACCTATTTTACATATCTCCTGTTTTTGTGAGCTTAATTAAACCGTCGATTGCGGGGAAAATTTTTATTTGTTAGAGGTACGGCTTGATATTTAGATTCAGCTCAGTAAATTATCCAGGCCACAGGTCTTGGAGGTGTAGCTGCCGGCCGGGTAAGAGGTCGGCCGTTACAAAGTTAAACTGTGATAACATCCCTAGAGTGGCGTGTTTAATAAATGTGTTTTATTATTATTTTTTTTGTTTGTTTTCTTGTTTCTTATCCATGATTGTGTGGAGTGCTTACATGGTGGATGCATTCAAATAATTAATAAAAGGAGTGAGTGTTTACAAATCATTACTTTGGGGATAAATATAATTGTTTCATTGGACCCATTGGTTATTAAAATTTATTGGGATGTGTTTAATGTGGATCCCACCAGTGAAATTTCACCCTATGTCCTAGGTAATGTGCCAGTTCAATGGTGGGAGGGCTACAGATGCAAAGAACAAGGTGGAAAACACTGCTAACCAACGACATAAATCCTCAAGAATGACCTGAGTGATCCCCAGGGCTTTTGAGAGGATATCATATGAACAGATGAGTGGAACCAGGAGTGTCATTACATCCAGCTGCAGCAACAAACTGGAGTGGACCCCATAAAGGACCATATTCTCCTGAATGCTGATACAGAGAGTGGATTTATTACAAAAAATAATGCATACAAGTGAGGATCATCATATAAGGAGCAAGCACAAAGTAGAAAAGAATAAAGAAAGTAATCAGTGCCTTGTTGGGTATCCACAATCTGTGGGCTAACTACTGCTCTTACACACCACGTCCACTTAAAACCTCCTGTACCTCTTTCATCACCTCCACCCTTTCTTCATGCCAAGTGTATCCTTCAATCAGGGACACCAGGTTGGAGCTCCCCACGATGGGGGCTGATGTCACTGCAAACCTACAGGGGCCTGACCATAATAAATAGGAGGGCGCCGTGCAAAACACAAGTTGCTTCTGCCCCCAACTTCAATGAACTTCACATCAGCATGATCAAATACCGAATTCCACACACAGTAAGAACATCAGCGGCTAGATATGGTGGCAGTGGCGTGGGAATACTCTGCTGCCTCATGATCTTGGCAATTGAAAACTCAAGAGAACATCTGGGGGCTCATGTATAAATGGTGCGTATACACAAAAATGTTGTGTACGAACGTTCCTATGCTCAAATTGCGATGTATAAAACCTAAACTTGGCATAAAGCCACGCACATTTTCACGGTAGCTCATACCCTGGTGTATGCAAATTCTCAGCTCGGTTTTGCAAATTGGCGACACCCAGCGTCAAAACAGTGCTTTTGTTCCTGTGTGGTTACCCTTTCATTTTTAGATCCACATTCCTGACGCGGCTTTACAAATACACTGAAACTAACTGCATATCGTTTATTAGTTTAAGGCATCTGATTGTAATTAACCTGTAACAATATAATGGTCAGGGGAATAGCCAAAGTATTCCAAATACAATAACTGCTTTAGTGTTGTTACTCTCATTGCACCTTCTTTTTATTCTTTCAGCTGCTCCCGTTAGGGGTTGCCACAGCGGATCATCTTTTTCCATATTACTCTCACTACACCACTCAGAGAATTTATATCACTATATCTGAGTGGAGAATCACAGCTCTACAGCATCTGATCGGAAAGTGAATTATCAGTATACAGCATCAAGCACACGCTGCCTCAGCCATGCTGTCTATGGAACTGCTCTCACAAGGCAAACGCTTCAGAGCCTTTCCTGTACGGACCTCATGGTTCAGAAACAGTTTCATCTCAAGAACTATAAATACACTCAATCAGTCCATCAAGTGCTCCTTGTAGAACTGTTTGCACTTATAAGTACAATTACCTCACTAGCTAAGTTTCCATCCAGTTTTTTGCGACGTTTTGTTATCGACAAACAGAATATACGTAAAAAAAATGTGCGAAATTTGCTGTCTCCAGCCTGTTTCCATCAAACTGGCTTTTTATCGATAAAATGGTGTGCGTGATGACGTCATCCCCCCCCAAAACGAACTGTCGCATAACTTTTGTTGTATCGTGAAAAAAATCTGCCCTTGAGCCGTTTCCATACATAATTTTGTGTATGTCGCAAATTATCTACCTTTTGTTTTCCACGTTACACCCCCTCCACTAAACAAAGAAACAAAGAAATGGAGAGATTATTCAGACAGTTTTTTGAAATTTGCCAGCTTACTGTTATTTCAGTTTCACAAATAATTGGAATTGTACATAATATCCGAAGACGACAGCAGAATGAAGCAGTTGCTTGTCTGATAGCCCTAGAGCTCGAAGAAAGTACCCCAGTGCGACGAAACCCACGGGTATGGGAGAGACGATGGAATAAGACCTTCTGGGAGGAGGTGGTGGAGAGACACTTAACAGAAAATAATGACACGGCCGACGTTTGAGATGTTGTGTGGATTCATCAGTCCTGATGTTGCGCCCATCACAGGTTGCCACCGACCACCGGTTCCAACCCAAAAGCGGATTGCCATCGCCCTTTACAAGCTGGCAACCTGCGCCGAGTATAGAGTAGTTGGAGAAACTTTCGGGGTTAGTAAAACTACTGTCCATCGATGTGTATATGCTGTGTGCACCGCTATTAAAGAAAAATTAATGCGGCGTTATATCAGACTTCCGACTGTAGCGGAGGCCAATGAAATTGCATACCGAAATTCCTTGGTGCATCTTGTGCCACAGATTTACGGTGCGCTGGATGGCACGCATGTGCCTATTCTTCCCCCGACGGAAAGCTACCGCGATTACATTAATTGCAAAGGGTGGCCATCTATTGTTCTCCAGGCCCTTGTTGATGACAGGTGCATGATATGAGACATTTGCGTTGGCACTCCTGGAAGTGCCCATGATGCAGCTGTGTTTGCAGCATCGGATCTGTACAGGTGAGCCTACCTTTCAACATCCCTTCTCAGTGCGATAACAACTGAATTAACCTGCTTCCCTTAAGGTTTTTAATTAAAACTGAAATTTGAATTAATACAAAATAACGACGTTTAATCAAAAAAAAAAACTCTCTTCATCAGACCATGTGAACCGCTCCGCCATTCTCGTTTTGATTGCACGTGATGAAAATGTGACACATTTATTTGCGTTAAAGCCCTTTTTTCCGACAAAAAGTGTTTCCAATGTAGTTTTTGCGACATCTGAAGTATCGATATGGAATTTATGCGCTAAAGTTAAACGGAAAAATATTATGTCGACATGTACAACATTTTATCGATAATTAGCATTTCCATCAGCTATATCGGTAAAAAAATTTGAAGCGCTAAATATTTTTTTGCAAAAACTCCTTGGATGGAAACCTGGCTACTGTAAACTTGCGATACAGTTATAATATTACACAACCTGAGCCACTTTATAAAGAGTGTATTTACATATGATGACAATATCATTTTTAAGATGAAATGCAGCAAAATATGTTTATTATATTATACAGATAAAACTTTAACTTCATTTAAATAATCTATATTGTTAATAATTAAACATGTGAGGACATGGTGCCGCAGCGCTAGCTAGTTCATGGATTGTTCTTGCCTCGCAATGTATTCTTGCTGGTGCTGGCGCGACACTGGAAGAATAGATGGATAGAATAATTAAACACGTACTACGAAGATATTTCAATGTTCCTTAAATGTTTTGAAGAATCAGCGTTCTAAGCTTGCAGATGGCTTAACGTCTATTACAGAGCTGATTGTGTGGCGATTGGGTATTTGGAGAAAGAAAAGTAAGGACAGGAATTGGAGGTTAGTACGTTTGAAAGAGACAGTACTGCCAAAATAAAGTATTTAATCGAATGTTGCGCACAGCACAGCAAGCATCTTGCGTGAGACATGAACAATCACTGCGTCGCTGTGTTCCCATGTTTAATAACATGCTTTAACTCCCATCATCATGAAAATGATATCACGCATACATCTCAGTATTTTAATTATTCAGAGAGCTGTAATATCACAAATGTAATGGATTCTGTGTCCTGTCGGAGAAAGAGAAAGCCCGGAAGCACGTAGTGATTCACACACATAGAGCACATAGAAGATCAAATACAAAACAAAGCATTTAACATGCTACTTTAGTTACGATGGGATTTGAGAAACTAGTAAATGAAACGATTTTAAGATGAAGTTTATAATGTTCTACTTTAATGACAAAATAAACTATGTGATTAAAGTGGAAATTTCGAGATTAAAGTTAACATTTCGTGCTTTTTTCCCCACTGTGTGCCTTTTTTTTTTCTTTGTACCCTAATAAGCTTTCATAGGACCCTCAGAAGGTGGGCTACGACTTGCCTTTTCACTGCGACTTTGATATGTGACAACTTCTTTTTTATTTTGGGCACTGTGAGACTTTGTGAACTTGAGCTTTCGAGTTTTTCCGACACTCTGTCACTCGATCAGCTTCCTTTGGTTGTTCATACCACTGTTTAAAACAACAAATAGTACGTCTTTTATTGCCTCCACTTGGTATTCGCTGAAATTCTTCTTTTTTCCCCCGTGCTTTTGTCATTGTCTTTTCACAGAAGGCTGAGCTTAAGGGCTATTTATATTGATTTGCATATTCAAAGAGGCATAATTCTGGGAGGAGTTGAGGCGGGACAGCAGGCGTGTGCATGTGCATTTATTTCCACGCTGAGCGGGATTTGTGGAGCGGAAGAACATGGAAGCTGCCGTTCGCACAGATTTATGCATCTAGATTTTTTTGAGTGTACGAACATTTCCGCTTTTGTGCTTACGCCATGTTATAGTGTGAGTTCTACGCACGGCGTTATACATGCGGCCCCTGGTCATTCATCCTTGCAGTAAAGATGATTTATAATTTTGATTATGCAGTAAGACAAAGACCCAAAACCCAACCTCAAGTCTGCTTTGGAAGAAGAGAAGAACAATTAAAGATTTGGATGGACCTAGAAAAAGTCCAGCCCTAAATCCAATAAGGGTACTGTGGCATGACCTGACATGAGCAGTTCAGACTCAAGCTCATCAGGCAGTGCATTTAGACGCACACACATCAGGTTAAAGTGAATAACCCGGTCAAGGCCGAAACCTGGTTTCTTAATAATCCACATTTTCATGTGTAAGTATTCTTCTGGAGTTCTCCTTTGTCAAAATGCACCAACATCATTAAACTGCACAAAAGAGAGCTAAAGGTCATCATTGGCCACGGTGAATCTGAGAATAAGCATAACCCCCATGAAAATTTTACTTAGATAAGATAGCGTTAGGTTACTAGTTACTTTAAAAAGTCATCTGACTATATAACATGCATTACCATATAGCTGTGAAGATTGCGTTTCTAAGTTTAGCACTGTGCATTCAGCTCAACAGCATACATTTAGCAATTTCTGAAATACTGAGACACATTATTTCAGCCAGGTGAAGGAATAATACGATTGCCCAAACATTTGCCACTGGAAATGTACTTGGCAAACGCTTCTATCCATGGCTGCTAAAAGTATGTGCAACACAAATACATGCGAGAGCTGAGAGAGTACAACGGACATGCACAGACTACAAAATCTTTAACAGTAATATGTAGCGGGGCCAAATAGGGGGTTTTTGTTTTTATGTAAGTATGTCCTGTTGAGTGTTTGTTAAATATGAATGACAACACTGAGTGCACTGATTTCTGCTTGTAAATTAGGGTTGGTGTCTTTAAACAGGTTTGCACTGATGCGAAGGGGCTTGTGGGATTTGTTGGAGCTGTAGTGCTGAGCACTACTGTACGTCATTATAAGTTGACACCCGCCTCGAAAGAGTTAAAGGAGTGGATGGATGAGAACTACTTGTCATTAAACAGATAAAATAGATATTAATTATTGGAGAGAATGCTGCTGATAGAAACAATATTTTGTCATCATTTAACTCAGTTGGAATCACCATTAGCTTTACTGAAACCGTCCGCAATCTAGAAATTTTCTTTGATTCTAGAATGCCATTTAAAGTGCACTGACTAAATCACGTTTCTTCCATCTTAAAAATGTTGGGAAATTAAGGCGTTTTCTAAATAAGCAGAATACTATGCAATTAATTCATGCATTTATTTCTAGTAGGATTGACTACTGCAGTGTGGTGGTCAAGGGCTGCTCAAATTGTTCTTTATACAGCATCCAGTTAATTCAAAATGCTGCTGCAAGAATTATTACAAGAACAAGAAAATATGAACACATAACTCCAGTTCTCAAGTCCTTACACTGGCTCCCGGTTAAGTTTACAGCCGATTTCAAAATCATCCTGTTAACATATAAAGCCTGAAATGGCCAAGACTCTGCTTACTTATCTGTCCTTCTCATTACCTACACATAAAGATCTCAAGATGCCCATCTGGTTATGATTAGACGGATTAATAAAATAACATTGGGAGGTCAAGCTTTTAGCTACAGGGCTCTGAAGCTGTGGATTGGTCCGCCTTCTAATATTAGAGGAACCCCTTCACTCTCAGCTTTTAAATCCCAGCATGAAGACTCCCTTCCTCAGGTTTAGCACACCCTGACTAGAGCTGCTGATTAACTGTGCATACTGCATCTCTGTTGTTAGTCATTCGTACTGAAATACAGTGCATCCGGAAAGTATTCACAGTGCATCACTTTTTCCACATTTTGTTATGTTACAGCCTTATTCCAAAATGGATTAAATTCATTTTTTTCCTCAGAATTCTACACACAACACCCCATAATGACAACGTGAAAAAAGTTTACTTGAGGTTTTTGCAAATTTATTAAAAATAAAAAAATTGAGAAAGCACGTGTACATAAGTATTCACAGCCTTTGCCATGAAGCTCGAAACTGAGCTCAGGTGCATCCTGTCTCCCCTGATCATCCTTGAGATGTTTCTGCAGCTTAATTGGAGTCCACCTGTGTTAAATTCAGCTGACTGGACATGATTTGGAAAGGCACACACCTGTCTATATAAGGTCCCACAGTTGACAGTTCACGTCAGAGCACAAACTAAGCATGAAATCAAAGGAATTGTCTGTAGACCTCCGAGACAGGAGGCACAAATCTGGGGAAGGTTACAGAAAAATTTCTGTTGCTTTGAAGGGCCCAATGAGCGCAGTGGCCTCCATCATCCATAAGTGGAAGAAGTTTGAAACCACCAGGACTCTTCCTAGAGCTGGCCGGCCATCTAAACTGAGCGATCGGGGGAGAAGGGCCTTAGTCAGGGAGGTGACCAAGAACCCGATGGTCACTCTGTCAGAGCTCCAGAGGTCCTCTGTGGAGAGAGGAGAACCTTCCAGAAGGACAACCATCTCTGCAGCAGTCCACCAATCAGGCCTGTATGGTAGAGTGGCCAGACGGAAGCCACTCCTTAGTAAAAGGCACATGACAGCCCACCTGGAGTTTGCCAAAAGGCACCTGAAGGACTCTCAGACCATGTGAAAGAAAATTCTCTGGTCTGATGAGACAAAGATTGAACTCTTTGGTGTGAATGCCAGGTGTCACGTTTGGAGGAAACCTGGCACCATCCCTACAGTGAAGCATGGTGGTGGCAGCATCATGCTGTGGGGATGTTTTTCAGCGGCAGAAACTGGGAGACTAGTCAGGATAAAGGGAAAGATGACTGCCGCAATGTACAGAGACATCCTGGATGAAAACCTGCTCCAGAGCGCTCTTGACCTCAGACTGGGGCGACGGTTCATCGTTCAGCAGGACAACGACCCTAAGCACACAGCCATGATATCAAAGGAGTGGCTTCAGGACAATGCTGTGAATGTCCTTGAGTGGCCCAGCCAGAGCCCAGACTTGAATCCGATTGAACATCTCTGGAGAGATCTTAAAATGGCTGTGCACCGACACTTCCCATCCAACCTGATGGAGCTTGAGAGGTGCTGCAAAGAGGAATGGGTGAAACTGGCCAAGGATAGGTGTGCCAAGCTTGTGGCATCATATTCAACAAGACTTGAGGCTGTAATTGCTGCCAAAGGTGCATCGACAAAGTATTGAGCAAAGGCTGTGAATACTTATGTACATGGGATTTCTCAGTTTTTTTATTTTTAATAAATTTGCAAAAACCTCAAGTAAACTTTCTTCACATTGTCATTATGGGGTGTTGTGATAGATAGATAGATAGATAGATAGATAGATAGATAGATAGATAGATAGATAGATAGATAGATAGATAGATAGATAGATAGATAGATAGATAGATACTTTATTAATCCCAATGGGAAATTCACAAATTTCACAATTTTCACAAAATTCATTGTGTGTAGAATTCTGAGGAAAAAAATGAATTTAATCCATTTTGGAATAAGGCTGTAACATAAGAAAATGTGGAAAAAGTGCTGTGAATACTTTCTGGATGCACTGTATAAGTAATATGATATTTATAATCTGTTACTAACGGTTGCCGATTCTGTTTCTCTTCTCGGTACTCACATGTGGTGCTTGGTGCCACTGCTCTACTGCTAAGTTGTTAGCCAACCAATGGAAAACTCATCTCAGATAAAGGATCACTGCAGTCATCGGGTAGAAGTGTTCATGAGGCTCAGCTGTGGAATGGCCAAAAGGGGGGAGACAGCTTGTTGGCAGAGGTCTCCAGGACTCTGACTGTGTCAGGCTTGTCCGACTCCTTTCCTATAATCTGGCTGTGGTTCTACAATACGTTGATGGACACAGCTTGTTGTTTCTCATTTATATTACTGAGTTTCTACTTTGTTTTTGATGTATTTGAACAAATCTGTATCATCATACGTAATAGTTCTGTATTTAGTGAGTGGTGTGATCTATTCTTGCATTTTTCTTTGAGAGGTGTCATGGTGGGCTGTGCCTGCACTTGGTGAGGTGCTCTGTGCAAGAGCAAAGCAGTTTGTACTGTCGTGATGTGGCCATTACAGATTGGCCATCAAGCTCTGTGAAGAGGATTACTTGTGCTCTGTTTTGTGTGTTGTTTTTACCCCATTATGTTGACACTCGTTGCCTGCCCAACCAGCCTGGAAGGGGGTCTCTCTCTGAATCGCCTTTCCCAAGATTTCTCCCTTTTTTTGTGTGAATTTTTTCTTGTCTTCTTAGACAGTCAAGGTTGGAGGAGGCTGTCAAGAAACAAGACCTGTTAAAGCCCGTTGAGGAATTCCTTGTGCGATTTTGCACTTTACAAGAAATAAATTGTCAGGCAGCTGCATTAGCATCTGTGCCAGCATGTTGAAATTTGCAAGCCTGTATTTGACACCAGTCTTAGTACATGCAAAGGTCACGTTTGCTGCTGTGGTTGTGGGTACCTTGTTTAAAAATAGGAGGCTTGCAAAGCAAATGCAAAGCAGTTGTTTTATTTAAAAAAAAATACACCTACAGGTTGACAGGCTCAAGGATGTTTTTGGCAAAACCCTCCATTTCTAAAGCTACTCATTCATTCTGCCTTCCTTTTCAGAGTTTTTCATCTCCTCTCTGCCTGCCATAAAAACAGAACAAATGACAAATAAAAAAGAGAGGGGCAGGCAACCTCCCGAAATCTCAGTGGTGTCCTTAGAAAAGTGCTGAGAGACAAGCAGGATGGACGGGCACTTTGACATATCGCTCATTCTGTGGGCCTTACCTGAGTGCCTCTTGAAGATGAGCTCCTCTTCAAGTAAACGCATCCAGAATTCTGTCTGTTTGGTCAACAGCAGAAATCTAAAAAGCAGGTGGAAAGAAAAGAATGTTTAGCTAATTTGACTGTCAAGTCAGATAGAATACTCCAAGAAAAAAACTTTGAATATTAAAATAACGTCACAAACCAGAATAGTTTGCTTTCCTAATGACCAGATAGCTAACACATTTGTATTTTTTAATATGTAAAAGTTATTCAGCAAACATCCTATGAAGAATAAAAAATTTGGACGCCGTTTTCCCTCGTCCGGACGTGGGTCACCAGGGCCCCCCTCTGGAGCCAGGCCTGGAGGTGGGGCTCGATGGCGAGCGCCTGGTGGCTAGGCTTGCACCCATAGGGCTTGGCTGGGCACACTCTGAAGAGGCAACGTGAGTCCCCCTTCCCATGGGCTCACCACCTATGGAAGGGGCCAAGGAGGTCGGGTGCAGTGTGAGTTGGGTGGTGGCTGAAGGCGGGGGACCTTGGCGGTCCGATCCTCGGCTACAGAAACTGGCTCTTGAGACGTGGAATGTCACCTCTCTGAAGGAGAAGGAGCCTGAGCTAGTGCGCGAGGTCGAGAGGTTCCGGCTAGATATAGTTGGGCTCACCTCGACACACAGCTTGGACTCTGGAACCATTCTCCATGAGAGGGGCTGGACTCTCTACCACTCTGGAGTTGCCCCCGGTGAGAGGCGTCAAGCGGGTGTGGGCATACTTATTGCCCCCAGACTTGGAGCTTGTTCATTGGGGTTTACCCCGGTGGACGAGAGGGTAGCCTCCCTCCGCCTTCAGGTGGGAGGACGGGTCCTAACAGTTGTTTGTGCGTATGTGCCAAACAGCAGTTTGGAGTACCCACCTTTTTTTGGAGTCCCTGGAGGGACTGCTAGAGGGCATATCTTCTGGGGACTCCCTCGTTCTGCTGGGAGACTTCAATGCTCACGTGGGCAATGACAGTGAGACCTGGAAGGGTGTGATTGGGAGGAATGGCCCCCCCGATCTGAACCCGAGTGGTGTTTTGTTATTGGACTTCTGTGCTCGTCACGGATTGTCCATAACGAACACCATGCTCAAGCATAGGGGTGTTCATATGTGCACTTGGCACCAGGACACCCTAGGCCTCAGTTCGATGATCGACTTTGTGGTCGTGTCATCGGACTTGCGGCCACATGTCTTGGACACTCGGGTGAAGAGAGGGGCGGAGCTGTCAACTGATCACCACCTGGGGGGATGCCGGTCAGGCCTGGTAGGCCCAAACGTGTTGTGAGGGTCTGCTGGGAACATCTGGCAGAGTCCCCTCTCAGAAGTAGCTTCAACTCCCATCTCTGGCAGAACTTCGACCAGGTCCAGAGGGAGGTGGGGGACGTTGAGTCCGAATGGGCCATGTTCCGTGCCTCTATTGTCGAGGCAGTTGACCGGAGCTGTGGCCGTAAGGTGGTCGGTGCCTGTCGTGGCGGCAATCCCCGAACCCGTTGGTGGACACCGGCGGTGAGGGATGCTGTCAAGCTGAAGAAGGAGTCCGACAGGACCCTTTTGTCCTGTGGGACTCTGGAGGCAGCTGATAGATACTGGCAGGCCAAGTGGAATGCGGCTTCAGTGGTTGCTGAGGCAAAAACTTGGGTGTGGGAGGAGTTTGGGGAGGCCATGGAGAACGACTTTCGGACGGCTTCGAGGAGATTCTGGTCCACCGTCTGGTGTCTCAGGAGGGGGAAGCAGTGCAGTGTCAACACTGTATATGGTGGGGATGGTGTGCTGCTGACTTCGACTCGGGACTTTGTGGATCGGTGGGGCGAGTACTTCGACGACCTCCTCAATCCCACTAACATGCCTTCCAATGAGGAAGCAGAGCCTGGGGACTTGGAGGTGGGCTCCCCCATCTCTGGGATCAAGGTCACCGAGGTGGTCAAAAATCTCCTTGGTGGTAGGGTCCCAGGGGTGGATGAGATACACCTGGAGTTCCTCAAGGCTCTGGATGTTGTAGAACTATCTTAGTTGACACGCCTCTGCAACATCGCATGGACATCGGGGACAGTGCCTCTGGATTGGCAGACTGGGGTGGTGGTCCCCCTCTTTAAGAATTGGGACCGGAGGGTGTGTTCCAACTACAGAGGAATCACACTCCTCAGCCTCCCAGGAAAAGTCTATTCGGGGGTCCTGGAGTGGAGGGTCCGTCAGATAGTCGAGCCACAGATTCAGGAGGAACAGTGTGGTTTTTGTCCTGGTCGCAGAACAGTGGACCAGCTCTACACCCTTGGCAGTGTCCTGGAGGGTGCATGGGAGTTTGCCCAACCAGTCTACATGTGTTTTGTGGACTTGGAACAGGCGTTCGACCGTGTACCTTGTGGGGGGTACTCCGAGAGTATGGGGTACCGGACCCCCTGATAAGAGCTGTTCGGTCCCGATCGGTGTCACAGCCTGGTCCGCATTGCCGGCAGTAAGTCGAAACCCGTTTCCAGTGAGAGTTGGACTCTGCCAGGGCTGCCCTTTGTCACCGATGCTGTTCATAACTTTAATGGACAGAATTTCTAGGCACAGCCAGGGTGTTGAGGGGGTCCGGTTTGGTGGACTCAGGATTGGGTCACTGCTTTTTGCAGATGATGTTGTCCTGTTTGCTTCATCAGGCCGTGATCTTCAGCTCTCTCTGGATCGGTTTGCAGCTGAGTGTGAAGCGGCTGGGATGGGAATCAGCACCTCCAAATCCGAGACCATGGTCCTCAGCCGGAAAAGGGTGGAGTGCCCTCTCAGAATTGGGAGCGAAATCCTGTCCCAAGTGGAGGAGTTCAAGTATCTCGGGGTCTTGTTCACGAGTGAGGGAAGAATGGAGCGTGAGATCAACAGGCGGATCAGTGCGGCATCCACAGTGATGCAGGCTCTGTATCGGTCTGTCGTGGTGAAAAAGGAGCTGAGCCATAAGGCAAAGCTCTCAATTTACCAGTCGATCTATGTTTCTACCCTCACCTGGTCATGAGCTATGGGTAGTGACCGAAAGAACGAGATCGCGAATACAAGCGGTTGAAATGACTTTCCCTTAAAGATACGGTGAGAAGCTCAGTCATCTGGGAGGGGCTCAGAGTAGACCTGCTGCTCCTCCGCATCGAGTGAAGTCAGAGGAGGTGGCTCGGGCATCTGACACCTCCCTGGTGAGGTGTTCCGGGCACGTCTAACCGGGAGGAGGCTCCGGGGAAGACCCAGGACACGCTGGAGGGACTATGTCTCTTGGCTGGCCTGGGAACGCCTCAGGATTCCCCCAGAAGAGCTAGAAGAAGTGGCTGGGGAGAGGAAAGTCTAGGCATCTCTGCGCAAGCTGCTGCCCCTGTGACCCGATCTCGAATAAGCGAAAGAGGATGGATGGATGGATGTATGGAAGGAAAAGTTATTCATAGAGCTGACTTTATTATAACCTCTAGCACAAAACACTCTACCTATATGTCATGACAGAATATCTGACATCTGCGGCCGGGTGTAAACTACGGTGGGCGAGGAGTGCAAAGAGGCTGCGTGCTTTTATAACTCAACATACACTCACCGTCTACGAAGTGCAGAGGTGGGCGGCAACAATTCCAAGAGAGGTGTGGCAAACCTAAGAGGAGAGAAGGAGAGTGTTTAAAATTCAGATTTTAATAAGCAGAGCTGAGCAGCATTTAGAAGAGAGAGTGCGGCATTTTCTACTAGAATTGACGTCACGTTTACAATATCAAACAGCAAACAGATCCTCGGTGCGCTTATGGATTTCTTTGTGTGGTATTAGTGAATGTTAATCAAAGCCTTTGAAGTAAGATTTTAATTGCATTATGCGGAACACAACATAGGGTGGCATGGTGGCGCAGTGGTAGCACTGCTGCCTCGCAGGAAGGAGACCTGGGTTTGCTTCCCGGGTCCTCCCTGCATGGAGTTTGCATGTTCTCCCCGTGTCTGTGTGGATTTCCTCCGGGCACTCCAGTTTCCTCCCACAGTCCAAAGACATGCAGGTTAGGTGCATTGGCGATCCTAAATTGTCCTTAGTGTGTGCTTGGTGTGTGTGTGTGTGTCTGCCCTGCAGTGGGCTGGTGCCCTGCCGGGGTTTGTTTCCTACCTTGTGCCCTGTGCTGGCTGGGATTGGCTCCAGCAGACCCCCGTGACCCTGTAGTTAGGATATAGCGGGTTGGATAATGGATGGAACACAACATATTCTGTGTTTAGTGTGTGTTATTAAGGAGTGGACGCTAGGGGTCGCTGTTGCCCCTTCAAACCCAACCGAAAGACACTCAGGACACAGGTTAAAAGCACCAAGAAGACGTTTAATATTTCTCTTCTATGATTATTGGCCAAAGCCCAAACTAATACAAGCAAGTATAATAACAATAAACAGAATTCTCTTTCTCTTTTTCTCCTCCTCACCTCCTAGCAAGCTCTGTCTTCTACTTCCCAACTCCGGCTCGCATGCTGGGTTCACAGCAGTCCTTTATATAGTTCAGTCCTTCTGTCCTTGCCAGCACTTCCAAGTCAAATGGAGAACTTGCATTTTCTTCAGCCCAGAAGCACTTCAGGACTTCTGTCCCTGTGACTTTGGAGTACTTCTGGACTATGCAGAAAGTAGAGATTCCCAGGCATCCCTACAGCATCTCCTGGCAGCACCCATGGTACCCAGCAGGGCTGTGAAGTCGAACTCCAGATCCCATGGTGCTGTGTGGGAATCCCTATGCAGCAGGGAAGCCGCCATCTAGCGTCTTGGGGGAGGCAGTGTCCCAAAGTAGCTGCCTTCCCCCATCCTTTCATTCTTTGGATGTGCTGGCTGTGTTGAGCAGTGCAGTCATCCATCACAGCGTGTTTATATTAGGTTGGTGAAAAGTACCAAATCTACTATGAGTGTTGTTTAAAAACCTGAAAACCTTTTATCTTCTACTCTTAAAACGAGCCACCTAAGAACAATTTAAAAGATATAAAATACTGTAGCATTGGCACAGAGCACTGCAATGAAGAGATTCTCTGCTCTTTATATGGCATTTGTGTGGTGGCTTATTTTCACCTTTTGCTGCACCAGTTGGCACTTTGTAGGCATGCCATTTATATGGGCGCACCTGCCACTGGTGATGAAATGCCAGCTCAGCCTTTGGTGACTGACTGCGCTGACAAGTTACACCATATTAATAGGCAAAATGGCAAGTTTAATAATAAAAGTCGCTGGAACTCGCGCCACTTATAATTTTATCACAGGCCTACGACTATACTGTGAATAAAGACCCAATATGTTGCACAGCTTTGCACAAAACTGAAATGTTACAGGCATGATGATATTCTGCATGACCAGAAGTACAGTACATCTGGCTCTTTGGCCATCTTTGTTTCAGTAGTATACTGACATCATGTGCAGTGACCACAGAATAAATATTTTTCATCATCTTAGTATAAATAACACCCTGGACTGGTCTGATAACACAGTGGTGCAGTGCAGTACAGGGAGGGCCAGAGCGGACTGCGCTTCCTAAGGAGACTCGGCTCTTTTGATGTGTGGTGAGCTCAAAGGACACACAACTTATCAGGACAGCCTGCTCCATCACACAGTGAACCCTGGAAACACATGAGGTTGTTGTGGAAAAGAGGATGATGGGAAAATTAGATGCCATCTTGAAATATCACCTCCAGCAGGTGCTGTCTTGGAACACTTTTAGCCATAGGCTCATTCCACCATGGTGTGCTAAGAAACTAACAGCTCTGGGGGTCTTTTCTGCCCACTGTTATCTGGCAATTCAATGCTTCCACCCAGTGCACTCGTTAAGTTTATTTTTTTATTGATTCATTGGCTCTATTATATGTCCTTTGAGTCTGTATTCTCGTAATGACCTATTTAATAATCAGAAAGATCAGCATCAGAGAGGTAAATAATTACTGAAATGTTATAGAATAGTTCGGGTAACTTGGTTCCTAGGGCACAAAGCCTACTGACGCTCATATCTACATTTTTTTTATATGTTATTTACCCCACATACTTTGTAGTGATGGCTGAGAAAAGCTTTTCAGGCTGAACGATATAAAAAAGTTAATAATATAATGGAACCCAATGGCCAACAAAGCGTAAAATGTCCATGGAAACGAGAAAAAACAAATCTCACGTTACTTGTCTCACACGATCCTCATGTCCATTATCCAGTCAGCATGCTCAAAATGTGCGACATGCAAGCATTTTGTGCTAAAATGTTATTAACAGTTACTGCTGGAATAATCAGGGACCACCATAAATAGGGCAGACACAATCCCTCAATACAGTGGAACCTCGGGTCACGACCGTAATTCGTTCCAAAACTCTGGTCGTAACCCGATTTGGTTGTGACCCTTCCCCCATAGGATTGTATGTAAATATAATTAATCCGTTCCAGACCGTACGAACTGTATGTAAATATATTTTTTTTAATGATTTGTAAGCACAAAAATAGTTAATTACACCATAGAATGCACAGCGTAATAGTAAACTAAATGTAAAAACATTGAATAACGCTGAAAAAAATGAGAAAAAGAATTCGCGCTATAGCGCTACGAACTGCTCGCTGTAAACACTTTTTTTTTTTAATGAGTTTTAAGCAAAGGGAAAAATGAACATTTGAAAAATCCGTAATTTAATAAAAAAACAAGAAAAGTAACATTGCAACAATGCATGCTACAAACAGATCACTGTAAACAGAAGTGGAGGTTAAAATCCAATAGAAACAAGTCTTCATTAAATACAACAAGGTTAAAACAATGCTCGAAGCAGTCTCTTTAAAAACAAGCCCGGTGCATTCTTTAACTGCCTTCTCGGCCTTATGCAGCCAGCCCTCTCACTCTCTTTCGTTCTCTCACACTCGCTGCACAGGGAGAGACTGAACACGTGCGAAAATCATCGGCGCGTACAAACCGGAAGGGAAACTGGCTTGTTCGCCACCCGAGTGTGTGGTCGTGAACAGATGCAAAAGGTTGGCAAACTTTTTGGTCGTAGCCTGATTAGTACGTGGTCCGAGACGTTCATGACCCGAGGTTCCACTGTACTGTGCTTTTGAATTGAAGACCAAACTCTTGACCAGAAATGAGGGGGAGACGCAGATACTAATCAGTCATCAGTGAACGCTGAGGGTCTTTTACAGGCAGCTAAATGGATGTGCCGTCGACTGAATTTGTTAATCTGCTGAGGTAACATAGGAATTTTTTCATAAGTAAAAATTGGAGAATTCATGAATGGCCAAACCAGTCACTCAATTTCTATCCAGTTGAGCAGGCCCTCCATATGCTGAAGAGAAATCTTAAGGGGACAAGCCCCCCACCCAAAACAAGCGGGAGCTGAAGATGGCTGCATTAGAGGCTTAGCAGAGCATCACCAGAGAAGACCCCCAGCACCCGGTGATGTCTATGAATCGCTGACTTCAAGCAGTCATTACATGTAAGGGATATGCGACAAAGAACTAAATATGACGGCTTTAATAGACCTGCCATTGCTGTGTCCAAACATTATGGTGAGCTGAAACAGTAGGACTGGGTAGAAAAAAATGTTGTGTGACCAAAATGTGGGCAAGTTCCCTTCAATGGAAGTCAGCATTGTGCACTTTACTCACATCTGAATTGTTTGATTTATAACTTTAAACTGGAGCACAGCAGAGGGGTACATCAAAGAGAAATGTGCTTTTGTCCCCACATTATGGAGGGCACTGTAGAACACACTTGACTTCCGCTTTTTACTTTGTTTATTGCTTCCTTTTCCATTTGTTTAAGGATTCGTTCCCTTTGCACTGCTATACTGGATCAGCGTGGCTCTGGCAGGAGAAACACTGAGAAAGTTTTTTGTTTCCAAAAATTGCTTAAAAGAGGACAAAACTCTTAGTCAGACACGGACTGGTTTATTGTACCAAAACAACACCCCTGTGGTAATGTTCTGGTTAAGGGCCTTACTCAAGGGCCCAACAGAGTAGGATCCCTTCTGGCAGTAACAGGCTTTGAACCGGCAGCCTTCCAGATACCTGTGCAGATCCTTAGCCTCTAATGAGGCAGGCAGTGTGGCAGGGTGATTAAGCCCTACACTCCCTTGGTTGAGAAGCAACCCACACATGAATGGTCTCAGGATGCTTTATTGTTGGCGTGACACAGGACAGATGGTAGCGCCACTCATCTTTTCTTTTTTCCGGATGCCCCAAACAATCAGAAAGGAGATTCATCAGAGAAAATGACTTTACCCCAGCAGTCCAATCCCTGTACCTTTTGCAGAATATCAGTCTGTCCCTGATGTTTTTCTTGGCTTCTTTGCTGCCCTTCTTGACACCCACCAGGCCATCCTCCAAAAGTCTCCTCCCTCCAAAAGTCTCCGCCTCCCTCACACCTGCCTGCTGCATTCCTGAGCAAGCTCTGCACTGGTGGGGCCCCGACACCCGAGCCACGAATAAAGAATGGTACCAAAACATCCTCCGAGAGCGACTTCTCCCAACCATCCAAGAAGTTTGTTGACCAACCTTTTCCAGCATGTTGGAGCATAAGGCAAAAGTGATAACTAAGTGGCTTGGGGAGCAAAACATTGAAATTTTGGGTCCATGACCATGAAATTCCCCAGACCTCAATCACATTGAGAACTTGTGGTCAATCCTCAAGAGGCGGGTGGGCATACAAAACCCCACAAATTCTGACAAACTCCAAGCATTGATGGAAGCCCACCCTTGCTTTATCAGTCAGGATTTGGCCCAGAAGTTGACTGACAGCATGCCAGGGCAAACTGCAGAGATCTTGAAATAAAAAGATGGGCCAACACTGGAAATATTGACTCAGCGCATAAACTTAATGTAACTGTCAAAAAAAGCCTTTGAAACTTACGAAATGCTTGTAATTATACTTCAGTATACCATAGAAACATCTGATAAGATCTAAAAATGCTGAAGCAGCAAACTTTATGAAAACCAATACTTATGTCATTCTCAAAACTTTTGGCTACGACTATACTGTGCGTGTGCAAATTAAGAGTGAAACTGCTGAAATTCCTACTTTCTTTTGCTTATAAAGATCTTTTCCAGTCTAATTACTAACTGAATTTGACACAAGAGGGTGGATATTCAAGCTCGACAAATCCTCCATGGCTCGAATTTTCAGTAGCTGTTCTTCCACAGTTACGTGTGACATGTTTTAATTTAAGCTTTTCATTTAAAAGTTTGGTGAAAACTCCCTACCATTTACTTTCAGTGGGACATCAATAATGGGCAATAAAAATCCCCAGAATAAATCAGTAACTAGTGATGAGGCTTTGGTATTCACACTCAGTTCTAGAGGGGAAGGCTGACCAATGAAATCGAGTGATTCAGACACCGGCAGCAAAGGGCACTTGGCACATGTGCACAAATCAATGTGCGTCTCTAAACAAATGGAACAACTGTGTGGTTTTAAAGAATACTTTGATAAGTGTTGCCACATCGTTATCGCATGAACAATATGCACAAAGACTAGTGTGATGAAAATCAAAATTGCAAAAACTAGCTTTGTTTTTATTTTCTCATTTTCTTTCAAGGCTTCAATTTTAGTTTAACTTAAACAAAACTATTAACAACAGCTTTAGTTTTTGTCTGGGAATAACACTGAATGTGACCTTTTCCTTTTCAGTTATTACTTTTTAGTTGTCTACAGAAAAGAGGCAGCAATTCCCATCTGAGCCTCAACACTCAATAACCTCAATAACTGCACTTGGTGAGTTCTTTCCGAGGTGAATTCATACCTCTAGCCCCGAGGAGTGCCACGGAGGGATGAGCAACAAAGAGAAGCACATGGTGGTCTCCTTTTCAAATGGCTGAATCTCTTAATGTTTTGCTTCTTGACTTTTCCCCACCTTAAAATAACATTGATGTTCTACTTTTTAATATATTTAATCCCTAGACACAGACAGACCGACCTATTTTTCTCCAAGGACAAATACTCAATAACATTTTTGGCAAGTAAAGTGAATGCAAACAATTAGTTGTAAGGCTTTTTTCCCCCACCATGAGAGGGTAGGCTAGTTATTCTTTAAAATTTATAAAGTATAATACACTCTTGAATACAGTTTCATGTCACAAATAGATACCATAATTGTGAAGAATTAACTTTGAAATAAAAATGCTAAATTTTTCCATTACAGTTACCAAATCTTTGCACTTGAGAACTACACCACTGAGCCCCAGCTACACTGAAAAGCAGCACCACCACCAGCGAACACAGCTCAGCTGATGGACAGGAGGGGCCCGTGTCCGGACCACTGCAGCAGCCTTCAACCTGACGAATTCCAATGGGGTTTTCCCCAGTGTAGCTTAATGTGGATTTAATGGTGAATGATTATTCACTACAAGAATACAAATGATATGAATTGTTTTTTGCTGTTACTGTATGTTGCGTGCTGGAGACAGACAGTCGCATTATTTCTGTATGCTACATACTGCTTTAGTAAGCTGCAGACCTAAACAGGAGCCCTCTGAACAGCAAGTAGTTTCTCTCCAATGCAAAAAGATTATGAGGTGCTTTGGCAAATTGGCACATGTACACATATGGCGTTCAGGTCTAGTGATATGGACTAGCGGTCTTCAAGAATAGCTTCTTAAATGTTTTCAATGTTAATATTTTGAGGACTGTAAACAAATTCAGTTTAAATAGGAGGTCTGATGCTGTCCTCAAGTTGCCCGATTTTGTTTGGTGATATAAAGCTTGAAATAAGAGTATATATTATAGTATAATCAAATAAAATATTTGAACAACACATCTGTATTGGTGTCACCTCTAACATTTGAATAAGACTTATTTGCATGGATGACAAAAGATTAATAGATATTACCTCACTAAAGATAGCAGAAGCAAGACAAAGTGCATGATGTCACAATGCTCTGCCACAGGTGAGTAAGCTGGCTATGCAGATCAAAACAATCAAAAGTTGTTCATATATATTTAGAGTTATTACATTGCATTCTTTTAAATTTAAACAGTAATAATAAAAGCTGTCATCACATTCAGGATTGCAACTATGTGAAAAAAGGCAAACAATTGCTGAAAGATGGAATATTCACTATAAGCATGTGATATATGTATATACAGTGCATCCGGAAAGTATTCATAGAGCATCACTTTTTTCACATTTATATTATGTTACAGCCTTATTCCAAAAATGAATTTAATCCATTTTTTTCCTCAGAATTCTGTACACAACACCCCATAATGACAATGAGAAAAAAGTTTGCTTGAGGTTTTTGCAAACTTATTAAAAATAAAAAAACTGAGAAACCACATGTACATAAGTATTCACAGCCTTTGCTCAATACTTTGTCGATGCACCTTTGGCAGCAATTACAGCCTCAAGTCTTTTTGAATATGATGCCACAAGCTTGGCACACCTATCCTTGGCCAGTTTCGCCCATTCCTCTTTGCAGGATCTCTCAAGCTCCACCAGGTTGGACAGGAAGCGTTGGTGCACAGCCATTTTAAGATCTCTCAGAGATGTTCAATCGGATTCAAGTCTGGGCTCTGGCTGGGCCACTCAAGGACATTCACAGAGTTGTCCTGAAGCCACTCCTTTGATATCTTGGCTGTGTGCTTAGGGTCGTTGTCCTGCCGAAAGATGAACCGTCACCCAAGTCTGAGGTCAAGAGCGCTCTGGAGCAGGTTTTCATCCAGGATGTCTCTGTACATTGCTGCAGTGATCTTTCCCTTTATCCTGACTAGTCTCCCAGTCCCTGCCGCTGAAAAAACATCCCCACAGCATGATGCTGCCACCACCATGCTTCACTGTAGGGATGGTGCCAGGTTTCCTCCAAACGTGACGCCTGGCATTCACACCAAAGAGTTCAATCTTTGTCTCATCAGACCAGAGAATTTTCTTTCTCACGGTCTGAGAGTTCTTCAGGTGCCTTTTGGCAAACTCCAGGTGGGCTGCCATGTGCCTTTTACTAAGGAGTGGCTTCCGTCTGGCCACTCTACCATACAGGCCTGATTGGTGGATTGCTGCAGAGATGGTTTTCCTTCTGGAAGGTTCTCCTCTCTTCACAGAGGACCTCTGGAGCTCCGACAGAGTAACCATCGTGTTCTTGGTCACCTCCCTGACTAAGGCCCTTCTCCCCCGATTGCTCAGTTTAGATGGCCGGGCCAGCTCTAGGAAGAGTCCTGGTGGTTTCAAACTTCTTCCACTTATGGATGATGGAGGCCACTGCGCTCATTGGGACCTTCAAAGCAGCAGAAATTTTTCTGTAACCTTCCCCAGATTTGTGCCTCGAGACAATCCTGTCTCGGAGGTCTACAGACAATTCCTTTGACTTCATGCTTGGTTTGTGCTCTGACATGAACTGTCAACTGCGGGACCTTATATAGACAGGTGTGTGCCTTTCCAAATCATGTCCAGTCAACTGAATTTACCACAAGGTGGACTCCAATTAACCTGCAGAAATATCTCAAGGATGATCAGGGGAAACAGGATGCACCTGAGCTCAATTTTGAGCTTCATGCAAAGGCTGTGAATACTTATGTACATGTGCTTTCTCATTTTTTTATTTTTTAATAAATTTGCAAAAATCTCAAGTAAACGTTTTTCATGTTGTCATTATGGGGTGTTGTGTGTAGAATTCTGAGGGAAAAAAAAATGAATTTTAGTCATTTTGGAATAAGGCTGTAACATAACAAAATGTGGAAAAAGTGATGCGCTGTGAATACTTTCCGGATGCACTGTATGTGAGCTTGCAGAGACGCAGATTGCTACTTTCGCGCTCTTCATGCTTAAAACCTTCCGCAGAATTTCAGCGTACATACTGTAGTCTCATAAAACACCTTCCTGACTTCCTCTGTTAATGCAAATTTTTGACACACTGTGTAAATTAGATTTTAGTACCCAAGTGAACAAAATGCTTTTTTCTTGTTATATTGTTTATTGAATGAATACAATTACCCAAAACAAACCCGACAGTGTGGAATAGTAATTGCCCCCATAACATATAACAAATGGTTGCACCACCTTTAGCTGTGACGACTGCAGCCAAAGACTTCCTAATGTTCAGTGTTTCATTGGGATGCAAGTGTTGTATTTCATATAGAATGTGAGCTGCAAAGTAAGCAGGCATATCACAGAACACAAATGAAATGTGACCACAGAGCACCTGGTCACAAACCAAAACACCAGGCCCCTTGCTCACAAGTCTGTGAACAAAGTGTTTAGATGCATGTGAACCCTTTAAGATGGCGGCCACCAAAGGGACAAGCCTTGATCAGATCTGACAACATTTTTCACTTGTAGGGTGATCAACATTTCAGCAGCACAATGACATTTTATTTTTGGAAAAAATCCTATACTTTGAATTATACTTTTTTTTTTAGATTTATATTTTTATATTATACTATTTTATACTAAATTTAGTATTGTCAGAAGCACTTTGGTACATAGTTTTGTTTCTCAAACAAAGTAAACATATTAATAAAATTTATACTAATAAAACTAAATGTTCCCGAACACCTGGTGCTTGCATTTTTTCCAGACTGATAGAATATTGTGATTTACAATTGACAATCTAATACTTTGGACAACCGGAAATATTTAAATTCTAATGGATTCATGTAGCTAACTGTACTATAATATATCCAGATGGTTACCTTTATTTTCTTTACATGTTAACATTTTATAAAGCAGGAAGGAAACATTTCTCTCTTTGGCATGTTGGATAATTTGTTAGCAATTTGTAAATTCTTCTCAGTGACTACTTCTTAACTTTGTGTCCCCCACAGCTTAACACCACAACAAGGGCAGTTGCCATATGTATTAAAAGTTAATGTCATATTGCGCAGACCTACTTACAACTTCCTGCTCTGGGATCCTGTATACAGTATGTGGCTCTTCAAATTTCATGACAGGCTGATGAACTCCTTGTGACAAATTCTGCAGGATCTCAAATATCCAGTGCAAGGCTAGCAAAAATAAAACCTTGTTAACAGTTCAGACATCCATCCATTATCCAACCCGCTATATGGAGCCAAACCCAGCCAACACAGGGCGCCAGGCAGGAAACAAAGGGCGCGCGCGCGCACACACACGCGCACACACACCACAGTCCACACACACCAAGCACACACTAGGGACAATTTAGAATTGCCCAATGCACCCTAACCTGCATGTCCTTTGGACTGTGGGGGGAAACCGGTGCACCTGGAGGAAACCCACGCAGACACCGGGAGGAACATGCAAACTCCACGCAGGGAGGACCCGGTAAGTGAACCCGGGTCCTCCTAACTGCGAGGCAGCAGCGCTACCCAATGCACCCACCGTGCTGCCCACAGTTCAGACATTTAAGACAATTTTGTGACATTTACTGTCACATGTCCCTTCTCAATATTTAACATGTTGCAATGATAAGGGTATAGCAAACTTACCTGAAATTTATATTGAGGTTTGCTATCATGATGCCAATGATTGTAGCACTTTCAAAAGGATGCCAAAATATTTTCACTATCAGAGAAGACATGCTTAGCATTTTCTGTTGTTCAGATTCACACAAAAAAAAAAACAAACAAAAAAATGCAGGAATAAATTTTGTAACACTGTGTAGTCATCCTCCTTATAAGAAAACACTTTATTATCAACAATTATCATGTTAAAAAGATCAGAATAAAATATCATTTGGGCTCCTCATAACCATACAGACCAGTGTTGACATTTAAGATCGAAGGGGAGGATACTGAAGGTGAAATAGGACCAGAATAAAGCAGTAAGTGTTCAACAGATTAGTGGAATTTTGCCAGGCGAGATCCAAGGCCTCACTTTTTAAACATAAAATCAGCAGTTCAGCTGTTTTCTCAATGTGTTAATTATAGCAATATTATCTTGAAAAGGGGTAAATAGCAACCATTATGTTTTAAAATTAATATACACATCCACTACCCTCTCCAGGAACATCAAATAAACAGAGCATAGTGGGTGCACCTTAAATACTGGAGAAATACAGAAGTTAAATATCAAGTACTGTGAACAACAATGCAAAGTGAACAAATAGAACTGAGCAACAAACATAATGAAAAAATTGTGGTTTTTTGGTTTTTTTTTTTTTTGCTTCTTTTTGGTTTAAGATGAACATTTATTTGAAAAAGCCTCAACTGCCTACTTGCAGACAGCTGGAGCATCTCGACAAAAACTTGACAAAATTTTAAGAACATCAAGAAAGATGTGATCAAAACCTCCTGCGCTGTATAACATTGAAAAGCTGAAATACATTCTGGAAAATACAAACTAACAGAAATCACTTAGTCTTCAGCTCCATATAATAAATAACAGCCGGAATGTCTGATAAACAGGTGCAGGATGATTATAAGCAGCACTGTTAGCACACCCACACACACCCACACACTCTTACTTCTTCATTTCGCAGTAGAAAAGATTACAAATGAATACAATAAAGAAGTAATATACTGCCAGCTCAACTGTCTTTGGTTCATTACATTCTTTAAACTTCTTTAAACTTTAATATTCAATAGTATTCAAAATTCAGTGCACTTCTCAAAATAGTATTATAATGGATACATAGAAAAAAGTCTAAAAATTTACATTCACCAAGGAAGGTGGAGAGCAACAATTTAAAAAAAAAAAAAAATTCCAATAAATAACATAAAACAAAATACAAAATTCTTTGTTTCAAGGACTAGCAACATATTTTCAAAATGAAAGACAAGACTAATAACTGTCATTATTCATTTTGCAGTCATTCATTACTGTAAATATTAGGGAGCAAGTACACATAAAGAAATGAAAGCTGTGAATCACAAGAACAGAAAATGTAAATGGACGATGACACACATGGAAGAAAGAACTGTAAAGTTTCATCTGTACATGAGAAGAAAAAAAAAGGCACGTCAGCATAACGGAAGATGGTCTTAAGGACAGGAGCATTTTTCACAGGCACTTTCAGACTACTGTATATTCCAACTTTACACTTCAGTATGAAATAAAGGATATTTACTGAAGTACAGCTGACACACAGAACATTTCATTTGATTGTTGATTTGCAGTCAGTGCGTTTCTCTTTGGATTGTTGAGAGATATCTAGAGGAATACTGTTACGCTTCTATTACCATTCAGCTTACCTTCACTACCAGATCAGTGCAGCATCTAAAAAATGAGGCACTTAATACTGCAGAGTCAAAAACTGCAGAATGACAAAAGTTATAAACACAAAGAGCCTGACAGTAGCTCAAGCTGTCCATAAAAAGTGTTAACCCGAAGTCTATGCTGTACGATTAGAGACCATACATGCTTATTATTTATATTATATATACACCTCTTGCTGCAAAGCATACAGAAATTAAAACCCAATGCTAAATTTATTGCTAAATATCAAATCTTTGTAAGTGAAACGTTTCAGTCAGCAATACATCTTTGTCAGATTTATTTTTAATTTACAAAAGGACTGGAATTGGTGAATCTTCTACACTGCACTAAAAATCTAAGCAGAATTAAATAATATATTTTGCAAGGTGTTGGCTAATATGGAGGAGTGAAATACTGATGACTGATTGCATTATTGTTATATTTTTGCTGTGAAATGGGTACAGAAAGCTCAAATACTACACCCTCGCTAGTAAGATGCCTCCTCAGCTATGACTGAAAGAAATAGCAAGTTAATATATTTCTGAGGTTTTAATTAAAACATGTTAGCATGTTACTTACAAAAAATATTCTGAAATACAGAGAAAATAATTCAATCATATTTCACATTAAGGCTCAATGAACACTTATCTCCACCTTTTACCCCGATATAATTAACTTAAGACACACAGACACACACACACACCAAAATTTCAAAGGCAACTTATCAAGAAGAGTACATTTTGCCACCAACACTGAATCTGGCTACTGACGTGGCTCCAGGCCAAAGTGCAGAATACAGTTGTCATCCTTACATGGACTACAGGGTGACCATGCCTTGAGACCGATTAAAGAGGTTAATGCTTCAAGTTTGCACAGTCTCAAAGGTTTTGTCCTTACTGGCAATTTACTTCTGAATCTTTCAGCCATGACCAAATCTGAATCATCTCCTGAGGCGTTCGGCTATGCACAAGTATGAGGCTTCTGTAAGCACAAGGATTGCTTCTGTATTTCTCTTCAATGTCAAAGGTTCGGAATCCTTTGTGCTTTTCGGGAGTGAGGCCCAGCTTTTTCAGGCACATTCCTGTATAGACATCATCGATAGGAAAAAGTAATACTTGATGAGAAATATTGTAGAGTCGCAAAGCCAAGTCCTCCAGAATACAAAAACCCTCCACCACCTGCATAAGACGGGTAGGATCCCACAAACATGCTCTCAGGAATAAAATACTTCAGTTTTTTATTGCGGTGTGGCCCTGCATTTGTGATAACATCCCCGACAAACAGATCTTTGGCTTTTGGCTTCTGTAAAACCTTCAAGTACTCCACAATCCTGTGAGTGTTCACAAAAACATCATCATCACCTTTAAAGATGAACTGCGCATTGGACAGTACTGATAAAACCACTCCAGGAACAGCACCTCTTTAATTGTAAGATTGAAAAACGAATCTCTATAGTCCCAAAGCAAAATGTCATTGTACATTTTGCTCTCATGCTCCAGCATTTCACTGAGGTTTGGAAAGAAATCGACAGCTGTTGCATTCCCTAGCAAAAAGACAGTAACTACCCGTGTAGTTGCCTATTTTTTGAGTCTTCCCCCAAGACTCTCGTATTGCTTGTCTTCTGTCAAAGTGTGGAGAAAGGGATTTAATGGCCAGCAAAAGAAAGGGACTGTTTTTGCATTTTGTAGGCTGATTGACAACCAGGGAGTAAGTCCTACATTTCATGTAGAGGAGAAAGTCTTTGAATCGATTAGGCAGAAAGTTATAATCCTTCACTTGAGTTTTTCACATGAAGGTCAGGCTCACAAGAATTCAAACTCGAAAGGCTTATGTTAGCATTTTTAATTTCCTCCAAGATAGTGCTGTTCAGTGTGCCTAGGATGGGATTATATAAATAATCCATTATTTCTTGCTGTCTGTTCCAATAAGCTTCACTTGGAACCTGTTTCTTCCAAAATCGTTTTTCTGTCACGATCACTGTATTATGGGAATTTTTGCCATGGCCACCATTACTGCGGGAAACTTCCACCATGATGTAAATGAATAAATTCACCATCATCATGATTCCCACGATTTTCACTTTCCTCCTTGCCAGAACTCATTTCCTGCACCTGTCAACGAGAACAACAATTTGGGTTATTAAATGAACGCAAATACACGAGACTTAACCACAACTGCAGGTTTAGTTTCTAGAAAAGAAACCACAAATATTCATTCTGCTTTATCATACTTCATCTTGTGTTTTAGATAATGCAGTAACACAACAAATAAGACACTATGTACAGAAACATGAAAACAAGAATCACTTCAAATAAAGCACCTTAGTATTCTTTAATGATAAAGCATATTTTGTAATAGTCACGTGCACATTTTTTTATCTTTACAAAATCCTGCCTGTAATTAAATCAAGTATGGTCGTTGTCCAAAAAAATAATGCAAGTTTCTCAAGTTACCCATGTAAGCGAAGCCATTATTGGTTTTATTCATACACCTAGTCAAAAAAATAAGCATGAACAAACAAAAGTGCACGATTGACAGTCTGGATGGGTTTCAAAAAACAAACCAGCCATCCTCCTGAAAACTAACACATGCCCCCTTACTGTACTATCAAACTGACATTATCCTCATTCTCTATCTTCGATATATAAATACCACAAAAGTTGGCGAAGCCTGCTCACCTGACTGTACAAATATGTTGAGAGTAATGTTGAGAGAGAGAGAGAGAGAGATTAAAGGCACTATATGACAGATAGATAGTTAGAAAGAAAGGGAGGGACAGACTTAGAAATTAAAGCACCAGGAGTTTGACATTTAACAAATGAGTCATAATAATTCAAGTTTCAAATATTACTCTTTAGTAATATATTTTACCCAGCTAATGAGTCAAATATAAATCTTACAATAACAAATGTTAGAAACTTAACAGAATGTTTTGTGAACCAACCAGGCTCTAAAAACATACTGTTACAAAAACAGCTTTAAAGAGTTTTTATATTTCATATGATTTTTAAAGCAGTATTTTTCAGGTACTGGACAAAAAAAATGAATAAATTTAGAATGTGTGCATGTTAAGATACATTAGGCAGTTCAAGACAAAATCATTCTTTTAAACCCTATGCCTGAAAATCCCCCAAGATTATAAACCCCATTTATTGTTACACTGTGGGGATCTCTGCCACACATTAAAGGTTCACGGTCTGCATTGCATATTTTGATATTTATGAATTTATGAATACTTGATTAGGTGAGTGATAGTTGGGTAACTACTTGATGGATGCATAAGCATTTTAAAGCTGTTTATATTTTTATGCTATATTACAGAAAGGGCAGCATATTGTTCACTTCAATAATGGAGATACTTTAATAAAATGTCTTTAACTGGGATTTCTGTTTTGATTCTTCCTCTTGCATCTTGGATCTCTGGCATTTGCCCTCTTTGGCATTTTAATACAGATCTAAAAATGCTTCTGTTGTTTCACTTCGTATACTCCAACACTGTGAAAGCAAATGTCTTGTCCATGACTTGGTTTCTGTCTGTATTAAAGAATCCATAATTACCCAAAACTAACAGATACTTATGTGATACTGAAATCAGTTGAAAATGACACTTCACGGGCAGGAGACAATATTTCTTTGTATCAAATTTTGTCATACAAAATACTGACAGTACAAAATGTGGCATAGTATTGTATATTGCGTTACATTATCATATGACTGAAATGAACCACAAACACCTTTCATCGATAGCTGAGAATTTAAAAAATCTAATTGAACCATTAGTAGTAATTAACAAAAGAAGTACGCTCTTGCCAGTAGAATGATGTGAAGGTGTCAGCGCCCAATACAGACAATATGCCCCATCTGGACAAGAGAGACACTTACGCTAGAATGCTGTTTATATACTTTCAGTTCAGCATTCAACACCATCATCCTCAGAAGCTCATAGGGGAGTCTACTAGGCCACAATACTTCTCTATGCCAGCTGCATCCTGGACATCCTGACAGAAATGCCAGATGGATAGTTTCTGATGTGGACTCCAGCACCATCATGCTAAGCAATGGCACTGAATTCTGCAAACTTGATCTCTTAGGGGGAAAAAATGGCTTAATAAACTCAGAAGCACTGGATGCTAAATAATAGTAAAAATGCATGTGTTTTTGCAGCAATGACAAGGTCAGAGGGTCAGATCTGTTTTTATTTTACATATGTGATTTACTGTACATTTCCACTACTTTTTCCAGATGAATATGGGTAGAACAGCTAGTTTTATTAAAAAACAGAAAAACCTTAAAAACATAGTTATTACTTATGCATAAGTTGCACATTATAGTGTCTTATGTATGTATAATTAATAAGTAACGCTAAATACATCATACATTTCTTTGATGAAAATTTCAAATCATGGGAATATTGTATTGTGAAGTCTGAATTGCAGAATGTATTGTGGGGTTGGTATGGTCTCATGCCTAAATCTCCTATACATCCAGTCTGCCCACAAAAATCTCCCTCACCCCCTTTAGTTTGCCTATCATGCTAACAAACCAGTAAAATGTTGTACATGATACACATGGCCCTCTTCTAAATCCTGCAGAATCTGAAATCTCCAGTTGTTATCTGGGCCCCATGATTAGATTGTATGTTAGCATTTGTCAAAAGTTCAGTTTTTTTGAAGCATGGACTGTGTTAAGTATGTCTCTGGTTCTTGGACATTACGAAGAATAGATGCATCATTGTGTGTCTATGCAGTCAGTCATCAGGGTCCCTTATCCTGAGCATGGGGTTGCATTCTAATAGCACTCTTTTATACCTCATTTCTCTGACAACCTCTGCTCTAATGACTCCTTTCTAATGCTGCAAGTCTGTTGATGCCATGTAGCCGTTTCACTATCTGTTCAGTAAACTATATCCTTAACAATATGATGTCAAACACTATGAAAACAGAATTTAAAAAAAACTTCCCTTTTTCTAAAACCCTGGCCATAAATGGTGACACTGTTAGCGTGTGAGAATTATCTCCGTTCACTGCCAGCCACAATTACTCACAGTCTGCACTGCAATGAAAATGTTAATTCAGCTGCAAAGAAAGCTCAGCAGCAAATGTTTTTCCAATGTTGTCTTAAAATAGTTCAACTGTTGCCATTAATGAATGGTCCATTTTTACAAGGTATTCAGTGAAAGCAGATTTGATTTCCAACAAAACGGGTTGGCAGTTCATCTGCCCACTCAAGACAAACTGTAAAGTGTTGTTCAGAGAGTACAGAGTACTGAAAGTCTAAAGCTAAGGCCCCTTTTAATGTGTAATAAAGAGTGAACCAGGCTATGTAACCAAAGAGCACACTCACTGGGTAACTGTCCTATTAAATAACTCCCTTTAGGTATCCGTTATTGCCATTAAAAGCAAAATACAATGACTATGCTGAAAGTATCTTTCCTGTGGCTGTCACTGTGGACAATTAAAAATTCTGATACACTACTCCATTACTCCCAGGGTGCAACATCCCACTAAAACTGCCTCAAGTTTATTAAGACTGTAGGGCGCTAGCATTTGTTTTTTTTTTTACAAGATGTAATACAGTTTTATGAACTATGTGCCATGTGATGCATATAATGTGGTAATTATGTCAGATAATGCAGATTATTGCCATTTTTAGGATACATGTGGCTATAGATAGATAGATAGATAGATAGATAGATAGATAGATAGATAGATAGAGAGAGAGAGAGAGATAGTCTAAAAGAAAAATACCCAGCAAATATGGTGAATTGAGAGTTTTTTATTTCATGTTTAATTAATACTGAAGGGACAGTAGCATAAGTGTATGAGAGCATTCAAGTCAGACTGCATTACCATAAAGTAACTACAGATTTCAAATTGCACATGAAGGCTGATCATATTTGTTGTTGCCTTTAATGTTAACGTTGTCTTAATTATTTATTGCAACTTAATCCAGATTTTTTTTAACTCGTCTCTTAAAAAAATTTTAAAAAATAAAAAACAACAACAACATGCCCTCCCTAACAGCCCAAAATTAAAAAAGTTAAAAAAAAAAAAAAAGTGTATTCTCTTTTTGATTGCAAAACATTTATTAGTTATGATGCACTGAATAACAAGAACCCAGTAGTATAGTTAAGTAATAAAAATGAGCAACTATAAATGATGACATCTTTGCAGCAAAATATTAATATTAAATTGAAATGTGAAAAGGCCATTCAACCAAGCATGGTTTGTAAATCCCTATTTACACAACTTTCGCAAAATGTTATCCAGTTGTGACTATCTGGTAATTTGTCAGAGTGTTAAAAAAAACAAAAAGAACCCTGAAATGCCTTGCATTCATACACCCCATGTTCTACTCTAATAGTGTCTTATAAAGTTAGTATCTATCATGCTAAATTTTCTTTACAACTTTGAAGAGGTACATAATGTTACCACTTAATCTCCTCTTCTATAACAATGAAGTGGCCTAACTCCTTCAGGATTCCCTCATACCACACAGTCCTATAAATGAGCTTACTTGGATGTCTCCGGACTACTCTAACACTGTTACATCTTGTTTGTGATAGTGGCCAAAATATATGCGGTGTCTCAAATATCACAAATACAGCATAACCTCTTCTGTTGTGTAACTTAAGATAGCATACTGAAAACCAGCCATATTTTTGGCCCTATTAATCACTCCTGTACATTGTCTGAAAGTGAACAGTAATCAAGTCCATAAAACTCATTATCATAAAGTATACAGTAAAGTTTCAGACAACCTTCTATCATTATATATACTAGTATGTTTGCTTTCTATATAAAATTTTACATTTATTTACCATAAAAAGTATTAATTTCTGTCCAGGTCCATTTGTAATGAATTTGCCAACTATCCTTAAAATTCCACCTATTTTAAACATCTCCAAACACATTTTTATTTCTTTAATTTATATGGATTAAAATAAATGTGCAGCAGCTCTAGTGCTGATCATTGAGGGAAACCACTTGTAAAGACATCCAATAAGTCGGGGGGGGGGGGGGGGGGGCGGCTAAACCCTCACATCACCAATCCATTGCTTTTAGTATCTGACCCAGTTCTGCACACGCTTCCTTGAATTTCACCTCTTCTACTTTGATCAACAGCCCCTTATGATGCACCTTGTCAAAGCGCTTTAAAGAAAAAAAACCATTAGAACAAAAAGGATAAAAGTGACTTTGACTGTGGGCAAGATTGTTTGGTCTCGAATCGCACAAACTGCTACTTCTCCTCTCCCCTTCAAAACCTCAGACTCTACAGTTTACAGAAAATGGTGTACTACACAAAAACAATCTCCAGTGAGTGGCTGTTCTGTGGAGAATGACATCAGATGAATACTCAGACTCAATTTAAGCAAACTGGAAGACCCTGAATACGCAATTATTTGTGGCCATCCTCTTAGGCATAATGAGCTCAACTAATAGTTTTTTATAAGTTTGTGCACAATGGGACTGTCAGATTGAATAATATATATTCAAGTAGCAACTTTCAAAGACAAAAGCAGACATTTCGATGGTAAAAGAATGGTTTGTTTTACCCGGGCAAATTCTGGCACTGTACTTTGTAGAATCATTTTAGCACTTCACTCACACGATCAACCATTTCATAATTTTGAATGCCCAGCTTATCATTTTTATTAGTAAAACTTAAAGCAGTTTTTTTTGTTTCCCTGGATTCAGAAGTATACTTGGAGCAGTTTTTCTAAACACTTTTTCAGTGCCTTGAAAGTATCTTTTTTGCAACTGATTCTGTCATGTTTACACTTAAACCTAACCTGAGATTCCCAATGGCCGTTTAATGCTAAGACATTCTCAATAAAGCAAATGGAAAATAACTGACAATTCTGAATTTCCTTTTACTACAACGCTTTAAAATCCCCACTTTGAAGAGCCAACACGCTATGTACTACAGTTAGTCTCTCTCTTATGTGGTTGCCTGTTTGACACACAATACCTATAACGATGAGGTGTAATTAAAAATATTCAGGCCACCTGTTTTGAAATATTGCTGCATCTGTAAATAAGGAAAAAACAAATACACTGATTGTGTGTATCGTGTATTGTGTGATCCCGATTTGATACAGTGATGATCCCATGGACGAGTTGATAGGCTTTTTATCCTAAACACCATGATATTAGGTTGTATCCTGTTGCTACTGCACATTAGACATCTCCAAAATAAATCAAGTCTGCCTTTGACCTGTGTGCCTTTTGACTGCTCTTTCACTTCTCTCATTATTTTCACCCTGTCACAGTCTTACTAACTGACCTGTACTCCTCTTGATCCCTATCAGGGATCAGGGCTGTAAGCCATGAATGCAGACATAAAAGATCCTAAACCCTTACAGCCCATATGTGCTAGCACCGTGCTGTGGTAAATTGTTTCCACTTTTTTTCAATTGTGGTGCCCCTCTGCAAGTCACAAAGTGCATATAACAGTGTTATAGAGAGAGCGTAGGGAAGTGTTTTCTTTGCTCATACATTATTAGCCCTTATGATAACAACGGAGTGTCACTCGATTGAAACAGCAACAGAAGAATTGTTGCTGACTATGTGCAAATATTCATGGAAACAGCCAGCTCCTTCTGAAAGGATACTTGAAGGTGGACAATGTGCCATTTCACAAACCCTGTATCATACAGTTAACGTGACAGCAACTTCGATTTACTGCAATGGTCAGCACAGCACCACATCTGAAGTCTAGTATAGTCACCTGTTGAGAGGAAGTAAAATGTGAGGGTTGCAGTTATGAATGTGTGTCTGAAAATCTGCCGGAGTGCCTTCCATCTATATTGATGTCAGCAGAGTACATAACTTTCAGCAGTGTTCCCAGTGCCTTGCGTGAATTCATGCCTTAAATGATTCCGGCTGTTTTGTAGGACAAAGCAGTATTAAACACAAACCTAGATCAGCTAGACTTCACTCTGCTATTCTTACAGGGACTCTGGGGGGGGGGCCACTGTTCTTTGTCTTTAAACATGCTGTTTAAACAATACACTTAATATTAACCACATTCCCTGTTCAATTACAACTAAAAGCCCAAATGGCCCCATGCTGAAAGTGAAAGAGAGAAAATTACTTTCTACAGGAATTAAAGGATTAAAATTCTTTGCCCTCTTATGTGAAATATTTGAATATGCCATCAGTTTTAATACAAGCACCACTGCTCACAAACATCTTATTTTTTATAATAGTTTTATATATGATTAACATTTTAAGTCTGAATGTAATTAAAATTGTGAACAGCAACTCCCTAAGCATTATTAATAAATGGGGCTTTCCTTTTCCAGAAATGCCACCCACACTGACACCTGCGAATAAATAACTTAAAATGTGACCACTCACGTTTAGTGCAAACTACACTCTGAACCATTTATCATTACTCAGTTTTGAACAGCTAAATCCAACAGCCAAACCCCCTCCACACTCTCCATTATGGAAGCTACAGAAGAGCAAAATATGTTTGTGGTGTGCATAAGACAAGGTTCACCTATGGCTTCTTGAACTTGCAGCAGATTTAAAAATACCTGATAAGACATCATGTTAAGCATTTGTTTATCATTTTAAGCCAATTTCTAAAAAAATTTACAGGCCAATTGCTATCATGTGTACGAAAATCTAATTAACATGCAGGAAGTTGCTACTCCTCAGTGCCATGATCAGCAAGTACAACTACCTTACCTTGAAACTTCTGTCTTAAACAATTTTCTTAAACAACTATTGGAATTAGATTGTTTATAAGCAACACTAAATCCTTTGCCCTGCTTTGTTTAAAGTAGAATTCAAGTCTAGGACCCCAAGGAATATTCCACTAAAAAACTCTTTTTTTTTTTTTTTTTTTTAAAAAAGGCACTGTCCACTACCAGGTATTTAAAATCTATCGTCAAAATGCTAAACAAGTTTAAAGCAAACAGTTTACCTCCTATTAAAATAGCTACAGTTCACCCTAAGAGCAACACAGGGGGCCAATTCTGAGCTTTATGTTAGGATAATATTTTAGTTTAAAAATGTTGGTTCTTAACCCAAGGGGTGCAGAAAAGCATTAAAAAATGCACTGAGTTATGGCTGCACAATTTACCGTATATTAATCGTGATTACAAGTATGAATGTCACAATTACACTAATTACAAAAAATGTTAATTACTGAATTCCGTGTTGTACTCCAGCTGTGCAAGGAGACTACACTTTCTCAGTTACAAGATGATCTGAACAACAACAGATATACTTCTAGAGTGCACTGGATAATCACAGGCACTCACGTCATATGACTAACTACAGGAAACTGGGTTGAATGCATTTTTAGGAGTTTGATCCTTAAAATATTTTCCCCAAGAAAGTTTTTTTTAATTTTTTTTTCTCTTGAGCTGGCAGGAGCCTCCAGAAAAATGTATAAGTATAGGTAATGCCAAACCTAAATCACTTGACACTTTTTTAGTGCCAAAATGAAGAGAACCATCTGCAATTTGGATTTTTTCCCCCCCAATAGTGATGACATTCATTAAAGAAAGCACTGACTTTAAACAATGCCTATTTTGTCTGCTGTTCTCATCCTTCAGGTGTTCACTGTGACAGAAATCAACTTGTACCTCCAAGCTTCACCTCCCTACCTCCTTTAGCACACAAAACTAGACAAGAATTTCCTTAGAATCATTAAGTACTGTGGTGGTGGTGGTGGTGGTGGTGGTGGTGGTGGGGGGGGGGGGGGGGGGGGGGGGGAGCAGCAGTGACAGTCATATATGCTGTGACAGTTACCTCTTCTCCCAAAAAGAAATTTCTTGGCACAGTTATGAAAAGAACTGACATTAAGAACATGAAGGGGCACTGTACAATGGCTGGCCCTGCACTCTGACATCCAAAGGTATTTAGAGCTATCTGAACATGAATTTCAGATTTGCTAATTTGGCTTGCCATATGATTGTCTTCCAGTCATGGAACCACAATTATGTGCCTTTCGTTTTCAAAATGTCTGATAACACTTTTATTATTACCGTATATACTCGTGGATAAGTTCTCCAGCGGATCAGGGCTTGATTTTACCGTATAATTTCTTGTATTTTATAATGTCGGTCGTACAAGTCGAATGCGAAAAACTCTATGCGGAAAGCTATTGGTCCTAGAGATTATGATATGCTAACGCCCACCTGAGAGGGTAACCACGGAGCACACTGCTTTTTTTCCCCTATGTATTTATGCCTCGTCACCACACTGTAATACCCAAAATATTCCGAAGTGACGTTTGCACAGTTTTGTGTTTTTGGTATCTCACACCCTCATACACCTTTATCGTAAGAGTGTCCCTCATCTATGATGGAGCGTTCGATCAGAAGAAAATATGAAGATGGTTTTAATTTAAAAGAGGTGAAAAAAAATTGGTAACTGCGCTGCTGCAACAAAATTCGATGTGTCTGAGAAACTGATGCAAGATTGGAGGAGGCAAGAAGATAAATAAATAAATTTAAGTATCGCATTTTTGAACAGGTGTATAAGTCGGGTCTGTTTTTTATGATAAATTTTTCGGGTTTCAAGACCCAACTTATACGAGAGTAAATACAGTATTCATTTCTATAAGCATCTGCAATTTGTAGCCTCCATTTTTATTTGTTATTAATAGGATACTGTTTGCAGTGAAATGTTTAGTATACATTAGCACAGTTTAAATAAAAAATGTGCACCATTTGTTTAAATGGAAAAAAATACACCCTGTAAGTTTAAAATTAAAAGATGCATTTAAAATGTTTCCTTAAATTAAAACATTGACCCTTTGTTTTATTTTTGTGCTGCTGCATGCATCAACATTTCTCCTTGAAATGATTACAAGCCCCAGAAGGACACCTGTCCAACTGTTAGTTATCTGAATTGAATAAAAATGGCCTACCAGCAGACCCCTAAGCGATATGCTTCACTCCCATTCTAAAGCCACCAATAAAGACAGTTGATTCATTGATGTTTACTGTGCAAGAGCAGTGAGAAAGACAATGTGAAGTTCTGTGCAGCAGAGTTAAAATAAGTTTACAAAAATTATATAATTTTCAATATAATATTTCTTCATGTGTTTCTTTATATTTCCAATGTAATAATAGTTCCTTCCTGTTTACCTTCTACACAACAAAATAAACAGTACATTCCATCTACAGAAACTTTCAGATGATTTCTGCATCATAGGCTACTTTGATAATCGGATGAGTCACAGCACAGGAGGCTTGTTAAAAGACTTCATCTTGTGGTGCATCTCTCAGTTCCACCCTCAGCAACTACATATTTTGTCTCTCTATTATATAAAAAAATCCTGCGACGACATGAGACTTTTTGGAAGATTTTTTCAAGTCCTGCAAGTGAGACCTTGGCCATGAGATTTGTTCTAGTTACACCTTCCTCTCAACCATATTCACTTTGGCCAGGAGATTTTTTAAGTTACGCCCTCCTCGCGACCATTTTCAACCACACACATGGTAATCTCACCTCTCAATCGTGTGAATGCTTTTGACAGACACAGTTTATGCTCTCTCAGCTCTTATAAATTTGAATGTTTTCCTCACTTCAAGTTCCCAATTAAAGAAGATGTATTATGTCCAAATCTTATTTTTTCTGCTGATAACTCTTTGTAATGAAATTCTTCAATGAGTACACAGGCAATCCTAGCACCGAGAAACAATGAAGTCAAATGAATTAATGCCAAAAATAACGATCAGTTACACGGCAAATTGCTTAAATGCATATCAATAGACTATGCTGAAATAGTTGGTGGTGATTGTTCAGAAGATTAAAACATCAACTTACAATATCCTGAAGAATATCTACAACCATTAACACCGTCCGGTCTTCCACCGCACGAATTACTGTAGAAAGAAGGATGTATCCAAGAAAGGTAATGTAGTGCATCTTCCGCGGATAACATTACACAACAAAGGAGATCTTGATATGCCATTCATATTAAAACATTTATAGTTTCTCGTTAGAATAGCTTTCGCAAAGCTAATTAACAAATCTCAGAGCCAAACATTTGAAAAAGTTGTTTTATTTAATAGAGAGAAGCGAAACTCGATCACGGGCAAAATCCAAACACAGAATCAAAATTCAATGCAACATTGACGCAAATTTAATTCAAAAAAATTGTTTTTACTTAAGTTTTACAGTAAAAGTGTAATGTTAAAAAGTATTATTTGCATGTTAATTTCAAAACCAAACAGAACAAAATCGTATTATGCAACGAATAACTAACGCAACATGAACAATTTACTTTCAAATTATTACATTTTACTCTTTTTTTTAATATGGTTAATTACTCTCTGAAATGTAAAATAGTTATATTATGCATATGTAACTATTCCCATGAAAATAAATATGTTTAAATTGTACAACCGCATCCCAATATGCGAGCGACAGAAATGCAAAGAGGCTAGCGCATAGTGCAGGCATGGGGGTTAGCGAGCAGGGGGCAAAGCCCCTAGTTTTTTTTATATGGAAACGATCTTCATCCACACTGGAGTTTTTGCATCACTTACAAAAATATCCCTCAAAAGAAAAAATGAGTAAGTGTATCTGCAGCATGTATAGCTTCACTTTACTGTGCTGTACTTGCACATCCCTGTTTCTCGTGTCATATTGTGAGATGGGCTGCATTCTACATCCACTCACTTTGTTAAGCATCTTGTTGTTAAGTTTGTTGCAGACAGCGCTTCTACTTACTGAAAAGACTGTAGTGAAGAGTGATAAGAGGCTGTCAACTGTGTTATTTACAATCTGATTTTTACAGGGCTCTGATTTTTTTTTCACTGTAACAGACTTCTTTTCACAGGTTGAAAATGCTGGAGTAGTGTGTACGAAAGGCAAAATTTGAGACAAATCCCTTCCATTTTTAAAACAAAAACATTGAAGTGTGGACAGAGCCTACATCTTAAAAATTCATAATCAAGTTTATCATAACCCTATCCTATGCAAATCTTTACATTACAGATTCTGATGAAGTACTTAGACAAAGACTTTAAAGCCTGAAAATACAGACATTATCTCCTCATTTGCTTTGAAAACTACAGGGTTTCATTGACTCTGATAATCATTGTGATTAAAAATACGAGACAAGTTGAAGAAGAAAAACAAAAAGCAAAGGACCAGCGGGGTGAAAAGCCCACAAAATTAAAATGTACTTTCTAACCGATTTTACACAAGACTAGCAATGTTACAATGTTTCATGTCATCCACTAGGGCTGGGTATCAGCACTGAGGTCCGATTCGATTAAATTTCGAAATCACTTTGAATGAATTAGAATGAATTTCCCCCTTGATATATTTAAAGTGCCTTTTTTTTTTTTTTTTTATTAAAGAGATTACTTAGCCATGCACGGAGAACATTAATATAATATGACAAATTTCAGTAACACTATTTGAAGGATGTCTACATAGTGACTTCATAAAATATACATAAGCAGGGATGAATTTAAGAAACACTTGATTACTAATCTATATTACTAAATGACAGTTGTATATATGCACGGACGCAGGACGACGGATGCATCAAAGCGCACGCGCACTGCGACTCAGCGCCCCAGAGTCAAACCCAGCGGCTTCCCAGACTCAGTAGGTAGCGCCAAACAACACAACACAACCTGTAAACTAAACTTCAGGTCACAATACAACCGCCGCCCGAAGGCGCACACCACCGCATATAAAACCTTCGTTTAGTAATGTTTACGAACGTTGCATATATACATATACATATAAAGCACACGCGCACTCGCACAGCGCCCAACAGTCAAACCCAGCGGCTTCCCAAAGTCAGTAAGTGGCGCCCAAACAACACAACACAACCTGTAAACTAAACTTGACGTAAAGCGTGTACACCAAGAAGTTGCCATGGTGACATATTTAAACATTGACATAGAATAACTAGACGCCTCATCACTAGCAGAATCGTACGTCAAAGTCGCCGCCATATTGTGAGTGGCACTGCTGTGGAGTGAAGTAATGAATAATGTGCTGCTTGGGATTGTACAAACCGCTGTACGCTCCAAACCAGATCCCGGGGGATTACATTTCATAGGTAAGGCTGAACAATTGTTTCGGTTATATTTGGCCGTTAGAAAATCCCGTTTTATAATCTTTACTTTAGCTAAGCCAGGCTAAGCTAGCAAAGCTATGCATTTATGTGCTCAAGTGAGCCTCCAAACAATGTTTTGGCTAAACGTATTTAGTCACTATGTAGATTGTTGTTAGCTGTTAACATGTCTCAAACTGATGATGTTTTTTCTCAAGGAGCACGTTGAGGAAACACAGTTTGAAATTGACAACCATCATTTTATGTTCATGTCTTCAGTTGTGTCTGTCTTCCACAAACTAAGGCTGCACCATATTGCCAGACTGAATACTCTCAAATTACAAGATCTGAGTGAGCGAGAGGAGTGTGAAGGCAATCCCCGAAATGTTACTTATATGGGAGGAATGGTTAATAATAATTATAATTATTATTATTTAATAATTGCCATTATTAGTGTATAAATGGATATTAATAATTGCATTTAAACGATTCGCCAAAATCTGTTGTATGTAAACGATACTGTTTTAAACGTTACTGTTTTTTCATCAGAAAACCTGGTTTCCACATCTAACTGTATTAGTTTAAATGGCACTTTTGCCACTCTTAATAAGGCTCAAGTATCGTGTCTACTGGGAAACACAGTGAATGCGGCGTCTATCTATATATGTGTATGTATTTAAACTTGAGGTAGTGGTGACTACTGACAGTACCAGCAGTCAGCTAAACCACAGTGCCTGCGGTCGGGGGTTCAATTATGATTCCTAACAGCAAACGATGTCTAGCTAACAACACACACCCATAGAAAAACAAAAACTAGGACTGCATAGATAAAAACAATGAACGAAGGCGCCTACAACGCGCTTCTGAAACACCAGAACCAAACGAGTCATGGCTCCAAAAAGAAACAGCTTTACTACAAATATATTTCTTTTATTAAATAAAAACTTTCCCAGGACGCTCCCACCCCTCCATGATCTTACATCCCTACAAAGATTGGAGGGAACAGAAAGTAATTGCCATTCTTGGATTTGCGATTCTTTAGAGAATCGGGGGTTTACTGGTGAAATAGATATCAGTGTTTGGAAGATGTGCAACAAAAAAAAAATCATTGTTCTTAAAAACACTTTTTTGCAGCACTGCACTCATTCAAAATTCTCCATAATTTAAGTAACATATGTATCTCCACATCAGAGTCAACACATATTATGGGGGTGGGGATTTTTTAATACAATGCATCTACTTCATAAAACAACTACACTGTCTTACGAATCTCTCTATTATAAAAACAAAAATCTTGGAAGGAGACGAGACGTGATTTTCTTGGAAAGAAACTTATACGTCCCGCGAGAAAGAGATTTAACCACGCCCGGGGCCGGAAATAAAGGACAAAGAGTAGATGACAAAGTAGAACGTTGTAAAGAATTAAAAAATATTGGCGTGGTACACATGCAGAGCATGTTTGAGATAATGGAAGTACAAACATTCAAAAAAAAAAAAAGATAGTAAAGATCGCATTACCACAAACAAATGGAAATTATTACTCGGTGAAATAACAGAACAGCGAAAAGAGATCGAATACATAGTTTGGATTTAAACTTTAAGTCAGAGACTTGAAGGACCGTCTAATTCGTGTTGCCAGCGAGAATTAAAAGATTCCAAAAACGTTGGCATGGTATTTAGTCCCGTGAGGACAGAGACTTTTAACATGAGATTCTTTCAAGTCACGCCCTACTTACAACTATTTCAAACAAGACCATGGTCATCTAACCTCAGTCATGTGAATGCTTTTGGCAGACACACTTCCTGCGCTCTCAGCTCTTACAAATTTATCAGGACAATAATTTTATATGTTCTAGATGATACATCAACGACAAAGTGAAGAAGAAAGAGCATGGACAAACATTTGAGAAAGTCATTTTATTTATTAGAGAGAAAGAAACGATATTCACTCACGTTCACAATACGTTGCGTTGTCATGATATAAGTCCAAACATGGAATCAAAATTCAATGTGATCTTGAAGAAAAGTTAATTCAAAATATTGTTTTTACTAAAGTTTTAAAGTATAAGTGAAAATAATTCATATGTAACAATTCCCAAGAAAATAACAATCTATTTAAATTGTATATCCGGTAAACCAAACCTGGGGGTGGGCGAGCGAAGCGCCCTAGTATTATTATAAAATAATCAAATATTGTTTCTTAAATAATGTTTTTCAATAACCTATTTGTGTGTTATGAATCTCCACGTAGACACCCTTCAGCTAAACTGTTGGCTAAATGTATTCCCCTATTGGACATTTTAAACAATCTTGAATTAGTCAAAACTTAAGATACAGCAGGAGGGCTGGTGTCTTTCTATAATTGCACAAGTCCGATACATCTTCAGTTGCTCACTTGTAGTAGTCATATTAACAAGTCATGAAATGTGTCCTCACTGTCCCTACTCAGGACAAAAAGGAAGCATTTTAAAACAAGGATCTAGAGTGATGGTTGTTGAGCAGTGGTGTTGGATGAATGGAACATAAAAGAAAAAGAACCGGCCATCATGACCGACAACTCCACTGATATGACATGTATGGTGCATGGAGATACTTCCACATCGGCTGCTCTTGCACACACTCAGTTTGGCGGCTATGAAAATTCCAACAATTGCCCATTTGCTTTGCCAGGTGAGGTGCATTACAAACTTTTTTTCCAACACAGTAGTTCAGCTAGCCACATGCTTAAAGAGGAGAAACGTTTATTGGGCTTGCCAAAAAGCATGACTGATGCAGTCACGTGATGGAATAGCACACTGGAAAAGTAAGAAAGATTTTTGGAATAACAGCCAGTCAACTCAGAAGTTCTGCATATACGCAGTGAGGTTGCTGCTGGTGTGACTGGCATGCATTGCACTTGTCTGTAACACATCCACCACAGGTGCTCACTCATTTTAATACAGCGACATGATTTTCACATAGAAATCTGCTGCCTTGCATGTTCAGCTGTTGCAAGTTACGGCTACTCTTATGTCGTACTCTAATGTAAATGTTGTACGTTGTACTGGATAAAGGCGTCGGCCAAATAAATAAATGTAAATGATTCTTTGCTTAATATCTTCATAAAGCCTAGGTACAATAACTTCACTCATTTGCTTTCTGTTTGGTATAGCGTACAGCAGTTCAAAAACCTCTTATCATTTGTTGAAAGCTCTTGTTTTCAAAGGGTTAGGGTCACATATCTTTACAGATGAAAACTGCTATAGATTGCAGTGTTAATTTTGACAATAGATTTTGATTTAGTTTTAGTCTTTTGACTAAATTGCATTTTAGTTTTAGTCATACTTCAGGCATTTAATTATTGTTAGTTTTACTCGACAAAAAAAGTTTATTTTAGTCGAGAAAAAATAAATTGGTTTTAGTCGACTAAAAGTAAACTGGTCTAACAGTCAAAATCAAGTGGATATTTGTTTAAAATATGAATATGCACAAAATAAACTGTACCTCTAAACTATTACATTAACATGTACACAAATGAGCCAAACCACAAGTAGTGATTACTGAACATAAAATGAAGAGTAGCTGTAGAAAGGATTTATTCTAAAAGATCTTGGTGAGATAATGGCAGTTCTGGTTTGTCATCACAGTTTTCTGGCCTTCAATATGCCTTAGTTATGCTGCTATAAGATTTTACCAAAAAAGGCAGGAGAAAGCAGCACAAATTTAATTTCATCAAAGGTTATAATGACTTAGAACATCATGGACTGATTTATAGGACCATGTGCACATTTTAAATTTATTCTGATATTTTTTTCTCTAGCAACTGAAAAATACTGCTTAAAATAATACTAAAAATAAAAATTCAAACATTATTATTATATCTAAACTGTTGAATTCCTAAATAATTTAGGATACTTGCATTTAAACAAACCTTTAAAAGCTGTTTTGTAACGAAAAAAATTTAAGTCATGTGTCAGAGAATAATGGTTTGCAACATTTGCTATTGTAAGATTTATATTTACATTGTTAGCTTGTTAAACTCACTAAAAGAGTAACATTTAAAGGATAAGTCAAATATTTCACATTAATCCAATATTTCAGAACTCTTGTAAATGACCCTTTGCTGTGCTCTTTCCAAAGTGTTATTGCTTAGCCTGTGTACAAATCCAGAATTACAAAACTTACCTGTAGTCATCTAATTGTAACTGAGAGATTGCACTTTCATTCACTAACATACCATTCTAATATGCGACATTAGTATTAACAAATAGAGCAGCTCTTTTCATCGATGATGTAGACAAGTCAAATAGCCACTTTGCTTGAAACTCGCCTCTAGTTGTAACTGTCGTCGTCACTGCCACTGTGCCTGTATGTGTAAGTGGATGCGTGCAACCCTGAACTGTATCCACCAGATACAAAATAGTTGGATGCACAGATGAATATGTGTAGATGTGCTTATTACAATCAAGAAACGATTGTGAAGCTTAAGTCCTTTTATCGGGTCTGTGTAGGACACTGTATTAAAAGTGATTAAACCCACTCTCGTCATTTCATCTACTGTAATAAATGCATGATGCTACAAGCTAAACAGTTAAAGCTCACATCTGAGGTTGAGTGCATCTGGTTGCTCGGTCAAAGCTGCACAAATCTATTTAAGTAACTCATTAAGGGATAAAAATGGCAATAACAAAACCCTGTGTGTGTCTGTATGTGTGTCTATTGGCTCTTTTTAGTGGAGTGGAGTGGAGCAGGATTCTGACTGACGTGATGATTTCCTGATGGCACCCAAACTAGTGTTATCCAAGTGTGTTTTTAAAATTGCACCACTGCATTCATGCTGTGTTTGTAGGAGGCCCATGTTATGTGTAATTGAGATTGCTCCCAGTTGTCTGTTTGTAACATTTTAATTTTGTTTATTTTTTGTCAACAATGATTTTAAAAGCTTCCTTTTCATCATTAAATGCACATTTTTTTAGTTTTTGTTACATTTTTGTCACAGAAAAAAATGACATTGACAAGCATTTTTCATCTTAGATTTTATCAAAATCAACACTGATAGATTTATTGTTTGAGCACAAGGCAAACTGATTGGAAGTTTGGAGCTATCCGTTTGATTTCTCAGAGTTGCTGTGTTACAACAGTACTTAACTTCTGAGTTGCACAGCTCACATATGGATTTGCTTTTATCTGGATGTTCTTTACTGATGCACTGTTTGAATCTGTACTAAGTCCACACATCTGATTTAAGTGTTAAAGGCACTGATGATAAAGTAAAGAGCTTTTTCCATAGAAAACCTTAACAGGTGCATTAGCAACATCTACTGGATCGAACATCAAAAACAAAGATAAACAAAAATCTACATATATTAATTGAGCAGGATAGAGATTCATGAAACTGATCTTCAGACTTTAAAAATCAATATCGAAAAAATTTAAACCAAAAATATCAATTAATCAGAAAACCAATATTTTTATCCAGGCCTATCATCTAATGTATTTCTTTTCAGCCTTTTGATTTAATGTTTCACCACATGTTGGCATTAGTTCATGTTTGTATGTTTTCCAGGCATTTTTTTTTTTTCTTTCCCCCAATAAAATATTTGTTTCATTTTGGACTTTCACACTACACCACCACAATTTCTATCATCTTTCATTTAAGGATTATATTATTTACATATCTTTTATGTTGTTAGAATGAAAATCTATGCACCAGTAAAATGCTAAATAAAAGCATGTATTGCACATTATGGAACACAATAAGGTAAATCTATGCATTTTGTAAAGGATCTCAGAGTCACATATTGGTTAATTGGCACTACAATTTTATTCTGTTATATTAGAACTTACTTAGTCTATATCAAAGGAATATTCAGTAATGTCAGAAGAATTTAGAGCACTTAAGTGTAGGTAGGTTTATCGAAAAACAAACTGATCAGTTTAATACACTTGATGGTGGTGCTTTAATCACATTGGAAATGGTACAAAAACATACATTAGAAAATGTGTTTTAAAGCAGCTAAAGAACACTTTTTACACAAGCACTGCAATCAAGACTGATTTTTCTGTTGTTACTTCGGTGAGGTGTATCATGTTTTGTTCTGTACACTTCCAAAGGGTACTGGCCTCCTGTCACTTACTATACAAGGTAATTATAAATTAAATTTAATACTAGTTAGGTAATAGGCAGGACAGGTTCTTGAACACATTTAATTTTGATTGTACATGCTATCCTATTGAAAGAAATTACATGATCTTAGCAAATGACAACATGTAAACAGTTATTACATTATCAAGGCTGATCAATTTGTGATTGGAGTTTTAAAAACCAAAACAATACTATAGTGTTTCTGAATAGAAATTCAATTGAATAGCACTGTTTCCAAGTAAACACATACACAATAAGGTTCAAATAACAAAAGTCCTCGTGAGATAAATGGTATGCTTCTAAGACAAGACGTTTTGCTGCCTCTGCCAAATCTCTTAAATTCACAAGTGACTCAACCCGATTATTATCTGTAGTTGTGGAAAATAAAAGCAACATAAAAAGTGACACTTGGTTAACACCTTATGTTCCAGTGGCAAAGAGCAAAAGAACTATAATAAGCAACTCAGGTTCACCTCTAAAGTTCATGCTACTTAGGTTTCTAATTTAAGGGAAAAAAGAAAAAAAAAGAAAAAAAACACACTACATTGAGATTCTTTATTCATTGACATAATACTAAAAACAGTTGTGGAAACTCAGATTTACCACAATCATCAACTACTACAATCAATGGCACACTAGAAAGTTGATTTTATTTGTTATAAAATTGCTCATTATAACAAATAACTAAGAAAATGTCTTCTACTCAGTATTGTAAACTTTGTATACATACTTCTGTAGACACACACTTTTTTAAAATTAAATTTTAATACGTCTAAAATTTATTGAGGCAGTTGCCCAGAAAAACAAAATGATAGTCAGTGGATGAAGTGTTAAAAATGAAGATGAGGTGGTACTCCTAGTGCTGGTAGTTTTGGGGTTTACCCCATTGGAGAAACACACACATAAGAAAATGAGTCATGTATCTTAAAATAGTTTTTTATTCCTAAGCTTTTGACAACCTACCAGACTTCATCGTCAGAGGAAAATGATCAGACATACAACAATCACATGCAATATAGAGATAGTGAAGGGTGGGGGTGGATTAATAAGTTGGGGTTTGGAAGATGGTGGTCATAAAGTCTTTTTTTTTATTATTTGGATGTTGGACTTGAAACTGGCATATGCAGGCTTAAAAAGAACAAGTGCCTGTTAATGGTGTTTTCTTAAGAGAGCCCAAGATTCAGCCAGAATTTTACTTTCACAATGTCCCAGTTAAACGTCTGTCTGGTGGAACATATATGTGTGTAAATCGGAGACCGTGGGTCTTTCCTTCTGATGGCATTGCAATGTTCCTGTATACATGTTGCAAGTCTTTTAGATGTCCGTCCTGTGTGGAATGCTGTAAACTGCATTTCTTGCCTCTGTGGTCGATTTTTTGCTTTTGGCATTGAAAAGGACAGCCTATAAAGTGTTTGCTGGTTTGTGCACTATCTTGATCCCAGATCTGGGGCCTCATGTATAAACATTCGTAGGCAACATTTTTGTGCATACACACTGTTTCCACGTTCAAATCGCGATGTATAAAACCTAAACTTGGCGTAAAGCCACGCACATTCCCACAGTAGCTCATATCCTGGCGTATGCAAGTTGTATGCTCAGTTTTGCAGACTGGCAGCACCCAGCGTCAAAGCAGTGCTACTGTTCCTGTGTGGTTACCCTTTGTTTTTTAGATCCACATTCCTGACATGGCTTTATAAATACACTGCAATTAACCGCATATTGTTTATTAGTTTAATGCATCTGATTGTAATTAACCTGTAACCAAACTATTCTAAATACCATAGCTGCTTTAGCGCTGTTACTCTCACTGCACCTTCTTCTTCTTTCAGCTGCTCCCGTTAGGGGTTGCCACAGCGGATCATCTTTTTCCATATTACTCACGCTGCACCACCTGGAGTATTTATATCACTGTATCTGAGTGGGGAATCACAGCTGTACATCAGCTGATCAGAAAGAGAATTATCGGTATACAGCATCTAGTACACGCTGCCTCAGCCATGCTGTCTATGGAACTGCTCTCATACTGCAAACGCTTCAGAGCCTTTCCTGTACTGACCTCGTGGTTCAGAAACAGTTTCATCCCAAGAACTATAAACGCACTCAATCAGTCCATCAAGTGCTCCTTGTAGAACTGTTTATACCTATGAGTACAATTACCTTACTGTAAACTTGCGATAGTTATAATATTGCACAACCTGAGCCACTTTATAAAGCGCATATTTACATACGATGACGATATCATTTTTAAGATGAAATGCAGCAAAATATTTTTATTATACAGATAAATCTTTAACTTCATTTAAATTTAAATAAGCTATATTGTTAATAATTAAACATGTCGGGACACAGTGCCACAGCACTAGCGAGGTGCTGGCGCTCCATTCATGGATTGTTCCTGCCTCGCACTGTATTCTTGCTGGTGCTGGAAGGATAGATGGATAGAATAATCAAACATGTACTACGGAGATATTTCAATGTTCCTTAAAAGTTTTGAAGAATTGGCATTCTAAGCTTACAGATGGCTTAACGTCTATTACAGAGCTGATTGTGTGGCGATTGGGTATTTGGAGAAAGAAAAGTAAGGACAGGAATTGGAGGTTAGTACGTTTGAAAGAGACAGTACTGCCAAAATAAAGTATTTCATCGAATGTCACGCACAGCACAGCAAGCATCTTGCGTGAGACATGAACAATCACTGCGTCGCCGTGTTCCCATGTTTAATAACATGCTTTAATTCCTATCATCATGAAAATGATATCATGTATACATCTCAGTATTTTAATTATTCAGAGAGCTGTAATATCACGAATGTAATGGATTCTGTGTCCTGTCAGTGGAAGAGAAAGCCCGGAAGCACGTAGTGATTCACACAGAGAGCACATAGAAGATCAAATACTAAACAAAGCATTTAACATGCTACTTTAGTTACGATGGGATTTGAGAAACTAAACATTAAACGATTTTAAGAATTTATGACATTCTACTTTAATGACAAAATAAACTACGTGATTAAAGTGGAAATTTAAAGATTAAAAGTTGACATTTTGTGCTTTTTTCCCCACTGTGTGCCTATTTTTTTTTCTGTACCCTAATAAGCTTTCATATGACACTGAGATGGTTGGCTACGGACTTGTCTTTTAACGGCGACTTTGATATGTGACTTCTTTTTTTTTTTTTTTTTTTTTTTTTTTTTTTACTTCGGGCACTTTGCGACTTTGTGAACTTGAGCTTTCGAGTTTCTCTGACACGCTATATCACTCGATCAACTTCCTTTTGTTGTTTATACCACTGTTTAAACCAACAAATAGTGTGTTTTTCCTTGCCTCCACTTGGTATGTGAATTTCCCATTGGGATTAATAAAGTATCTATCTATCTATATATCTATTTGCTGAAACCCTTCTATTTTCCCTCGTGCTTTTGCCATTGTCTTTTCACAGAAGGCTAATTTTAAGGGCTATTAATATTGATTTGCATATTCAAAGAGGCATAATTCTGGGAGGAGTTGGGGCGGGACAGCAGGCGCGTGCACGTGTGTTACTTTTCACGCTGACCGGGATGTATGGAGCAGAAGAACGTGGAAGTTGGCATTCGCACAGATTTATGCATCTGGATTTTTTTGTGCGTAAGCACATTTCCGCTTTTGTGCTTACGTCATGTTATAGTGCGAATTCCATGCACGGCATTATGCATGAGGCCCCTGGACAGGACATGTGCTGCACTTTCTAACATGCCACAATGATAAGGGAGGATGTGGTAAGTAACCAAGTTAGAGTCAACTGTTTGTGGAGGTCTGGGGCATCTCCTATATAGGCATTGTTTAACAAATGTCTTGGGATAGTTGTTTGACGTGAACAGACGAAAAAGGTAATGTCTTTCATTCTTTTTTGTGTCCATTGTGTTACAATGGGTGTTAATCCTTTTGGTCAAAGTCTTAACACAACTCTGATTATGTGATGAAGGGTGGTTGTTAGAAAAGTGTAGTATTTTGCCTGCATAACATTCCTTGTGATAAACACTCATAATTAAACTGGTTACCTATGTTAATGGAAATGTCAAGGAAACAGATGTGTCGGTTCATTTCTTTTTCCATCGTGAACTGGATTGTGGGGAATGGTGAGTTGATTTGGCTGTAGAACTAATTCAGCTGGTTACTTTTTAATATGACGAATGTGTCATCAGTGTAGCATATCTAGAGTTTAGGTCTGAACTGGGTTAGAGTCACACTTTCAAAATCACTGCATAACCAGTTCAGTTAAAAGTCCTGATAATGGAGATCCATTATATAGTACATGCCAAATAATACAAAGATTACACAACGTGTGTTTTGCCCTAATTGGGGTTCATCAGGTATATGCACTTTTGACTCCTCTTGCGGGAATCGAACATCAAATGTCAGCACCCAAGGCAATTAAACAAGTGAGACATTATAGTACCAAGTGGTTGTTAAGAAGTACCAGTTTCGATATAAACACTGTCGATATGCATGAAACATTCACAGTACTTTAACACTAGAATTACCAGAGTCTACGAAAAAACTCATAGATTCGGCCCACCTTAAAACCGTTCTCACCTCTCTTTTGTCTTCTAAATGTGCCGATTAACACAAGCAGCCGGCTATTCCATCCCCCACCGCCGCAGAATGTTCACTAAGTTTTCCCAGCTCATGCCTTGTTTGATTATCTGGGAGTGACTGAAGTGCTGGAGTTTTAGAGTGGAAATAACAGATCGCTATTTGGAACACACGCAGGGGGTTTGGTAGTACGTCTCGTGATCGTGATTTAGAGAGAATAAAAGTAAAACAACTGGTAACTTTTACAAGTCCTATAAATGCACACCGTGTGTTACAGACGCAAACCAAATGTATGTGTGTACTGTATAATATTAACAAAGGAGCAGCTCACTACTGAAAACGGCTAATATAGCAGTGAGTGGGGATCGAACCGGGGACACTTCATTACAAGTCAGCAAATCTTACCACTACGCCACGGAAGCTGTTGTATCATCCTTGAACCTTTTGTGAAAGTGTTTACTTGATCTTTGGACTTCAGGCTTCATACACTGTATAGTTTATGCCTACAATTTGTCATTTACTACTAAAACATGAAAAACTTTTCCGTTTTAAAAATGTGTTTACACAGATTACTGTAGAAATGGAACACATATGAAATGCGTGTGTTCCAAATAGCGATCTATTATTTCCACTCTAAAACTCCAGCACTTCAGTCACTCCCAGATAATCAAACAAGGCATGAGCTGGGAAAACTTAATGAACGTTCTGCGGCGGTTGGGGATGGAATAGCTGGCTGCTTGCTGCTCGTGTTAATCAGCACATTTAGAAGACAAAGGAAAGGTAAGAACGGTTTTAAGGTGGGCCGGATCTACGAGTGTTTGCATAGACCCTTTTAATTCTAGTGTTAAAAGGTAAAATACATGGTGTGTACCAGCCCACTTTAGCTCTGCTGATGATCACAGAATTTAGAATTTTAAAAGCTGCATTAATCACAGCAGTCACAAACACTAAAATTACCAGAAAATTAGTTGACTGGGTTATATTCTAGAAAATTGGGATTTCAGCATGAACAAAACTGTGTTTTAAGTGCTCAGACTACTGATTAAAAAATCTCAGGAATATATTTTCTTTTCACAAACTGAACATTTTAATCTGTTTCACAGTGTGTTCCAACCTTTGGTTTGATGGATTTTTAGGAACACAGTCACTATAAAGCAAAAATGCATCATAAAAGTAAGTCTGTAAACTAAATTATTGGGATTGGTGGAACTGTTATATGCAAAACTTGCACTTTAAAACCTTAATCAAATTCTTAATCCACTACTAAAATTGATAGAAAATAGGATATGCGAAAAACATACTTTAAGAATACCAGTAACTAGATTGTTTAATGGGGAAGTATAGTTCAAACATGACTAATTACTCAAATCTGTGTGAATTTTTATATAGTAAGTGAGACACTGGATGCTATTTCTGTAGTTTGAAGTTATGTTTTCCCTTCTCATTAAATTAGGGAACAACCGCAGATGATATTGTTGGTTGCCACAGAGCAGTGGACCTCTAAGTGAATTGCTCTCTCTTTTGTGGGATTTTTTTCCTTAAATTTAATTTGTTTGGTTTTGTATATTCGTGTGTGAGTCAGTTGATAAAAAAAAAAAAAAAGTTACAATTAATTTTATTTTATTGCTAGTCTACAGAATTGACTGTGATGTGGGGAACCATACTGCAGGTTTGTGACCAGAACTGTTAAACTACTATTAGGCCAACTTGATGAAATAAAGTCCTCTTTAAAGCTATTACACAAGACACAATGAGGTTCTACTTCTAGAAAGATGACATGTAGCAGGCTTCAGCACGTCAACAAAAGAAGCCATGAAAATACTATTGTCATATAACACATTTAAGAATGTTGAAGTACTATTGTCATGTCAGTCTGCAAATGAGTTTAACAATACTTCTGCAGCGATAGTTTACATTCCACTCTTTGTTGACTGAGCAGGTGCAGCTTAAAGAGTTTAGGAAACCACATAGAAACTTTCAATATAATCACAATAGCCATTGAAACTAATTCAAAATGCAAATTGAAGCAAGAAAAACCAGCTTTAAGAAACACACAGAACTGGAAAGGTGACAACACAGATGAGCCACAGTGGTATTTTCTTAGATGTGTCGAAATCTCAGATGCTGGAAGAGGCTAACTATCTATCCATCCATCCATCCTCTTCCGCTTATCCGAGGTCGGGTCGCGGGGGCAGCAGCTTGAGCAGAGATGCCCAGACTTCCGTCTCCCCGGCCACTTCTTCTAGCTCTTCCGGGGGAATCCCAAGGCGTTCCCAGGCCAGCCGGGAGACATAGTCCCTCCAGCGTGTCCTGGGTCTTCCCAGGGGCCTCCTCCCGGTTGGACGTACCCGGAACACCTCACCAGGGAGGCGTCCAGGAGGCATCCTGATCAGATGCCCGAGCCACCTCATCTGACTCCTCTCAATGCGGAGGAGCAGCGGCTCTACTCTGAGCCCCTCCCGGATGATTGAGCTTCTCACCCTATCTTTAAGGGAGAGCCTAGACACCCTGCGGAGAAAACTCATTTCAGCCGCTTGTATTTGCGATCTCGTTCTTTCGGTCACTACCCATAGCTCATGACCATAGGTGAGGGTAGGAACATAGATCGACTAGTAAATTGAGAGCTTTGCCTTATGGCTCAGCTCCTTTTTCACCACGACAGACCGATGCAGACCCCGCATCACTGCGGACGCCGCACCGATCCGCCTGTCAATCTCACGCTCCATTCTTCCCTCACTCGTGAACAAGACCCCGAGATACTTGAACTCCTCCACTTGGGGCAGGATCTCGCTCCCAACCCTGAGAGGGCACTCCACCCTTTTCCGGCTGAGGACCATGGTCTCGGATTTGGAGGTGCTGGTTCCCATCCCAGCCGCTTCACACTCAGCTGCGAACCGATCCAGAGAGAGCTGAAGATCACGGCCTGATGAAGCAA